>NC_085141.1:410272975-410585920 GCF_024139115.2 Armigeres subalbatus
GGGATAGGCCTTTTCATGTGACACTGCCGAGACTGCCACTTTCATAGAATAACTGTCATTTGACGATAAAATCAGCTGTTTTTAAACGTCTCGTGAAAAGGCCAATTGAAGAGAAGGCTAATAGGCCTTTTCATAAGGCCTGTCAGTTGACGATAAAATCAGCTGATATTCAACGTCTCTTTATATGGTGCGTAAAAAAACGACAACCCCCTTCTTCTCATAAGTCCTCACGTAATATGTACGGCTCCCAATTTTTTAGAGTGTTGCGATTTTTGGGACTTTTGCATGCAACAGTAGTTCAGATATTGTCGGCGTAGCACCAAGTTAGAATTCGGAAGTCGGGACTTCCGAGCCGAACTTTCTTCCGAAGTTTGTTTTGTCAAACTAATTGATGCGTGGTTTAGCGCAGAGTCTTTTATAATATAGAGTTACGCAAAGAGTGAAGCCAAATCTACCTATTGAACTGTCAAACCGTCTACCTATCGAGCAAAGTAAACAAATGCTTGTTGGTAAGGCGGAAGTATTGTTATCGCCTAATGATTATTATGGCAAATTAAAACGCATGAATTGGAATGTATTAGATTTGTTCTAGAAACAGCTTAAAAAACTTCAATACACCCCCCAATAAAGTAGCAACAAGAAACTCACGTGTTTGCACTCTGTGGGTGACTTGGTTATCGAATTAAAAAGCTTTAGCAGTGAATACTCCCGTGAAGTCACTTTAAGGGTTGAACAAAAATGAAAGTTGCAAACACAATAACAAGAAGATCATTCAGAATAAGTGTAAGAAGATCCTCTTTGCGCAACTCTATATGATAGACTCTGGTTTAGCGCATCTTTAGGCGAATCCAGCGCACTACTTCCGAAATTTGGGAAGTTGCCTGTATCTGGAGAAAAATCCAACTTCGGTATAAAAAGCGGTATAAATTTATCAGGGGGGTAATATGCGGTGCATCGCGCCTCCTCTGCATGTAGTATGAAGCAAATGTAAATAAACAATCCCACATTTTTTCGTTAGTCAGCAGTAGTGTAGGTTAACCAATATCCTACAAGATTCCAGTTCGAAAAATGTTACACTTGCCAAGCGGAGTGGCCCAGGGTGGCCCGCCTTTCCCAAGCGGCGAGGCCCGGATAATACATCTTAGGCTGGGAGGGAGCTCTCGATACTACACATCAAATTAAGTACATACTGTCGTCATGCAACAAGTAAATTTTCAACAAGAAAAAACAATCAACGTAGGCGCCACACGAAATGACTAAATTCTGTTTTGCGTGTTATTGTTGTTATATTGCCTTCAAAAATTTGCTTGCCGAGAGTTTCGTTTTCGGCTCACACTGACAGCTAGATTTCGGCTCGGCTTGACACACACATTTTTCCTATCTGTTTCTCCTTCCCAGATCTTAGGTAGGCTTGATTTGTTCGTGGATGACAGGCTTATTCCCCCCTAGGGATCCTACATTCAGAGATATGCGAAAGCGGCCATCTTGAGCCAATCGAGCATTGAGAGCTGTCAGAATCTGAGCCAAATGAACATTGTTATTGTTGTGGATTGAAAGGTATTGCGATTGCAATGAAAAAGATTTTACGAAAAGTTGTGTCGAATAAACAATTTGTTTTACATTGGCAAGTTGAAGTAGTCTAGTTTATGCACGGTACTTTGTTCATTTGTATTGCACTTTTATTTTAGTGATAATGCACTGTTGGACGTTAGTCAACGAAATATGAAAATGCCATTATGTGCAAAGTCATGTTCGAGCTACAACATTTTGCGCCACGGCAAGTGCTGGCAGCGTTTGTTTACAAAAGTAACAGCGTTGCTAAATCGTCTGGAAAAGTATTCGCACATCTCTTAATATAGGATCCCTACTCCCCCCCTGAAATTTATTCCGGATAGACAATATGCTAAACAAGATGCCAACACTGCTGTTCAATGATTTTTCAATGATGATGTTTGTCACTGATGATGATTTATTTGACACTTAACAAATCGATCGAAATCAACAGATGTAAACAATAAAATTTTTTTTTCTTTGAGTTTGTCTGTCGACTGGCTAAGACCAAACGTATAGGTCCATCTCGCCAAACAATAAAATTTCTGAATGCTTTGTGAGCAGTGAATTTTAGAATTTTTCCTAAATTTCTTAAAAATAATTCTTTTGCCAAAACTGTGTATTTCCTAAAATTACTTGGAAGAAACCTATACATTTCGGTAAGTAATAAATTGCGTTTCATAATCGAGTTCACAATGTATTCCACAGTTTTACGGCTGACGAAAAAAATGACACGTATATCTTATTTGCAGTACTAACAGCTGGCCTCACTATTCCCGTCGATTACGCGGATTATCGCATCAGAACCATCCATTCAAAGTGGCGCAATTTAGTGGCGGAGGCAAAATGAGACGGTCGCAGGGCTATGCTTACCAGCCGCTAGCCCAGAATCCTGGGCCCAGTGGAATTGCCAACGGCAGCAGCCACAGTCACGATGCCCTCGAGGAGGAAAACGAACGAATGGCAGAGGAACTGAGAGGTAAGATTGGGGCACTAAAATCGCTGACCATAGACATCGGATCGGAGGTGCGGTATCAGGACAAGCTGCTGCGAGGGATCGACGAGGATATGGACCGTACCGGAGGATTCATGTCCAATACTATTTCGCGGGTCGTCAGGTTAGGGAAAGGAGGCCATCGGAACTATATGTGCTACATGTTTCTGTTTGTAATGTTTGTGTTTTTTGTGTTGTTTTTGATATTAAAGTTAAGATAGTTCAGAGGCCTTTTTGTGAGACAATTGGAAGGGGATATATCAATTATATTTAAAATATAAACATTCGAAAAATTATAGGTAATTATTATTCATTAAAATCAAAGATTCAATAGTTGTACTACTTGATGGCGCTTAAATGTTCGAATTCCCTTTTTCACGTATGTTCAATACATGACCCCGGGCTCACACGAAACCTTCTGTACTAAAACCAACCAGTTGTACCCGTCGCATATATAGAGGAACTTCCGTTTTCCATCTCATTGAACATATATTCATCTCATCACAAAAGAAAGAAATAGAGCACCAATATCGTCGCATTTTTTTGCTAACACGCGTGCTCACAGCTGAAAAAAATCATAAAATAAGAAACAAACCAAATTCTTTTTCATTGCTTTGTTTTTGATGGGATGGAAATAGGAGCTATGGGATGAAGTGCCGAACCGTTCCCATATTTCGTTACATTCAGCGGCCCCCAAAAAATGTTAGCTCCAGGCCCCCACGTCACCTCATATGGCCCTGACTCAGACTAAGGTCGAAGTGGCCGTTGCATTACATTAAAGTCGTCTCCTTTCAACCACGCTGTTGAAAATGCAACAAAATAGAGACGAATTTTCAAATATTTGAACGACGTCGTACATCAAATAGTGATTGCGCTAAGCAGTACTTTTAGTTTGTAGTAGTAGGCCATGACTTTAGGAGAGAGAATAAATTGTGCATCTGGAAGAGTAAGACGTGTTTGTATATTCCTAAGTGAATCCGTAAAACTAGTGTAAAGTGAACTACAATCCGGTCCTTAATCCGGAGTACCACATCTGGCGACGATTGGGTGGAACCATAGTTTGTAAGTAAAAAAGAAAAAATGTTTAGCCTGAAACATTTTGAAAAATCTAATTTACCATCAGGCAAGAAGCCGCTGCAGCTACGCAGAAACAGGCAAAAGCCGCTGTTAATAAGCAGAAACAGATTCTTCCGCTGCCGTAGAGCAGGGACAGGCGTCAAGCCGCTTTTCAAGAAATTTAGGCGTGTAGCCGCTGCGCGGAAGCAGAAACGAGGCGTGCAGCCGCTGCGTGAAGCAGAAAAGCAGAAAAAGCTAATCCGCTGAAAGACAACACGAAAAGGCCAAGGGTCTCTAAAATAAAATAAAATCGAAAATCTGTTTAATCCGGAGCATATAGTAAAGGTAAAAAAAAAGCATGTTTGAATTTGTTATAACGTTGCCATGGTAACGATTCCCACGTGGGTACTCAAAAATTTGTTTTCAGCTGTCGTCAAAGTCAGTGCCTACTAAGAATGGAAAATTGGAACATCTGTCCATTTAAATTTAACCACCTTCCCGAAACGCAGATACGTAAAGAATGGCTGCGGTGGAAAAGAAACTTCGAAGTGATCGCTGCTGTCAGTGAAGAGAAAAACGCTACAAAATTGAGAAACATTCTATTGGCTAAGGGTGGTCTGGAACTTCAAGATCTGTTCTATTCAATAGAGGGTGCAGATGTTCAAGAAGATATTGCTAAAAAAATTGATCCCTACAAAACAGCAATCGACAAATTGGACGATCATTTCAGTCCGAAGCAGCACGATTCTTTCGAAAGAAATGAATTTTGCAAGCTGGCTCCTGGGACGGATGGATTACGTGAGCCATTGACGAAATTTTTGATGCGATGTACCGAACAAGCGAAGAAATGTGATTTTGGCAAAACTGCAGAAGAGAGCCGAGATTTCAGAATCATTGACAAAATAATCTATTATGCTCCTACCGAGTTGAGGGAAAAACTTTTACACGAAGAAGCACTGACATTACCACAAGTAACACGCATGGTTAACTCATTCGAATCTATAAAGCACCAGGTACAGGTAATTGCTGGAAATGGAAATTCACCTGGTAATTTTTTTGAACCAGATTCGAAAGGTAGCGTAAATCGTTTGAGTGGTAATAGCAAATTCGGAAGCGGTTCTTGCTACAGATGTGGACAAAAGACTCATTATGGAAATGATCGTCAGTGTCCAGCACGTAGCAAACAATGTGAGAAATGCAGCAAGTTCGGTCACTTTGCGCGCGTCTGTCGATCTGTGACAAAACGCAAAAATGATGAAAATTCTTCATTCTCAACTAGGAAAAGGCCAAAACTGGACAACGTGAGAGCGATTATCTCCTCAAATGGAGAGGATCGGGAAAAGTCGCAAAGTTTCATTTGCAACATAGGCGATGGCGACGAAAATCTTTGGGCCGAAGTGGGAAATGTCCTAATTCAAATGCTGATTGATTCTGGCAGCTGCAAGAATATTATAGATGACACCACTTGGAAAAGCATGCTAGCGCAAGGTGTCCAATGCTGGCAACCAAGCAAGGTCCCGAATACCGTGTTGCGAGGTTATGGTCGAGATGCGAAGCCGTTGGTCGTGTCGCATGTTTTTGAATCAGTGATCACTGTTGGCGATGGAGGAAATCGGAAGCAAGAAACAGCCATTTTTTATGTCATCGAAGGAGGGTCGCAACCATTATTGGGGAAAGATACTGCGAAGCGCTTGGGGGTGTTGAAAATTGGGCTGAATGCTGTGGACACATCGATCAACGAAATTGTGCCTGTAGCTGGAAGGCCTTTTCCCAAGATGAAGAACGTTCGGTTGAAAATTCCAGTCAATAGTGATGTGCCTCCTGTTGCTCAACGAGTTAGACGTCCGCCAATCGCACTCCTCACCCGAATTGAAGAGAAATTGGAGCAACTGCTAGTTTCTGATATTATTGAACCTATTTCAGGAACAGCAGCATGGGTTTCTCCATTGGTAATTATTGTCAAAGATAATGGAGACCTTCGGTTGTGTGTCGACATGCGACGCGCTAATCAGGCCATCATAAGAGAACGTCATATGATGCCAACTTTCGAGAGTTTTCTCCCACGCCTCAAGTCGGCTAAGTTCTTCAGTCGTCTGGATATTAAAGACGCGTTCCATCAGGTAAATCTAAGATGAAAAACAAAATTCTGAGAATTATATTAAAATTAATAATACAAATCCTACTAAAATACAGATTGAATTAGATGAAGAATCTCGATCTATTACAACTTTCATTTGCCATAAGGGATTATATAGATACAAAAGGCTGATGTTTGGCGTTTCATGTGCCCCCGAAATGTTCCAGAAAGTTATGGAACAGATTCTTGCTGACTGCGACAACGTAATCAGTTATATTGACGATGTCGTAGTATTCGGAGAAACGGAGGAAGAGCATGATAATGCTTTAAACAAAGTTCTTTCAGCTCTAAAAGACCGTAATATACTTCTTAACCAAGAGAAATGCATCTTCAAAGCAATACAGTTAGAGTTTTTGGGACATATTCTCTCTTCGGACGGAATTCGGCCTACAGAGGAAAAAGTACAAGCGCTACAGAAATTTCGTGAACCTCGTTCTTCTGACGAAGTTAGAAGTTTTTTAGGTCTTGTAACATACGTCGGAAAATTTATCCCGGATTTAGCAACGATTACTGCACCCTTGAGAGAACTTATATGTAATTCCAAAAGGTTTATTTGGGGAAAGGAACACCAACAAAGTTTTGAAAAATTGAAGCAAATGATAGCGAATGCTGATACGTTGTCTTTTTTCGACAATTCCTTGCGTACAAGAATTGTAGCAGATGCCTCTCCTGTTGCATTGGGTGCTGTCTTAATACAATTTGTGAACAACGATAACAATAACCCTCGTATAATATGCTATGCCAGCAAAAGTCTCTCTTGTACCGAAAAGCGATACTGCCAAACTGAGAAGGAAGCGCTTGCTTTACTACCTTATACTTGATTGGTCGAGAATTCGAGTTGGAAACAGACCATAAACCTTTGGAAGTGATTTTCTCCCCAACTTCTACACCATGCGCTCGTATTGAACGATGGGTCTTACGACTACAATCATTTAGATTCAAGGTCGTATATCGCAAAGGAAGTAGCAATATTGCAGACTCCCTCTCTCGATTGGTGTACTCTGAAACTGCTGAAGACTTCGAAAAAGATAACATCTTTATGACATTGGCTATTCAGGAATCAGTGGCAGTTGATGTTGATGAAATTGAAAATGCAACCCGTGATGATCCTGAGTTAACGGTCGTTAGAGAATGTCTCCGGACCGGCAACTGGAATAACCCGATAGCAAAATCGTTCGAGCCTTTTCGAAATGAATTGGGATTTATTGGTGACACAATCATAAGAGGGAACAAACTGGTTGTTCCAAAGCAGTTACGACAACGTATGCTACAACTTGCGCACGAAGGTCATCCGGGTGAGTCAGTCATGAAGAGACGCTTGCGGGATCGAGCTTGGTGGCCATCAATGGATCGAGAGACCAGGGAATGTTGTGTAGCATGCGAAGGATGTCAACTGGTTGGACTCCCAAGCCGGCCAGTCCCAATGTGTCGAAGACAACTTCCATCAAAGCCCTGGGTTGACATCGCTATCGACTTCATGGGACCCCTCCCCTCTGGCGAATACTTATTGGTCGTTATAGATTACTTCAGTCGGTACAAAGAGGTCGAAATTATGACTCGCATAACTGCTAATGAAACTGTTGATCGCCTAAGTAAAATTTTCACTCGCTTAGGGTATCCTAGAACCATTACACTTGACAACGCCAAGCAATTCATTGGCAAAGAAATTGAAGAGTACAGTAAGATACACGGTATCATTCTTAATCATTCTGCTCCATACTGGCCCCAGGAGAACGGGTTGGTTGAACGCCAGAACCGATCGCTTTTGAAGAGGTTGCAAATCAGTCATGGGCTTGGCAGAGACTGGAAGAAAGATTTAAAAGATTACTTGATTATGTATTACACAACTCCCCATTCCACAACAGGGAAGACGCCGACGGAATTGTGCTATGGTAGAACAATAAGGTCTAAATTACCCGCTATCGAAGACATTGAAACGGTACCTCCTTCTTCCGATTATCGAGATGAAGATTTTTTGAATAAACAAAAAGGGAAAGACAGAGAAGATAGAAGACGTCATGCGAAGCAGTCAGACATTACGCAAGGGGACACAGTACTCATGGAAGATCTAACCCCAAGGAACAAACTGTCGACGAAGTTCAAGAAAACAAAGTATACTGTAGTAGACCGTGTGGGTCCTAAAGTTACGATTAAAGAAACGTGGCTCATCTTAAGAAAGTACCATGGGAAGCAGTGAACAATCCTGATGAATCGGGAAGTATAGCAACTAGTAACACTGAGGAAATCGAAGAAGCATTTGCGGGATTCGCACCTGAGGAATGTGAAATACCCACATCTGGTATTGAAATGTAAATTGACGAAGCTGCAGAAGCCTATAATTATCATTCAATAAAATCAAATTTATTATTCATATCATATTTTAGAAAAAGGAAGATGTGCTAAGCAGTACTTTTAGTTTGTAGTAGTAGGCCATGACTTTAGGAGAGAGAATAAATTGTGCATCTGGAAGAGTAAGACGTGTTTGTATATTCCTAAGTGAATCCGTAAAACTAGTGTAAAGTGAACTACAATCCGGTCCTTAATCCGGAGTACCACAGTGATGACGACGTTAAAAATTTCCTACATGAAAAAGGGTCCAACACGGTAGATCAGCACTCGTTGTACATAGTATGTTTCTATATGTAGCACTATGTCTTCTTCTTCTTATTGGCATTACATCCCCACACTGTGACAGAGCCGCCTCACAGCTTAGTGTTCATTAAGCACTTCCCCAGTTATTAACTGCGAGGTTTCTAAGCCAGGTTACCATTGTTGCATTCGTATATCATATGAGGCTAACACGATGATAGTTTTATGCCCAGGGAAGTCAAGACAATTTCCAATCCGAAAATTTTCTGAATCTGCACCGGGAATCGAACCCACCCACCCTCAGCATGGTAGCCGCTCGTCTTACCGCGAAACCTTAGCTAATGTAGGCTCGCACGCTAGTTTACTTTCTGTCGCATTAGATAACGAGTCGAGATTGACTTTTATACCTATTGTTCTAAGTAGGGGAAAGTGGGGCAAGATCGCCACCATAAGCTCTGGCTCTCGTGGAACACTAAAAATTCTTCGCATATCACAGATTTGTCTCTTATCTGTTTTGGGTCTTTCTATGCAAGAATATTTGGCAAATAATATTGGATAATAATATTTGGCAAATGAATATTGGCACGGCAAATTCTGGATTGATTCTAAAGATTTGATTCGATTGCGGAATGACACTCGCAGATAGTTTCAGCGTCCTGGACTTAAGGCACGCTGCAATCGAATAACAAAAATGATCCAGGCTAGAATGGTGGACGTTAGAAATAATGATTTCTCGAACAAGATCTGCGCTATCCCAGACTGTGCTAAGCCGTTATGGGAAAAGACCAAAATACTCAAATTCAATAGACAATAATGACTGTGATGTCAGACTACGCTGAATAAATAACCGTTTAGTTCAAAAGACTAGACAAGAATTAAGGTTTTATTTGACTCATATATGAAACATGATTTTGCGTATATAATAGTGTTAGTGATGCTAACAGTAGGTTTACCAACCTATGCACAATACTCCCACGTTAAGCGTGTTATCAATCTTTTATGTCTGGTGGGGTCCAATATTACAATGTTGAACGCTCGATCATTGTTAGTATGTTACATTTGTGTTTTTTACATGTCTTGAATTAATCTTCGGTTGAAAAACTATAACGAGTATTCTGTAATGGAACAAATTTTGACATAGATTAACTTTGTATGTTTGATTGTTTAGTTCTGTTTCAAACGAGGAGACGTTCTTCGAATAAAACAGCCTGAAACCCCATCTGCAATCCTACGTTTTTTCCGTTTAACCCAGCCAGATTCAAATCCGAAAACATCACTATTACTCCTAGGAAATGCTTCATGAATTGTACGTTTTTCACCACTCAACAACCATCCGTCCTTAAAGCCCAACACATCTTCTTCCTCATCACTGAATTGCGAAGCAACAATTGGACTAGTTGCTTCGGTGGGAGCCGCTGAGCATGATGCGTTGGATAATGGAGCGTTTGGGCGAGACAATGGTTTTGTCTAAAACAATTTTAGCCGAAACCTCGTTACTACCGATACTTGAGTTTTTGGGGTAGTGTCCGAAATCCTCCACAGGTGTGGAAACGTTTTGCTCATTTACCCAAGAAGTGTCTAGAATGATTTGATCGAGATGCCTTTTAATCTTGCGTTGATTTCCATTCAGAATGACCAAATAATTTCGCTCCCCTAAAACTTTCACAACCACTCCTTTCATCCAACCTGTACGATTAGGATCAGAATAGTCTCTAACTAAGACTCGATCATCCACGTGGAACTCACTATTCCGTTTACCTTTATGGTATAGACGCTGACTGTTTTGAGCTTTGACAATGTTATCTTTAACGTCTTTCACCTTACTAGTACATTGTTTATGGGAAATCACCTTATCGAAGTTAGTTACGATTTCCCGACCTAGCATAGCAAAAGACGGAGAAGTTCTTGAGGAGCAATGCTGCACCCTACGATAACCAATCAAGAAGTTACTCGAAATTTCATGATGAATCCTTGTGCTGTTTTCTGTCAAAGCCTTTTTAATGATCCTTTGAATGTTCTCACCTAATTTTCGCTGCACCATTTGTGGCTGGGTGCCCCGCAGTTGTCAAACAATGTTTAATACCATTGGCCGCCAAAAAGTACTTGAACGTCTGGGCAGTAAACTGAGTTCCATTGTCAGTGACGATTGTATCCACCAACCCAAAACGAGCTAAACATTCCATCAATCGCTCAATGGTGAATGATGCCGTGATTGTTACCGTTGGGAAAACTTCCGGCCATTTGGTTAGCGCGTCAATTATTATCAGGTACCATATTCCGTTAACTGGTCCTGCATAATCCAGGTGAATCCTGGACCACGGTTTTTCCGGCACTGACCGAATCTTCTTTGGTACTTTTATCCCAGAACGCTTGTTCGAATACTGAACTTTTTTCTGATGAAATGAAATTCAGATAGTTTCCGTTCTTTTTCTACATTTCTCATGACTCTACTGGTTATCTAGATGCATAATCGGCCACATTTTGGTTGGACTTGGACATATTCCATTTTATAATTAAACCCTGAAATAAAATTAGCCCAACGTTGGATTCTTCCCGCAGCCATAATGAGAATGCCTTTGTTTGGACGAAATATAGACACTAGAGGGTTATGGTCGGTCTTAATCACAAATTGATTGCCCACTAGATATATGTAAAATTTATTCAGTCCATAGACGATAGCAAGACCTTCTTTGTGACACCGTAAGTTCTGCTCTGAAGGGCTCAACACTCCCGAAGCGAACGCGATTGGACGATCCTCGTTATTTTCTCTATGAGCCAGCACGGCCGATACCCCCACCTTTGAAGCGTCACAAATTAATTCAATTTCCTTGTTGGGATCAAAGTGAGCTAGCGTTACATCATCACAAATCATCTGTTTTGCCCTAACGAAAGCGTGTTGACAAGCACTCGACCAATTGAATGTGATGCCTTTTTTCAAAAGGTCGTACAATGGACACATAATCGTAGCTAAACTCTAACAAAACGACCGTAAGATTTGACCATGCCAGCAAACGCTCTTACTTTCGATGCATTTTCAGGTGGTTTTGCATCCATAATGGCCTTTAATCTATTTTACATTTTACTGACTCCTCGCTCCGCGAACTCAAATCCTAAATAATCCACTTTCGTTTTGAAATAGACACATTTCTCCTTACACAACGTCAATCCTGCTTTCTTCAAAATTTCTAGAACTCTAGCAAGCGTTTCCAAAAGTTCTTGGTCGTTACGACCTGTTATCATTACATCATCCAAGAAATTCACAACGAAAGGCTCATTCGCGAACAGTTTCTCTAATTCTCTTTGTACTATACCTGAAGCGGGCATGATACCAAAAGGTAACCTATTCATCAAATATACACCTTTATGAGTAGACAGCGCACATACCTTTCTAGATTCATCTGACAATTCGAACTGGTTATAGGCCCGACTCAAATCTAGCTTCGAAAACTTTTTTCCGCCATTCAACTTTCCCATCACTTCCTCAATACGAGGGAGAGGATGACGAACGTCCTTAACAAACTTGTTCACCGTTACTTTATAGTCACCGCAAAGTCTTATGGATTCTCCGTCATGTTTCAACACCGGAACTACTGGGGTTCCCCAATCAGATGAATCACATTTTGTTATAACTCCCTTTTCTTCGGCTTCATTCAACTCATGTTCTACTGATTTTTCTAAACTAAGCGGAACCGGTCTCGGTTTGCAGAATATCGGCTTTGCTCCCTCCTCCAATGTCATTTCCACTTTCATCCCGTTATATTTCCCCAACTTTTCCGAAAACAGACATTCATACTGATTCAATAGTTTGCTCAATTTTTCTTCTGTGTTCTCACCCGATACGTAATTAAGCGGAGCAATATGCAACCCAAACACTCTTAAAAAGTTCCGCCCTAGTAGAGGTGGACCACCTTTCTGTACTACTGCGAATTGTAGACGTTTAGTAATTCCATTGAATGACACAACCGGTTCGACACAACCCTGCACTTTTAAGTGTTCACCAGAGTATCCCACTAACCGCAATTTTGTTTCTCGCACCTCCAAAGAACTGAATTTTTCCTTACAAAATCGTTCTGATACTGCGGAAATTGTTGCGCCGGAATCGATTTCCATGGCAATCTCTTCTTCCCCTATTCGCACTAATGCCCTGAAAGGAGCGCTTTCCATGTCTGGTGCAATAATTTTCAAAACAGAAATCGATTCGTTCTTACTCAAAAAATTGTGCTCCAACTCGATTGTATCCCCGTCATCGCCTTCTTCTACGTCGGATGGTGCTGCTTCTTTGACATAATGCTTGGTCTTCACGTTGCAAACCACCTGCAAGTGGCCCTTCTTTCGACAGTTGCGACAGGTAGCGTTCTTGAAACGGCAATCGGGTTTCAGGTGTCCTTTCCTACCGCACGCGTAACATTCAGCAATTTTTGTTCCATCTCTTTCTGGCTGACTTCTGCGAACCAAGTTGACAGCCTGCTCGTGACACTGGTCTTCTTCCTCGTATTTCAACGCTAAAGTCATCGCCTTCTCCAATGTTATCGTCTCATCTTCTTCACATACACGGTCAAACGACTCATATGTGATACATGGTTTTGCTTATATAATAGTGTTAGTGATGCCAACAGTAGGGTTACCAACCTATACACAACAATGACTTTAAGGATCGCTTGATAACTCCTGCAGAGAAGGTCACTGAAATAGATCGTCACTTCGTCAGCTCACACAATCTTGGGCAGAACATCATCAGTCCACACGAAGCAGCCGTTAACGAGTATGCACACAACATTCATCTGACTCCCAACGACTTTTCGGAGAAGTTGGAGATCTCAGCTGACGAATTGATGGCCTATATCAGGCTTCGACAGCATCCTGAATCACGAACTCAAACATATGAGTGCACCATTCTTCGAGCACCTTTCGCTGATCTTTAATCAGTGTCTCCGGCTCAGCTAATTTCCATCGTCCTGGAAGTCAGCGAAAGTCATCCCCATCCGTAAGCTTGGGAAGGATTCTTCTTCTCCCAAAAGTTATCGTCCCATCAGTCTTCTCTCAGGGTTATCCTAGCTATTCGTAAAAGCTATTCATCACTTAAGGCTTAAGTCGAGTCGAGTCGAGCTTTTCATTCATGCTGATCCTTGCGTTCATACAGCAATTAGTTTTATGTAAATAACATTTTTCACGAGCGTCGGATCACTTTGCGGTCTTCCAATGAAAGTTTGCTGGTAAAATTTCCTATGATATAGTTGGATCGATTTATCGTTAGAGAATAATGGGACACCTTGGGGATTTTTTTTTGTAAATCCTATGGAAAATTAAAATCGCCGGCGCTAAAATATAATTTCACCGGTTGATGAAATTTCGCACAAGCATTATAGGACCCAAGAGGCGTGCAAAAATCATGCAGGAAGTGAAAATAAAATTTTGTCCCACCCTAGTGGTACATACCCTTTTGGATGTGTAGAATAAAATAAGTCATCGGTAGAGGTTTTCGGTCATCCAAGAAATTCCTGGATTTAGGTCCTCAGATCTACACGCATAAGTAAAGTTTTTTGATCTATAGTTACGCATGTAAACTTAAGGCCTTATTCCAGGAAATTCTCGGATGACCAACAACCTATGCTTGGAACGCGGTCTACTCTATGCATCACAAAGAGTATGTAGCACATTTGAATCAATCCAATTGATCTATGGTTACACATGTAGATCAAAAAGCCTGATTCCACGGATTTCTTGGATGGCCAAGAACGCATACTGTTAGCACATTATATTGTATGCACCACAAAGAGCAGGCACCATATTCGAAACAATCCAAGTAACCTTTGGTTACGCATATAGACCTAAGGGAAGTTCTTGGACGACCAAGAACCTTTGCTTGGAACGCGTTCTATTCTATGCATCACAAAGGGCATGTACTATGCTGGGTACGCATTCTATTCTATGTGTCATAAAGGGCATGTACCATGTTCAAAACAGTCCGATCGATTTTTTGATGCTCCTATAGACCTTATGGCCTTGATCCAGAGATTTCTTGGACTATCAAGAAACTATGATGTGTACACATTCTATTCTACGTATAGCAAAGGGCATATATCACATTCGATGCAGTTCGATAGATTGTTGGTTACTCATGTAGACCTTAAGATTTCACTCCAGGAATTTCATGGAAGCGTGATACATGTACACACAAAGAAATTTCATTGGTATTATTAAAAAAACCATTGGTAAAAACAAAAAGTTGCGTTGGTTCTTTTTCGTAGAGAGTTGTGTATGTTCAAGACAAAAGTCAACAAACTGTTAATAAAAAAAAGTTGATAGCCACCAGTTACCCACCCCTAAAATAAAAGTTTATGAACTTTTGAAATAAATTGTCATACCTAAATAATGACACTGTTAAGAATAAAAATGTTTTTTTCAGGAAATTTCCCATAACCACCCCTTTCTCCCTCCCTTTTTCTATTTCTGATTTCACATGCAAATAACTTATTGCACAGTTTGTTTTTGGAAAATATTTATAACATTATGTCCTTATTTGACTGATGAGCCAATGGGCAGAGCTTATAGCGATGAGGGGCCCATATTAGTATTCCGTGTATGGTAGAAAATCGGAAATTTGTTTTCAATAAAATTAAAATATCTGCAGTTATCAGACGTCGCAACTCATTTAGATTAGTGCGCATGATAGTGCATCCATGCGTGCATGATGCGCACTACTAATAACATAATTCAAATCGTCGCGACTCGATTCGAGTGCTCAATCGCGCGGTCCGGTTTGGTGGCGGCACGACAAAATAGATGCGTAAGCCATTTCCACTTCGATAGTGGGCGAAACGGTCAGGACCTGGTACTTAAAAAAAGTAGACAAAGAAAATTGGTGGGTTATCAGCAAAGCTGATGTACAAATAAAACACCAGTGTTTCGAAAACTTACCTTTGTTGTCGCCTTTAACTACGCTGGCAGCAAGATCATCATTGTTGGAATGAACAATGGTAGGCAGGGCTAAACATGAAATCCAGGTCGTCTGGCAACGGCAAACAATTGCTGGAACGAAACATAAGCTCATTATGTATAAGCATATATACAATTCTCCCAATTCTCCAGTAGAAATGGAAGCAGGGATTATTTGTCCCTGGTTGGAAGTACTTACTTGCGCCAATATGGCAGAAAGGAAATATTCCAGCGTTTCATCCCGAAAGTCATCTCGCATTGACTGGATTCAATCGTTGAATTCCTGGATTCCTCTGGAATGTTTACGGTGAATGCAAGAACACCGGAATGATCCCTGATCCTTTACACAATTTTCGCCGGATTGCAGCTGCACGAGCTGCACAAAACAAAAACTGACACGAGCAGTTGCTGGCACTTGCAAAATAAAACATATTTTTATTTGATTATTTTGGCAGTTGCACAATTTTTGTATCAAAAAGTGCAACTTTGAAACGTACACTCTAAATCGTGAAAAATCACTTTGATAATAAATAAATCATTTTCGCACATGAAAATTGAACTTTTATTTTCAACTAGTCGACCCGGCAGACGTTGTCCTGCATAGTAGGCGATAAAGCGCGTTGTGAACTGCCCATGCGAAGATTCCAAACAAATCATAATTTTAATTTTTCACTATTTACTAAACTTTTCACGTAATTTTCGCATGAGGAAATATCATATAAACCCGTCGGAAACGATAACCAACATACTTGCTGAAGGAATGAAGAAAATACATCCAGCCGTTTTCGAGTTATGCGGATACGAACACAGACCATTTCATTTTTATTATATAGATAAAATTGAATACTTTTCAAATCAAAAGGGCAAAATATTTAATAGAACCATGTTTGTTCTTTCTGTGTAGCGTGAACAGAAAATCGTGATTTGGCTCCGTAATGCACAAGATTACATGCGCCCACCAAATAAGTTAAAGAATAAACATATCTTGTCAACTAGTTACACGTGAATTTAGCAAAAAAAAATTAACTTTTCATAAGCTTTCATTGCAGTGGAAACGAGAATAGGACTTTTCATAAATTGATACTTGATTCTTCTGTCAGTTCACTGCTGTTTGTTTACATTTTTAGGCTGGCGCGTTTTAGCCTCGGGGTGGCGCGTTTCAACCCGCATGGTTTGAATTTGCACGAAAATGCAGCGCTTTAAAATAAAATCGTTTTCTCGGAATATAATTAGTTTTTCGTCCAAATTTTTATTCCGTATTATAGATGGTAAGTTAAATTAGTGGGTCAAACATTGGAAGTACATACATAATTTCGACCATTATCATCGTTAAATTCGAAGATTTGCTTAGGGCGCATATTGAACGTCCCTCCCCTACTTGAGTCTGCCGAAAATCTCAACATCTTGCTCGAGGAACAGTTTAGTTTCAGACACGGCCGATCAACCGTACACCAACTAACTCGAGTTACCAGACGGAACAAGTTTGTCTCTAAAATATCCGCCATGGCCTTACTCGATGTTGAGAAGGGATTCGACAATGTATGGCATGATGGCCTGGTGCTGGTGTAAAAACTACAACGTTACAATCTTCCCAGCTACCTGGTGATAGGGACGTTCCGATACTTCAAAATATCGATATTTGATTCGATACGGTAATTGTATCAAAGTATTGATATCACCGATATTTTGGAATAAAAATATCGATAAATCGGAAAATTAAATGACATTTCAAAAATAAAAATATTTAAAATATATTTGTTGTGGTTATTTAATATCGTATTACCGTATTACCCCTTTACAATAATTATTAGAAATGACTTTTTTCTATTACTTAATCCAATCTGCTTCTGGAGTGTGCCAGTGCAACAATCTTTGGTGGCGCCGTACGTCGCAGTTTTAACCGGTAGAGACGGCGTTTGCGGCACCTCACTGATCTCACTATTTTCCGTTTGCTAGAAAAAATCAACTGAAGTTTCGATATATTTGCTGAAATTCCACAGATTTTTTTTCTGTATTTCTCCTCAAGTTATTCTGATTTTTAACATTAAATTCTCTCTTCAGAATTTCCAAGTTTTTTGAAGTTTAAATTTATTTTTTCAAGAAAATTCAGAATTTTCACAAAAGCCTCTTTGAAAGCTAAATATCGATATTCCGATAAATCGGAAGTATCGGAACGTCCTTACCTGGTGAAAATCATCAACAACTACCTATCTGTCGGCGAAGACATTCCGGGTCTCAATCAGCGGAGCGAGTTCCATACGCACATCATCGTCACATCATCGTTCCCCAGGACAGTATCCTCTGGCCACTGCTTTTTAATCTGCTCACCTCCGACATGCCAGAACCTCCAGAAAGTGGAATTCTGTCTCTGTTTGCAGATGACACCTCCATCGTCTTCTCCATCGTCAAGTTGTTTGTTGTTTCTGTTTTACACTAAATTAATATCCATCATTAAATGTAGAAACAATATTTAAAGTCACCTCCACGTCACCTCCAACTTGTTCCATGTATCTTATAGCTTACGAAAAGCTTACTTTCTTTATCATCCTAATTGTCGTTAACAAACGTGGCTTACCTCCACTCATCAATAGCATAAGGTACAGAAAACAACACCCAACCGACATGCTTTTATACTCACATTACTATCCACTCCCTCCCCATTCATTCATTATGTACGGTCGAGGTGGTAGCAGCTACTGTAACATCCCTCACTCTCAATTTCGACACTACATGGGTGCCATGGGTCGTTTTGTTGTATGCTGCCCAAATCAACGTCCCAACTCAGAGGATACCGGGCGGTCTTTGTTTCCCACCATGAATCGGACAGCAAGGGATACTAATGAACGGGTCAGCTACGCTCCCACATTAAGTGACCCGGCAAGGTTAGGAATCGACGATGCGGTAGGACGTTGTGTTCTAATTCCCGTATATAAGACACAAACTCTTTGGAGAAGCAAAAAAACAACCAGAGGCGAACGAAACGTGAGTGCAACAGAAAAGATCGACATTATCCAGCTGCGCTTGAAGTTTCCTTCTTGAAATACGCAACGCTGCTAAGGAAGGATGCGGATAGATGAATGTTATTTGATCGCTTTGATAAAATAAATACAATTAACAGGCCCTGTTGGTGTGAGAGCAACCTTATCTTCGGTTACGGTATCAATGAACGCCGCTTTCCAGAAGCTGCAATTCCCATGGAAAACGTTGTCATAATGCGACAAAATATGTTTTCAAATAGAGCTTGAACGGTGAATTAACACTTTAAGATGGAGAGAAAGACGGGTTAGAACTTCCAGTCGTAGAACGTGATTAAAACTTAATTCGCTTTACTGACATGTCATTGGTGGAGTGTTGTGGTTGCATTGCTTTTAACTTTTCTGAGAGAAAGTTTGTTCACAAGAGGCGCCTTTATGGGGTGCTTTTATCCAGTGGACATTGCTGTATACACATTTATATCTTTCGCGATTACAAGCATTTAGTAATTTGTAAATTTGTAATTTTATTTAATTAGTTTTATATGTAATTGAAAGTGTCTATAAAAATCTGTTTAGATAGCATAAGAAACTTTGCCTTCAGAACTAAGCACAGCAAATAGCAACACCGGGAAATCTGCACTGAAGCATTGTAACGCTAATGCACCACGGTTAACAAACAACGTCACAACGCAAAGTTCTTGTACAAGGTTATCTCGTCAAGTGCTACGTGCTGTAAACAGCGTCGGTTTGAACGGTCACAATGAAAACAATCCGTATTCCCCGGTCGGTGCTGCAAGCTGCACTTGCCCTGATGGTGGCTTTGTCTTCAGGTGCGATGAGGCACCATCGCCGGCGACGCGGTGGTGATTAGCCACAAGACACGCCACCTGGCATAGTCTATTGTTTAAAGGAAACTCGCGTATTTGTTCTGCAAAGTGACGGAAGTGGACGATACGTTGGCGGAAAGTGGACAGAATGATCTTGTTTTGCTTATTTTCAACAGCTATCACAAAGTGGCGGCAGCCGGCCAGGTAGAACGAGGATATGCCTAGGTGATGGGTACATATTCGTCATATGGCAGGTGGAAATACGCAGAAGCAAAGTTTTCCCCTGAGTAAAATCTAGTACTGCATTCGAGCGGCATTTCGCGTTTCATTGCTTTGTGCGAGGTCGGAAAAACAACAGTAGCCAAGTGGTCCTGTCGCAGTAAAGGCGGTTTTATGTTTTATGTTTTACGTTTACGTTTTATTCCTACGGTGAAATGCCAAAAGGTTTTATAGTAAATGATTATAATGTTACTTCATTACATTTTTAGCCTACATTCTTCTTCTTCTTCTTCTTCTTCTAATTGGCATTACATCCCCACACTGGGACAGAGCCGCCTCGCAGCTTAGTGTTCATTAAGCACTTCCACAGTTATTAACTGCGAGGTTTCTAAGCCAGGTTACCATTTTTGCACTCGTATATCATGAGGCTAACACGATAATACCTACTTGTATGCCCAGGGAAGTCGAGACAATTTCCAATCCGAAAATTGCCTAGACCGGCACAGGGAATCGAACCCAGCCACCTTCAGCATGGTCTTGCTTTGTAACCGCGCGTCTTACCGCACGGCTAAGGAGGGCCTACATCTAAACAGATAGCACTAAATCAATAATTTGACGCCATTGCCATTACACTGCTCGAGGCTCCATATTTCCATCCTCGATTGCGTCCCACGCTCGCCAAGTCGTTCTGCACCCGGTCAGCCCACGTCGCTCGCCGAGCTCCATGCCTTTTTGTATCTGCCTGATCGAAAGCGAAGACCATCTTTGCAGGATTGCTGTCCGGCATTCTTGAAACATGCCCCACCCATCGTACTCTTCGCCGTAAAGCTGGGAGAGCTCGTGGTTCATCCTTTTTCGCCACACAGCCGCCAAAGATGGTCCTAAGCACCCGTATCTTGAATACTCCGAGTGTTTGCAAGTCCTCTTCGAGCATGGTCCAGATTTCATGTCCGGAGAGAACTACCAGTCTTATGAGCGTTTTTTTACATTAAACATTTGGTGCGGGAGTGAATCTGTTCAAGGTCCGGCTTCCACAGATGATGCGCCTTCGTGTTTTACGACTTCAGCCGTTAGCAAGGATCCAAGGTAGACGAATTCATCGACCACCTCGGAGGTACCTATTCCCGTCTATCGTAACACTGCTTCCCAGGCGGGCCCTGTCGCGCTCGGTTCCGCTTGTACTTCGATGTATTCACCACCAGTCCAACTTTTCTTACTTCACGTTTCAGGTGGATGTACATTTCTGCCACCTTTACAAATGTTCGGCCGACAATGTTCATGTCAACCGCGAAACAAATAAATTGACTGGATCTGTTGAAAATCGTACCCCGGATGTTACACCCGGCTCTCCGCATGACACCTTCTAGCGCAATGTTGAACAACAGGCACGAAAGTCCATCACCTTGTCTTAGTCCCCGGCGCGATTCGAACGAACTGGGATGTTCTGGAGCCGGGCCTGCTGGAAATCATCACACAGTGTTGCACACCCTCAACCGTTGCTTTGATCAGTTTGGCAAGCTTCCCAGGGAATCTGTTCTCGTCCATAATTTCACATAGCTCTACGCGGTCAATACTGTCGTATGTCGCCTTTTTAATCGATAAACAGATGGTGCGTTGAGACCTGGCATTCTTGATAATTTCCCATGAATACATTCACTATTGGTGATAGACGACGGAAGATGATATGGGATATCACTTTGTAGGATGGTGATCGCTCGAAAGTTCTCACACTCCATCGTGTCACCTTTCTTGTAGATGGGCCATACAACCCCTTTCTGACAATCGGTTTGTGCAGGCTAGTGGCCAGCTTTTTCGGGCCCATCTTGATAAGCTAAGCTCTGATGCCATTCTTACCAGCTGCTTTATTGGTCTTTAGCTGTTGGATGGGGGCTTCCATCGTCCGCTGAACTGGCGTAGTCATCTCCTCCGCTGCCTTTACTTTCATTGCCTATACTCTCAGTGCCATTTAAATGTTCCTCGTAGTACTGCTTCCACCTTTTGATCACGACAGGTTCGCCCGTCAAGATGCTTCCACATCCTTATTCCTGGCCCTGTACATCTCGGTTCGCGGCACGAAGCCTTTGCGTGATGCGTTGAGCTGTTCCATCTCCTCGCACTTCGCTTCTTCTAGGTGGCGTTGCTTCTCCTGAAAAAGGTGGATCTATTGTCTCCGCTTCCGCATATAGCTTTCTACTTTTTGCCAGATTCCTCGCTGCAGCGCGACTGCACCACTATGGGGCGGCTCCATACAACGTGGCCGAAAATATTTTCACGACATTTCTGCAATGTTTTACACTTATTTCGAAGATTAATGGCTAAAATATGTGCAATATCAGCAGTCTATTGATGTGTATTTTATTATGGAGCTGATCTATAGTATCTCAAACCTGTGCTGCTCGGTTATTCAAACTAGAGAACTGTGTGTTGTTCTGAGTTGTACAGATATTTTAAATAACGCAGGAGCTACATGAGCTTCATGAAATAAAGGTTTCAAGGTTTACAAGTATACTGCAACAACATTTATTTATTATGTTCATGGACATCTTCAACAAAATCATGATTATCTCTTCAAGATTGATTAAAATATTTGCTAGAGGTGTTTTTATCTCCATTTGGATCTGTTGTACTGCAGGCATGTCAAGTCACTTAAAAACTTTGAACATCTTCTGGATATTCCAGATTTGATTTATTTTGAAGTCGGTTGTTTAAGTTGAATGAGCTTATCAAACAATCTTACGAGTTCACAGCACTAATGAACACGTAATGTAAATTTTCCTTTCATAATGCCTTCCTGGCATGATGAGACCATTTTTGTTAGGTGCTTGTGTTGACGCTCAGCTGCTTCTTCAGCCAACATTCCAAGTGATTCTGGTAAATGAATTATTATATCCCCGACATGGGAAAGGACTTTATGCACCGTAGCAGGAATTTTATACAAACTTACAATTCATACAGCTGCAAATATAACCGGTAGCTAGTTTAAGTTTTAGGGTTCATTAGCTCTTGACAGCTTATCGCAATACAATGGTTCTCTGACGCAAGTGAACCACTGTATTTGTTTCAGTAGACTTCAACTTCGAATGACAACGGCCAATGATGCATAAACTTCGCAGCCTCCCGCGGAATGGTAGTCCGAAGCACTTCCGTTCCCCGAAAAAATATCCACAAGGCCGCATGTAGATCACCTAACCAAGGAACGGAAATTGCTTCACGGAAGAATTATTCAAATAAGCAAAAATATCGGCGTATTTGGGTCTCTCTTGGATTCATTCCTTAAAAGGATCGAAATAGTGGTGGAAATTTCTGTGGCTTGATTTGATAATAGTTCCAAAGTAAATTGAAACGCCACGTCGGCATCATATAGAGTGCAGAACTCACAGAGGACTTGAATTATTTCAGCGTGTCTTGGCATCAGCCACCAATTCAAATTCTTTTCCAAATTCAGAACGGACATATTTTTGCAGAAAATCGTTTTTCTCAGGTGATCTACGGAAAAGAACTAATACGGTTCGTACAGTTTTCACAATTTCTTACATTGCGGGAAAATTCTGGACGATATCAACAATGTTCATTGAAGAAAAAGTCAGATTTTTTATACTGACAGCAAAATTTTAAATACCGAAAATACCGGTATTTCCCGTCTCTAATACCGGTATTTTCGGTACCCAAAATTGGCCGGTAATACCGGTATTACCAGTTTCGGTACTACCGGTTAGACCACCTTAGCACTTACCGTAGTGCGTATATTGAATCCGACCATTACCTCGTTGCAGTATGCCTGCGCTCAAAATTCTCGACGGTGTACGCGCAGCAGCTGGAAGTGGCACTCCCAACGGAAGAGCAGCTAGGCGCAGCGTCTCTTGAAGATGGCTGGAGAGATATTCGATCCGCCATTGGAAGCACCGCAACCGAGATTGCTGCAACACCGTACGAGGCACGATATAAACAGGCGCGGAACAGACAAAACTCGATTTCCCGGAGGAAAAAGCGCCAGCAGGAAGATCGAGACCGTGGAAAGACGGAGCAACTGTACCGCGCTTATAACACACGAAAGTTCTATGAGAAGTTGAACCGTTCACGTAAGGGCCACATGCCACAGCCTGATATGTGTAAGGACATAAACGGGTACCTTCTTACGAACGAGCGTGAGGTGATCCAAAGGTGGCGGGGCGAAGAACACCTGAATGGCGATGTGGCAGACGAAGATGGCGGTATGGTGATGGACCTGGGAGAACGCGCACAGGACATAATTTTACCGGCTCCGAATCTCCAGGAAATCCAAGAGGAGATTGGCCGTTTGAAGAACAACAAAGCCCCTGGGGCTGACCAACTTCCAGGAGAGCTATTTAAACACGGTGGTGAGCCACTGGCTAGAGCGCTGCACTGGGTCATTACCAAGATTTGGGAGGAGGAAGTTTTGCCGCAGGAGTGGATGAAGGCGTCGTGTGTCCCATCTACAAAAAGAGCGATAATCTGGATTGTAACAACTACCGCGCAATCACATTGCTGAACGCCGCCTACAAGGTACTCTCCCAAATTTTATGCCGTCGACTAGCACCAATTGCAAGGGAGTTTGTGGGGCAGTACCAGCCGGGTTTTATGGGCGAACACTCGTCCACCACGGACCAGGTGTTCGCCATTCACCAAGTACTGCAGAAATGCCGCGAATACAGCGTGGCCAACACATCATCTATTCATCGACTTCATCGAATGCGTACCATCTATCAGGTATCAGAACGTCGGCTCCAGGGGCAAGTTCACCTCAATTCGGGAGATTTGTGCCATCGCCTTCACAGCCTTTCTCATCACGCACCTGACGGAAAAGGAAGTGAACAAAAAGGAAAGGAATATGGATGGGAGAAAAATGGGAAGTTTGGGAAAGGTACCCTTGAAGAGGGCATACAACGTATACAACACGTACAAAAGCTCATAGCTCCTTACCACAACGGGTTATGAACAACAGAAAACTTTGAAGGTTCAGGTTTCTGTAGCCAATTTCACTTAGTAAGTGTTTACCAAATATTTGGAAACGCAGTTGCGCATAAACTGGGCAGTTACATATCAGATGATAAGAAGTTCCATAATCGGATTCACAACCATCACAGACAAAGGATTCAACACGTTGAATATTTGCCATGTGATAGTTGAGTCGGCAGTGACCTGTCAAGGCCTTGACTAAGACACTGCAATTCTGTTTAGACAGATTAGCTAAATAGTTAGCTACTACCGGAGATGGCTCTCGGATATACAATTTTGTTTGTCGACATGAATCCAAACTACTCCAATACCGTTTGAGCTGAGTGGAAGCCCAAGAGCTAATCAAACGCTTTACCCAACACTTAGATATTGGAATAGCTGGCTCAGGACCAAAAAAGTCTTGTGGTGCTCCAGTGCGAGCTAACTCATCAGCCAATTCATTTCCAGCTATGGAAGAATGGCCAGGTACCCATATAAGGTGCAATGTATTAACTTAATTCAGTTCCTCTATTTGAGTTCGACATGCGATTACTTACTTCGACCTTGAGTTGGCCGAAGCGAGGGATTTGATAGCTGCTTGACTATCTGAACAGAAGTATATTACTTTGCCCATTATGTGTTTCTGCAGTGCGGATTGCACTCCACACATAATGGCAAATATTTCCGCTTGAAAGACAGTGCAGTGTCTACCCAGTGAGTGGGACTGTTCCAATCTTAGCTCACGCGAGTAGACACCTGCACCCGCTCTACCTTCGAAGAGGGAGCCGTCAGTATAACAAACAATGCTGTCCGACATACTTCTCTCCAAATAGCCAGATGTCCACTCATCTCGCGAGGGAATTGTGTTGAAAATGACCTATAAGGAAACTACTAGCGAGTATGAGATCACTTGGAGCAAGGACTGTTCTGTCCCAATCAACCATGAGTTGTAACAACGAAGTGTGTGTAGAACTGCGGTTTAAAGGATTCTCCTCCATGAAACCGAGAACCCATAATCGGTAAGTACAAGAAAGTGCTTCTTGTTTGAGATGTATGTGTAGTGAGACAACGTCGAGAAGAACCTCGAGAGCAGCCGTGGGAGTCGAAGCGAACGCACCAGTCATTGCCATTAGGTACATCCTTTGAAGATGGTCTAATTTTGACTGAATTGTCCTCACTTCACCTTTTTGCCACCACACAAGACATCCACAAGCCAAAATTGGGTTGTTTAGGGGTAGAAATGTTTTTACATATTCTGAATCTGCATAAAAAACTGAGCCTAAACCCAATTTTTCAGAATTTTTGGAGCCCCGGAACTATTTTTAATTTGAATTTTAAATTTGTATGGGACTAAAAATTTGTTCTTGTGCTGCATGGGCCAAACGTCATTCTATGAATGTTAGTGTCATTCTATCGATTGAAATGGCTTATTGTTTGCTGCACAAAAATGTAAATAAAAGGTTTACAAACAAAATAAAAATATGTTGTAGATCAGGAAAGCATGATATTTATGTTAAACTATAAAAAACCTCATATTTTTCTTTGCTAAACAACCCAATTGGTCGTACAACTGTGGTGTAAATCCATTTGATATATTTAGGTTAAAGACCCCAAGTTTTACCAAAAGTTCTTCGGCATTGGCCGAAAGCCATACATGCCTTTTTGACTCTGAACTCAATGTTAGGAGTCCAGGAGAGCTTGGAATCAAGAATTAGTCCCACATACTTTACCTGATCCGTTACATTGATTTCAGAGTCAAAAAGATGTAATGGGCGAATACCATTACGGTTACGTTTTTCCGTGAAAAGTACAATAGATGTTTAATTCGGATTAACCGAAAGGCCATATTGGCGACACCAACTTTCGACTGCCTGAAGAGCGTTTTGCATCAGGTCGAATAAAGTAGTTATACACAAACCGACTATCAATATTAGATAGTCGTCGGCAAATCCATAGGTAGGAAAACCACCATTATTGAGTAATTTCAATAGCGTATCTGCAACGAGGTTCCACAAAAGTGGAGATAATACTCCCCCTTGAGGGCATCCGCAGACACTTAATTTCCTAATCGCTGCTTGACGTAATGTCGAGTAGAGATGTCGGTTTTTGTCGGTCTGGTGAATCCATTTGGTAATTATATTCGGTAGCCCATGACAACGAGCGGCTTCCAACATGGCATTGAAAGACACATTGTCAAAAGCACCCTCAATATCTTACAACGCACCCAAGCATGATTGCTTTTGAGCAAATGCTTTTTCGATGTCGTAGACAACCTTGTGTAGAAGAGTCACGGTGGACTTTCCAGATTGGTAAGCATGTTGATTAACATGAAGAGGCATGTTTGCCAAACAGTCATCACGAATGTGATGATCGATAATGCGTTCTAAGCATTTCAGAAGAAATGAGGTCAGACTGATGGGTCTAAAACTCTTTGCTTCTTCATACGAAGCACGTCCTCCTTTTGGGATAAACTTTAAAGTGACATCCCACCAGGATATGGGAATATACTCAGTAGCAAAACTGCATACTAAACGTTTCTTTCAAAACATGTTTGATATGCTCAAAACCCCTCTGAAGAAGAACGGGATAGATCCCATCTTCCCCTGAAGATTTGTAAGGAGCAAAACTGTTAAGACCCTATTGAATCGATTCTGTAGTTATAATTCTACGATCCTGAGCCCAAGACCCATAGCTACATGAGAAGACATCAGGAACATCCGAAGATGCTATATCGACACATTCAGGGAAGTGTGTATCAAATAAGTGCTCTAACGCTTCTTCGTCAGCAGAAGTGTACTCGCCATTTGGCTTGCGAATTTCGTAAACTTGGAAATCCTTGTATCTCGCAAGAATTTTATTTAACCTATTGGCTTTACTCAAATTGAAAACATTTGCACAAAGGTTTTTCCAGCCGAATCGTTCAGCAGATCGTAGAGCCTTCTTGCAAGCTTTGCGAGCCAACTTGAAAGAATCCGTCCCTGCTGAATGGCGTCTGTTCCAACTCCTTCTACACTGCTTCCTGAGCTTAGCCAAATCGGAATTCCACCACGGGGTTCCTCTTGAGGTTTTCACAGAACGCAATGGGCAAGCTTCTTCAAAAGCTTCCACGATATGCAACGTTGTAGTATCAACGGCATCATCCAAGTCGGTAGGAGTTGCAATGGATGGTAGATATCCATGAAATGTTGACGAGAGCAACTCTGTATAAAGATCCCAGTTAGTTGAACGGGGATTTCTAAAACGCAAGGTCTGCGAAGAAACATTCAACTGATCAAATTAGATGTAGCGATGATCAGATATGGATTCCTCATCTGACACATGCCAATTCGTCAACTCGTGACTGATTCTATTGGAGCAGAGAGTTATGTCTGCGTGATGCATTAGCATCACTACCGACAATTAGCGGAAGGCCTTTTGACGTACAATAACTGACCACTTGTTTGAAAGCATCCGTAGGGGATGGTTCATCATGTGGTAAATAAACCGAACAATAGACGTATTTCCTGACGGGGATCCGCCAGTTGCATCAATTGTGACAGCACATACATCTCTGGTTGTTAGTTCAGAGTACACATGCACGCGGCATTGATCGAGAGTTTGCCATTTCATTACTGAAAGCAGCAAAAACCGAGTTCACTAGGTTACCTATGTAAAAGCTACCCTTGCGAAAATAGGGTTCCTGCACCAAAGCCACATGGGATTTGCCATTTTGATTAATCGTCTACAAAGATTAATCGTTGCTGTTCTTTTGTGCTGAAGATTGATTTGAGCTATCCTAACTGTAGCCATTGCGAATTACGATAATACACTACACAACTTCAACATTTATGTGAACAGCAACGATGAAACCAAGTCGGTATCGTATCAAGAACGTCAAAGACGAAACACAGAGTACACTGTGAAAAACGCATAAAGCGAATCCATATAGGTGACAATTGGGGCCCTCCTTAGCCGTGCGGTAAGACGCGCGGCTACAAAGCAAGATCATGCTGAGGGTGGCTGGGTTCGATTCCCGGTGCCAGTCTAGGGAATTTTCGGATTGGAAATTGTCTCGACTTCTCTGGGCATAAAAGTATCATCGTGTTAGCCTCATGATATACGAATGCAAAAATGGTAACCTGGCTTAGAAACCTCGCAGTGTATAACTGTGGAAGTGCTTAATGAACACTAAGCTGCGAGGCGGCTCTGTCCCAGTGTGGGGATGTAATGCCAATGAGAAGAGAAGAGAAGAAGATACACAGAAAGAAAAATCATTAGTAATATTAAGAAAATCATTGGTTAAAATAAAAAGTTGCGTTGGTTCTTTTTCGTAGAGAGTTGCGTACATTAGAAACAAAAGTACGCCAACTTTTGCGACAACCATGGATTAAAAAGCTACATACCACTGTGAAAATAAAAGTTTGAGCATTCAAAGCAAAGTTGTAGAACTGTCAACCTAAATAACGGAAAAAACTAGGGAAAAACAGAGTAGAATATTTTCATTAGGAAATTATTTCATTTTCCCAGAAAGGAGCCCTCCATCCCTGTACCCCATTCCATTTTTTTCAAATTAAAATAAATCAATGAAGTTTTTTCTTTATAATTTATTGCCGCTTAAACAGAATCACCAAAGCACTCGTCGGAGGCGCATATTGTGCACGTAGACACTGCGATGGTTATTTAGTCTGTTCAAAACCGCCGGAACATTCATATTATCTGAAAAAAAACGAGAATCCTATGAGTATACCGCTATATGCTCTGATTTCACCAGCAAAACAATGCCTAACTTCGTTCTTGCTGTTTATTGAAATAGTTTTTCGATCCTTTTTGCCTTTCTCGTACACCAAGGTAGTATCGAAAAGGCTAGTATATTCACTCCAAAGACGATTTTTTTTATAAACTTAACTTACCTTCTAATTCCTTTGCGAGAAGGACCTAAGCCGTGGCCTCGACCGTGGCATTCCCTGGCCTGAAAACCAGAATGGTATATTCACGTCAGCTCAGCTTCTCCATTCCTAGCAAGATTCCGACGCACCACTGCACTTATCCCGTTTTAAAATTAGACGCACCACCGGACAACGGACGGACGAAGCCGCGGTTGAAAAACCTGATTCCTTTTTTGTTTTTTGTTGATAAGAGTGACAGCTGCTTTAAAATGAGAGGCACTATGGGAATTATTTAAAAAATAAATGGACAAAACACAGTTTTAATGAATATTATGGAAAATATTTTATTTTAGGAGTCTGCCAGAGAAAACACGAAGAGCGATGCGATGCGACAAACCCATGCAAAGGAATTTCTTAAGAAATTCGCATGAGTCTGTCGCACATTGCTTCGATTGTCGAATTGCAATATATAACGTATGGCGCCGTCACGTTTAGTATGGCTTTCTCATATGCGTGTAAACAAAGTTAATAACCCTCGAGATAATTCTAACGATCGATAACAAACCAATCATTTAGGTGATAATCCAAATAATTGTGTTTTTACCTCCAGATATTCCATAGTGCTTGTTCGTTTTATGTGAGAACGTTTTTTTCTTCTCTTTCATGCTCAAAGGTTCCTCGTGTTGATTGAATTAACAGTTCTACAATTTTCCGATTGAATGGGAGCACTTTTGATTTTCACAATGAGAACTAGTAAAAAATAACTTTCAAATGAAAAAAATACTTTGACAACAACTAAAACCACTTTCATTTTTAAGAAAACTAAGCACTTTTCAAGTGGAAAGTGCAAAACTTTCTCTGAAACCATGTTTGTTTTTTGTGTGTAGGTGACAATTAGATGAAAAACTAAATAAAAACATACTCATAATCCCACCCTTATTTAACCTTAAGGCGAGATTGAATAAGAGTAGCCGATTATTCCGGGGAAGCTTAAAGTCAACTACGCCATAGCTCCGGTTAGCGCACTTCATATTCACTCAAATTTAACGATTTGATATTCTTCCACCACACCCACTACAATCTTACGTTGTTCAATCCATTAAAAAACAACCATGCGTTCACCATCATTTTACATTCAATTGAGTCATTTTACACCACCATTCGGGCATTTTGAGGTCTATTTTTAAAACACTTTCTAACGCATTTAGTTGGAAAGTCATGAAAACCTTATCGTTTTGAATAGGAGATTATTGGGAAATGTAGCTGGGTTTGTAAATTTTGCACCTATACGTTGAAAAGGTTGGATAATATGTATTCTTGTTTATATGGGCGAAAGCATCGAAAAAGCTTGAGGGGTGCATTTTGCACCGTTCTCCCCTACGTTAATGCTGTAGAGCATTCGTTTGTTTTGACTAATTAATAGGGTATCCAATCATGGTTTGAACCAAATGGCGGGTTTCAGATGAGCCGTCAAAATAAAGTTGATTTATTTCATTAAAGGGACATGTTAGAACTGCGATTTCTAGTTTGTATGGAAGCTTAGTTTATTATCTTTCTAAAAACATCCTGGGTGCACATATTTATGCTTAGTTTCATTGAAAAAACTTAATAATTACATAACTTTGATTCGTACCATGGTTTGAACTACACTGTTCATGGTTTGAACTAAATTCGTATAATGGTTTGAACTACTGCAGCAGCCAGCAGCTCCTAAATATAATACTAATCACATGCATGAAACGCTGAAGAAGTCTGTAGAAAAGCAAATTTGTTTTACTATTCATCTTCTCCCATTCGATTAGTAACTCGAAACGTGTAAAATCGTCTAAATTATCGATATGAAAATTGCAATTTTTTGTATTGGAAATGTAAACAAAATGCTCCAGCTAGGCGCATGCAGCGCTCCTAGCGGACACCAGCAGAACATGACTGCATTTACAAGTTCAAACCATGGTACGAATTTGATTCAGTTTTTACCATGCATAATTTTTACTATTTTTACTATTTCAAACTGTTTCTCAATTGTGTGATGACGTCAATCGATCACAGATGAAAATAGCGTTCTTTTGATATATTGATCTCACTCCTGTGTCATAAAATGCGTCCTTTATGAGCTTTTTGAAATTATGCCACTGGTGGGGGGGATTTGGCGCAAATTCAGGACGTTTTTAAATCGCTTTATTTTATTACTTAAACAATATGTACGAATGTTTAAATAAACTCTATCACTTCCAGTATACCTAAATATTCCATTCATACTGTTTTAGGTTCATTTCCTGCCAATGAGTTGGTAATTTCTACTGATTTCAAAATGGTTCAAACCATGATACGCTTTTCACTAGTTCAAACCATGATTGGATACCCTATTGTTTTGTTGTTCGCAAAAACTATTAATTTATGTCTTTTGCGTGTGTGTCTGTCTGTGTATGTGTGGTACCGATTTTTTTAGCAAGATACAAATCAATTCTCATCACAAATAGAGCAAAACCCGCCCAAACTGCAACTGCACGCCCAAAATGAATTCCCGCCACTACATATTCAGCATGGTCATGTGCCAAGTATGGTTTGCATGATAAATAGGTTTAATCCATAGTCAAACAGAATAATGATATTGTTGATTATAAATTTCCACATCTGCCATATCACCAGTTATTTACGAATGGTTGGCTAAAAGTTAAATTTTTTTAGAGCTTGGTTATGAGCTCTTTAAGCGTTCAGTATTTAGCGTTTGAAACAAAAAATTATCGTCATTCAGTATGTAACCAAGACTGTAGTCTTCGTTTTATTTCCGAATCATCAATCGTCAAGACTTCTCCCAGAATTCAAGTTCATGAAAGCCATCAACATGAGGTATGCGAATATACCTACATACTTATTAAAATAAAGGATGCTTACTCACATACCTGAGATTGTCAAAAGTTGTGATAATTTTTCCAATAGAATGAACCTAATCTCTTATTCGCTAAGGAGGTTCGTGTGCGACATATTTCAACCAATTATCTCCCGTCGCTGATACTGAAGGTGTGGCGGAACGTGATATGGCACAATTTACGGTAATAGGGTGTTCAGACTACGAGCGCAATGTGACGCAATGGCGGAATGCTTGTTATTAAGTTCTCTTCTGTAATGAAAGGTGGTTGGCACCGTTTAGAGAACGCACTTGAACGCCGTCTCAAAAGTGTTTCCTGTTTCGATGAAGGGACACGCTCACGGAATATCGCCTCGTTTGAGCATCTTTTCTTCATGGAGCAAAGAAGGATCATTTATGAATTACTTCCGCTTCGAATGAAATTTCTGAGGCTGTGTTAAAGGAATAGAAAATAAATTGCTCAAAATTGGTTATGCCAGGGAAGTTTTCTGCTTTGCTTCACCGAATGCTTACCCTGTCATGGACAGCGAATAAGGAGATGGGAAAAATGTGTTTTCACTTCGGGAAAAAAAAAACAAAGCAGATGTATCTTGACTGCGGTTAGAGCGCTTTCAGATTATACTTTGGGGTAACGTTAAACGACAAGCCTCAAGTTTAGAGATGTCTCGCTTTCTGTTTGCTGAATGAAGGAGTGGCGGTCTCCTAATATGATAAGTAGGTTGATGTTAGTTATTTTTCACTTTAGCCTTCCCGAGTAAAGCCTTTATCTCTATGATGAACTTACGCTCTTTTTGTGAATAATGTTATTGAATTATTACAGAAATTGAATCTATATCAAGTACAAAATCAAGTATGTTTTAGATCAGCGGTTCTCAACCTTTTTCTTCGCTTCGAACTTTTATATTCATTTAGATACCCCCTGTTTTTTCGCTGTAAATAAAATAATAAAAAATAAAATAAAAAACTCATAACCAGAGTCTATGTAATTAAGAGTGGTGACATGTGCCGCATTTGACAGGTCTCCTGCTCCTCCTGGAACAAGATTTTGTATTACAATTTTGTTCCAATTCTGACAGTGTCGCCATTCTTAATTACATACACTCTGCTCATAACATATTTGAAAAACAGACCCGGAAATTGGGGGGGTCCAATAGTGTAGTTGGCTACACATTCGCCTTATTAGCGGATGGTCATGGGTTCGATTCCCAGTCCATCCACCAAACCCTCGGCAGTCGCCGGATGCGCACTCAAGAAGCACATATATTTTAAATAGATCACAGAAACTTATATATGGCCAGATTAAGTCACAATTAAGTTGTTGCAACCAGATTAAGTTTACTTGTGCTGCTTGGGCAGCCCTTGCGGTAGCGTATTGGGGAACGCGTATGCGTAACGGCTGCCTGATGGCGATTGACAAATTGTTTTTCTCGGAGGCATTCCTCCAACGTATCCAGCTACATGGCAATCGAACAATGTGGATGCACAACATGGACTAACATGGCTTCCGAGGCTCTTGAAAGGAGGCTTCTGAGCCTCTTGAAAGTGTTCTGCCGTAATCTGCCAAAAATGGTGTTAACGAGTACTACTCATCGAGCTCTTTAACAGAAAAATGGAAAACATGCATGTTGTAAAATGGCTGTTACGTCACTTTTCCAGATTACGGCAGTGTTATACTCTACTGGTACGGCTCTTTTGGCCTCGAGGATTTCTGTCCGAAACCCAGAAGGGGAATCCGATTAAAACCCCAGACCACTGGTCTAACCTACAGCCAACGGGGTGGGCGCGAAAGGCCTCCTTTTGGTCCTCGAGTCCCAGGTTCGTTTTGAGGAAGCGGGGAGGCATTCCGATCTGGTTAGTAACGGAATTGTGGGTTAGTTTTTGGAACTTATATTACTCACTCGTATGTTACACGGCAAGGCCGTGAATTGGTAAGGCTGGAACCGTAGGGTAGTCCCTGACAGGACCGGCAAGTAATTCGGCCTAAATGACGGACCGGGTGGTGGTACTTCTTATGGAAACGCTAGTCTATGATGAAGGAGGAGGGGTCCAATAACGTAGCTTGACAGGTTGGAGATGACACGCTATTGAGAGCAGCAGTGGCAGGGCTTGGATGGCTGATATCACGGCGAGAATCGCGATGGCGCCAGCAACTATAGACTAGTAGGCTGACTGGGCGACGCACTGGATCAGCGACAATCGCGATGGCGGTAATAGGTTGACAGGCTTGACAGTGGGGCAGGAATGCTGATGGCGACGGTAACTGGGGCGGTAGTCTTGCTTAGCGATGGTAAGGATTATTCCCGATGGCGGCGATAACTTAACCGGCGAATGGAGTGGCGACGGTAACTGGGGCAGCAGGCTTTTTGAGCACTGGGCAGGATTTCCGATGGCGGCAACGGGGGCAACGACGGCGATAGCTGGACCAACAGATTTGCGGGGCGACGGTCAGAATCAACGGCAACCGTAAAGGCGACGATAGTTGGGCCGGCGGTAAAACGGTCGATGGCCTTGCTGGCAAGCAGCTGACAGGATGGACCAGAAAAGCGGTTACACAGTCGGCGTTTCGTATAGGCGGCCAGGATGATAAATGGAAGCCGAAATCTATTGCTGTCACTCGATTGGCCGGTTCCCGAAACTTGGACCGAACTGTCCTTGATGACTCACGCACTATTGTTCGCACGTTTCGAAACTCGCTTTAATTTTGTTCTCCTTCCACGAAAAGAAAAGACTGTTCGCCACGAATCTCCCCCGAAAGCAATCTCCACTCCGAATCCCCTGTCCCCACCCATACAGTCATCCAGGTCTTTTTCTTCCCATTCTCGATATTCTTCGTGTCATTTCCCAACTTCCGTCCTATATTCTGTCACCCAGCTACCAACAAGCGCCATCTGTTGGGGAGTTTGTCATCCCCATTCGTTGGTAGTACATGCCCGCGTAATAGGGTTCTAAAACCGTACCACCGTTCCAAATACTATTCAAATAGTGAAAACCGCGATAACACTTTCCTCTAATGCTTTGGAACTTGCAAGGTTACAAAAGGAGGCTTCCGATCCTTTTGAAAGAAGGCTACCAAGCCTCTTGAAAGGGGATTTCCGAGCCTCTTGAAAGGAAGCTACCCAGTCTCTTGAGAGGAAGTTACCAAGCCTCTGGAAAAGTGGCTTCCAAGCCTCTTGAAAGGAGGTTTCAGAGTCTCTTGAAAGAAGGTTTCAGAGTCTCTTGAAAGGAGGCTTCCGAGCCTCTTGAAAGAAGGCTCTCGAACCATTCGAAAGGAGTCTTTCAAGCCTTTTGAAAAGAGGCTTCCGAGCCTCTTGAGAGGCAACCTGTCAAAAAATGTTTCATCCAGGGTGGGACGACCCTACGTTGTGTTTCTCTGATGCGATTGGTTCTCCGGGCGACGATAAATGCAAACTACTGGTAACTGTTTAACTATTGATATTACCTCCGAGAGACAGCCTGCCAACTCGGAGGTTACGATAACGAGCCTCTTGAGAGGAGGCCTCCAAGCCTCTTGAAAGAAAGCTTCCGAGTCTCGTAAAAGAAGGCTACAAAGCCTCGTGGAAGGAGGCTTTCGAGTCTCTTGAAAGAAGGATTTTAATTTTTTATTTGCAACATATGTAAGGATCCTCGCAGAACCGGGCTTGGAGGTAGAAGAAACGTGACGAGGGATTGCCAATTTTCGCCTATTAGACCTATTCGGGTCAAGAGCTGGTGTGGTTTGGTCTGCGATGTAAAGGAATTTCTGGGCTTAGTTGTGTCACTATAATCCAACGCTAGTATCACCCTAATCGTATACAACAAAACCTACTCTGGAGCGGTTTGATCGGTAGTCAAATCTGCCGTTTATCGATATTATTGATTATCTGATCAATTCGAGGCATACGCAATAAAAACCCGTGATGCCCTTCAAACTGGTGGTCAAGGAAGACGAGGAGTGCTGCGCCCTCAGAGGCACCGGTAATGCCCGAAGGAATATCAAGGCAACAACGGTAGCTAAATGGCACAGAGAGTGGGACAACTTGACTAAGAGCAGGTGGACCCATATCGCCTAGTTCCAAGTGTGTTGGCATGGATTAGGAGACCTCATGGAGAGCTAAATTTTGGCATGACCCAGTTCTGAAAGCAGATCATGAGCGTTAGGGGCCCCATACTTTGACTCCGCCCCAGAAAGTTTGGCTCGGTCGGACCGTCTGTGGGCAACTTGTACGACTGTTGGATAGTACAACTTGCCCACAGACGGACCGACTTTACTCTGACCGAACCAAATTTCCTGGAGGCGTAGTCAAAGTTGTGCAACATGTCGGAGCGTGTATGGGGCTCCTTAGAGTACACCGCCACGGAAGATAGATGTCAATAATGAATGGGAACTTGGGAAGCTTGGGGCGAGCGCATAGTCGCAGAGTATGACACCACGGCCGGTTACGGCGGAGCTCTCATTGTCGGGGAACTTATCGTCAAAGTAAGATAGATCTGCCATCGGGAACTGATTGAGTAGATCGTTTCATGTGAACGCGTACCTGCTTCGGGCCATCGGGGCACCATTGAACCGTAAGCTATTTCCACCCGGAATCTTAGCTCGACCTCAGCGTTCGTCCTGTCACTCGTTGAATTGAGAAAGAGCTTAGGACATGATCTGATATATCAATATGCTGACCAGCTGAAAAAGTAGTGTTCGTAACGTGATGCGAGTCGTCGGTAAGGAAAAGATCTAAAGGTCTCAAGGCTTTGGTGTGCTCACTCACAAACAAGGGAGCCTCAATGCTCAAAAGTGCTCGAATAATGGAGCCAAAGGGCTCAGAAGTTAATCGAAGAGAGGCACCGTAAAGAATGTCCACGGATGCGAGTCGTCGGTAAGGAAAAGACCTAAAGGGCTCAAGGATTTGGTGTGCTCACTCACAAACAAGGGAGCTTCAATATATTTTTTTCTCTTTTTTTTTCTTTTTTTTTTCTTTTTAAATCTCATTAATATAATGTCTTTATTAATGAGATTTTCAGCCCGCGGCTGGCTCATCTCAGGGAGCCTCAATGCTCAAAAGTGCTCAAATAATGGAGCCAAAGGGCTCAGAAGTTAATCGAAGAGAGCCACCGTAAAGAATGTCCACGGATGCGAGTCGTCGGTAAGGCTCACTCACAAACAAGGGAGCCTCAATGCTCAAAAGTGCTCGAATAATGGAGCCAAAGGGCTCAGAAGTTAATCGAAGAGAGGCACCGTAAAGAATGTTGTTCAGCAAGGAGTATGATATGTACCGCCTATCTACGAGAAGTAATACTGAAAAGCAGCCCCAGGAGAATTATGGGGTTGGAGCCCAAGGAGGGTTTAGTGGGGATAATCAGCCACGACTGGGGGATTCCCATACTCCATGTTGTAGTTTGGCAACTACTAAAACGTGTACTGGGTCAGTGCATAAAGCATTAATCCTTGTAAAAAACATACACAGACACAGACATCACCAGAATGCGTCGAACTGAGTCGATTGGTATATAATACTATGAATGGGGCTTCAATTTTTTTTTTATTTTTGGAGCGACAAAAGTGACAGCACTACACGTGTCAAACCAATGTTAATGATGCAACAAACATTCACTACAACATGAACTGTATTTCGATAAAATATACATCGAAAATCATTCTACTACTCATTCTACTGAGCGAAAGTATCGTGGAAACGAAAAACATTCTGCGATTAAATTTTTGATATTCCGATTCGGTGTAGTAATGGCTATAGATAGTAGAATCTATAGATGAGCGAAAGCATGGCTGAGTCGTTTTTTTTGACCAGGCACACGCGCATATAACGTCACAGGCCTTAACATTTCCATTGAAATCGTGACGTCATGCTCGTTTGGAGACACGTTTGACAGTTCGTTTGGAGACAGAGGATTTATTTTCACTCATCTATATATTCCACTATCTATAGTAATGGCATATTATTTTAAATATTCAGTGCCAATTTTCTATTTTTTTTTCATTAATTTGCCAGGTAGCAGAGCCATAATGTGTATCTGCGGTCCATTGCGGGCCCAGACAATTATGGGTACATATGCTCTGGAACAGCTTTCTAGCAGATTGAACATAAACAGTAACTATAAATACATCTGCTGATTGAACTTTGAATGTGATCAACGTTTAGTACAAAAAAGTTCATCTCACTAAATATATTTACTAAATAAACATAAGCACATACAGGTCTCACCGGTTGCTCTCGAGAACTTTATCTACTATTTCCTCAAACGTAGCATATTGACACAATTTGCATTCAACAAATTCAGCAAAAACATTTTCACATTGCTAAACTTTTCCAACGAGTTCATCATCGGCATGTACCTCGGAAAACGCTTCGAACTTATATAGACGGTTCTTTCAATGAAGGGTTCATCCCGTTTCAGTACCTTCGCTTGACTTCTGGTGGTTTGACTTCTCCAAGGTATGATTATTAAATTTTTGCTTCCGTTGCAGTACGCGAGAAATGGAAAAGTTTTATTTTTATTATTGGACTCGTCTGACCTTTGTGTTCTGGAGGAAACAAGTCTTTCAGCCATGATTCGATAAAGTAAGGAGAGAGAGTGCTTCAGTCGCTGTTTGCCTGAGTTGACTTGAAGTAGAAACGAAATGAGATTTTCCTTGTTTTTCTTTCGTAGGTGTTGGCAACCCACCCCCATCCGCTACCCATTCTGGGAAGCAACAGTGAAAGGCCATATATTGTTACAAAGATGTCGCTTTCTTTTTCGTCTGCTGCCCTGGAGATACAATCATAATACGAATAGTGCGATTCCTATTCTAGATTCAGCTAAGTGACCGCTCTAGAGTACTTTGATATTTGTTTATAGATAGGTAACTGTATTTAATAATATAAAATTTTATAATTTTGTTTTTATCTGTACATGTATCATGACTCATGAGGTAGTCATATATACATTCTTCACTCCGGAATTGAGGTTCCCCCAAACAAACGCGACGCGATTCTATCGCTTGGCGACTACGATTCTGTCGCCGTTGGTATGGAAGCGTAAATGGAAGATTGCCTGCAGCGAGCCAACGATAGAATCGCGGCCACTAGTTGTTGCCGTCGTGGCGATAAAATCGCCTAGGTCTGGGGGAGCTTTTAATTTGCAAAAACAACTTTATCCGCTTTTCAAGCAATGCAACAGTTGGTTTCGTGGAGGCGCTTGGTGGTTGGTCTACACTGAGTCACTGTCAGTGACAAAATCGATGAAACGTAGACAGATTATCGCAACCTATTCAGTTTAATTAGATTCAATCAAGTATAAACTGAATCAAATGTGAAGACGATAAAACCTAGAACCATCAATTGCAAAAAGTGCGCAGTTAACACGAATCGCATTGTTAAATGAATTGCTGTACTTATTCCCACTTGGTCTTATGCGACGTCTTATCTTTGCTTGGAGTTTTCCATACCGGTCCACTATGGACGGGGGACCCATAATTTACAAACGAGTGGTTTTACTGTACGGCGGTAGCGGAAAATCAATGAGTGCAACTTTTTGGTTGCCCATTAATATCATTTTTCTTTTGACATGAAAACATTAATTCGGGAAAAATGTTCATTCAATGACAGCTTTGTAGACATACGATTACAGATATATTTCCGAACATAACAAATCGACTACACGATGCAATTTTGATTCAAGAAACATAAAAAAAAAACATTTATAGCAAGACAAAAGCTTCTTCTGCTTCTTCATTGGAATTTTATCCCCTAATAAGACATTGCCGCCTCGCAGCTTGTGTTCACAAAGCCCTTCCACAGTTATTAACTGTGAGGTTTCTAAGCCAAGTTACGATTTTTGCTTTTGTATATCGTGAGGCTAACACGACGATACTATTTATGCCGGAAAGTCGAGAAAATTTCCAACCCGAAAATTTCCTAGACCGGACAGGGAATCGAACCCAGCCACCCTCAGCATGGTCTTGCTTTGTAGCCGCGCAACTTAACGCACGGCTAAGGTGGCCCATAAGACAGAAGCTTATTTATTATTATTTATTCAGACTAAGGCCGACGTGGCCTGTGCGGTATATAAGAGTCTTCTCCATTCGGCTCGGTCCATGGCTACACGTCGCCAACCCCGCAGTCTACGGAGGGTCCGCAAGTCATCTTCCATCTGATCGATCCACCTTGCCCGCTGCGCACCTCGCCTTCTTGTGCCCGTCGGATCGTTGTCGAGAACCATTTTCACCGGGTTACTGTCCGACATTCTGGCTACGTGCCCGGCCCACCGTAGTCGTCCGATTTTTGCGGTGTGAACGATGGATGGTTCTCCCAACAGCTGATGCAACTCGTGGTTCATTCGCCTCCTCCACGTACCGTCCGCCATCTGCACCCCACCATAGATGGTACGCAGCACTTTCCTTTCGAAAACTCCAAGTGCGCGTTGGTCCTCCACGAGAATCGTCCAGGTCTCGTGTCCGTAGAGGACTACCGGTCTAATGAGCGTTTTGTAGATTGTCAGTTTGGTACGGCGGCGAACTCTATTCGATCGGAGCGTCTTGCGGAGTCCAAAGTACGTACGATTTCCAGCCACTATGCGTCTCCGAATTTCTCTGCTGGTGTCATTTTCGGCAGTCACCAGTGAGCCCAAGTACACAGATTCTTCTACCACCTCGATTTCGTCACCACCGATGCAAACTCGCGGTGGGTGGCTCACATTGTCGTCTCTTGAACCTCTTCCTATCATGTACTTCGTCTTCGACGTGTTGATGACTAGTCCGATCCGCTTAGCTTCCCTCTTCAGTCTGATGTAGGCTTCCTCCATCTTCTCAAAGTTACGTGCCATAATATCTATGTCATCGGCGAAGCCAAATAGCTGGACGGACTTATTGAAAATTGTACCACTCGTGTTAATCCCTGCTCTTCGTATTACCCCTTCCAAAGCGATGTTGAATAGCAGACACGAAAGACCATCACCTTGCCGTAACCCTCTGCGGGTTTCGAAGGGACTCGAGAATGCCCCTGAAACTCGAACTACGCACATCACCCGATCCATCGTCGCTTTGATCAACCGTGTCAGTTTATCCGGAAATCCGTGTTCGTGCATTAGCTGCCATAGCTGGTCCCGATCGATTGTATCATATGCGGCTTTGAAGTCGATGAATAGATGATGTGTGGGCACGTTGTATTCGCGGCATTTCTGCAGTACTTGGCGAATGGCGAACACCTGGTCCGTGGTGGAGCGTTCGCCCATAAACCCGCCTGGTAGTGCCCCACGAACTCTCTTACAGGTGGTGTAGTCGAAGGCATACAATTTGGTAAAGTACCATGTAGGCAGCGTTCAGCAATGTGATTGCGCGGTAGTTGCTACAATCTAGCTTATCGCCCTTTTTGTAGATGGGACACACGACACCTTCCATCCACTCCTGCGGCAAAACTTCCTCCTCCCAAATCTTGGTAATGACCCAGTGCAGTGCTCTAGCCAGTGCCTCAGCACCGTGTTTAAATAGCTCTCCTGGTAGTTGGTCAACCTCAGGGGCTTTGTTGTTCTTCAGCCTGCCAATCTCCTCCTGGATTTCCTGGAGATCTGGAGCCGGTAAAATTATGCCCTGCGCGCGTTCTCCCAGGTCCATCATCATACTGCCATCTTCGTCTGCTACATCGCCATTCAGGTGTTCTTCGTAGTGCTGCCGTCACCTTTGGATCACCTCACGCTCGTTCGTAAGAAGGTTCCCGTTTATGTCCTTGCACATATCAGGCTGTGGCACGTGGCCTTTACGTGAACGGTTTAACTTCTCATAGAACTTTCGTGTGTTATTAGCGCGGTACAGTTGCTCCGTCTCTTCACGGTCTCGATCTTCCTGCTGGCGCTTTTTCCTCCGGAAAATCGAGTTATGTCTGTTCCTCGCCTGTTTATATCGTGCCTCGTTCGCCCTCGTGCGGTGTTGCAGCAATCTCGCCCATGCTGCATTCTTCTCTTCCACTAACTGCTCACATTCGCCGTCATACCAGTCGTTTCCCTGATCCGGAGCCACCGTGCCTAGTGCAGCGGTTGCGGTGCTTCCAATGGCGAATTTAATATTTCTCCAGCCATCTTCAAGAGATGCTGCGCCTAGCTGCTCTTCCGTTGGGAGTGCCACTTCCAGCTGCTGCGCGTATTCTTGTGCAACAGGCAGCCCTGTCGTCGTAAAATATGAGCGACGTAGACGCGTATATTTGAAGTGGGCGCAGATACCATAGGGCGGTTTTTAAGGCGCACATTCGAAAACTGCGAATTTCTAAGGAGCTAGGGATTAGAAGCTCGGTTCGTGGCACTGCAAATTTCACAACATCATTTGGAGCGGATACTTGTCAATGTGCTGGAGGACCGAGGATTCGCCTACAACGTACGGTGGCCTGAAACGTTAAAAGGTGGCCTGAAACGTGAAGCAGCAAATTTTGAATTGGTGGTGAGCGTTTCGAGTGCGACAGAGTCCGCCTGGGCTGGGGTAGCAGGGACAATGTTCAAGGGCTTAACGACCCCTCCCCACGACACAACAGTTAGGGCGCCTGCCTAGGACGTGTTGTGGTTTGACAGTGGGCTTTTTTAAACATCTACAAAAAAACAGAAAAAATATTTAAGCTTCTTTTTGTGGAATGTCTTCAACTGTCTAAGACGAGTTTAGTACTTTTCATTTAATCTACAAAATGCTACAAGATCTACAAAAAGCTACATGTGTCCGCAAGCAGGCCATAGCAAAGCGACCGTGTGCCACTCAAAGCACACAAGAGCCCATGAAGTGCCAACTGGCGTGGGGAACTGATCCAACTCTACAGCGAATCCAGCATCCAGGAGGAGGCAAAAGCTGGAAGGATACAATGGACAGGGCATGTTGCAAGAATGCCGAACAAAAACGCTGTGAAGATAATACCACAAAAAAACTTTAAATAATTTTCTAAGTTGAACATAACAGGTGTAAAAAGTAACTATTTGCTCACATGAAGTACATATCTCACTGTCCGGGTGTGGAAAACAGCTGCTGGTTACCGGTATTGATTTCGTACAACATCCGCATGAAATATCTAACAAGTCATTATCGATATTTTAAATATGGCTTTGATTGACCATCTCTAGATAATTGGAATACGTTTGATCGATTTTAATATTGTTTATTCAAACCTTCTAAAGTAAGGTAAAGCACCAAAATTTCAAGTAATTCTTTCTCAATTTCAAATTTTGAACAAAGCGCACAACAATGAGGATCTGTTATTTTATGCAGGTAAAGGACTATGTCCAATTTCTTCGCCTCCGCTTAACTCTCAGATGGTTTTTACAAATCCGTCTGAACCTGGATTGAATCCTAAGTAGAGTGAAAAGACCAGGACTTCTGTTCGATCAAATTTGAGACATAACTCTAAAATTAAGTTTGAATTGGGCAAGTGAATTGATCAACCCATTAGCATGTCAAAAGTGTGACATTTTCTACTTGATGTTGCTAAAATTGTTATAAGACGCTTAATTCGCGTTCAAGTCGAACGAACGACTTTCAATTCACTGGGGCGCATATTAATACCATGAATGTCTCTCACTCAACCACAAATTCTAGAGATGGTTGGCAAGATGCACGTGGTGTTTTCTAAGCGCAACGCGTATTACTAATGATGATGATGATAATGATGGTAGCTGCTTACGCTCGCAACTGTCCGGCGGCGGCAGAACTGTTTTCCACTCACTTCCCATCACGCATTTGGTATGAACTCACTCTCTCGTTTCGGCGACAGGTACTCTTTCGCTTGGTTGTCAGTGCTGCTACGGTTGCATTTACACAGTTCATCGGTAGGGTCAGTGTACCAATAACGGTGGTATCCGTGATATATTAAGGCTATAGGGCACTGCACGGACTGCTTTGTCTCTTTTTCGCTGCTAAGAAATTAGAAAACAACAAGGCCAGTCAATTTCAAATTTCATGAAGAACGAAAGAGAAATAGATTCGTCTGTGCAGAGCCCTATTTTGATAAACTAATGAGACACCAATATCATCGGTTTTTTAAACTCACATGCGTGGAAAACAGACACATGCCAAATCGCTACTCATCCACTTGTTTTAAATGGACTATAACAGTAATCATTAGCACAAAGCCTTTTTTTCCAAGGATGTTATCGATCATTTAGTAATTTGCGTTCGATCATTTAGTAGTTTGTCATTAACTCATTCCAGAAGCTGAATTTCAAAATGTGTTGTATGGTGGACTTCTAATGCGAAGGTTTTTCTACAACTCTGCCTAACAGAATTTTTAGAATTGGACTAATAACGGAGTTATAGCGCTAGTTGCAGTTACATAAACTAAATTATTGGAATTTTTTATCATTCAGTCTAAGTTACTGAACCAATAGCTTTAACTCCGTTACAAGTGGAATTGAAACAACGAACCATTTGGCAGAGTTGTAGAAAAACCTTCGCACTAGTCCACGATACAACACATTTTGAAATTCAGCTTCTAAATTCAGCTAAATGATCAAACGCAAATTATTAAATGATTGATAACATCCTTGTCTTTCTCAACTTTTCGGCAAAACTAATGTAGATAATTACGGTAAAAAAATTAACAGCAAAAGGTAGAAGTGAAATACTTTTAGTTAATGCTTGGATTACATAAAGTGTATTCCGTATTATTATATACATCAAACAGATACTAATATTACTATAACTGGTACTCCTACCCTAGTGCGTGTTTTGTTTTGCTCGTCAGTACGGTTTTGAATGTTGCGGGCGCGCGTTCATTTTTCTGCTTCGGACAGCCAGAAAAATAATTTATTAGTGCGGTGCGTGTTGTGTAGATTTTGTAAGTACCTACTTATTTTCGTCGCGGTAAAAGTAAGCGAATCGCTTCGGTCGACAGTCGTACTATAGGTACGGTGCGGTGTAAATCGGTGAGAATATCTTTTCAGTAACGGCTCATTCACAACTTAGATAACGCATTATGGGGTGGGAGGGTATCTGCCTGAACGATACGAACTAGTTAAATTCTAGAACTTTTTTTTATTGTCTTTATTCGGGAGACTTTCAGCCCGAGGCTCACTCGTCTCCAATTTGAGAACTCTTTATCAAACGCTACGAGGGGTTGATGGGGATTGAAAATAGTCAATTTTTGCGTTATATAAATAGTGTACGAACCCTTCTTAAGACTTGCAGTCCGAGGTTCATCTGTGATGAGAACTTGTTTTACACATTAAAACAATTCGATTTCACCAAATTCATTAAATCTAGCATGATTTTTAAAAACGTGGTATGTAAAAAAAGAAACTCCTTTTGATTACTTTCTCTCTCGATTATTACAAAGCCATACTGACATCTATACTGGATTTTTTAGCAGAGATCTAAAGAAAATAGCTTTGCCCATCGTGCTGAGGTGAAAATATTGCAAGAAATACAAAACTAGCCTACATATTAGCGAATTAGTGGGTATTGAAAAAGTGTCTCTCATGTGGACATTCGACTTTTCATGCTAGAAATGTATACGATTTCCTACAAAACTAATACCCTTATCTGACAATGAAAGGCTCGTCTTGTCGGATATTGTATTTTTTTCAGAAAGTGCCTAATTTCCCAGATTCCTTTTCAATGTTTGCAAGGGCGTAGCTAGAGGGGGGCCGGGGGTTCGTCGCCCCCCCTAAACGGTTTAAAGATTGAACGGGTACTGAATTTCCCTAAACATGTGCACATGATCCAATCATATTCAGAAATAGGTGGTTGAACTTCGAATGATTCCCAAAAACTTATTAGGGTATGCAGGATTCCGTGAAGTGATTGTAAGTTTTTTTATGTTGTGGAAAACCCATTAGCTAGCTGACCATAGGATTGCCGAATAGTCTCTTCTGTCCTCAGTTGGTCAAGGCTGGATTACAATAGTGCGTTGCTATTGTACAATAGTAGCGCAATAGTGTGTGACGCGTAACGCATTATTGTACTAAATGTTCTAAATTATCAGTGTCACAACGTCGGGCGCGTCTGGTTTGAAAACATTTAAATTTAGCGCATTGAAGCTGACGAAAATCAAGCAAACAACCAAGTAACCTATATTTTCATTGCTAAGATTTTTGATATTTATTAACAATGGTTCATTAAAAAGTAAAACAAATTTGAAGTGAATCAAAACATGGTATTTATCTGGTCATCAGATCTGAAGATCCGTACATAATTTATAATCCAACCTAATTTTAAATCTTATCTAGTGGTTTTCTGACTTTCTAGGTGTTCACTAAGAAATTCATGAACCGTTTTTTTTTTATTTCATCTACTTTGTCGTTATCTCATTTTCTCCTTGAGGTTTTCATACTTGATGCGATATTTTCCTTTTCTCTACCTCCTACAAAATAATATGTTTCTACAAGAAATCCTTCTAGAAAATCCCCGGGAACTTCATATATTCCTCCGGAAAGTTGTCCACGAATTCCTCAGGAAATCGTTCGAAAATCCTTCTCATATAATTGTAATTCCTCCTTCCTTTTTTTATGAAATTCATAAGGAAATTCCTTGAAGATTTCTTTTCTTCTCAGACATTTCTTCAGCTATTCTTCCAGAAAAATCTACGGTATTTATTTCAGGAATCCATTCGAGAGTTCCTTCAAGAATACATACGGAACTTCCTCCCATAATTCCTCCAGAAGTTTCTTCAGAAATTTATGACGGAAATCCTCCAGCTTCGCTCCATAATTACACTTGTAAATCTATAAAAAAAATTCTTAGGAAATTCTGCTAGGAACTTCTTCGGGAGTACCTATAGGCACTCTTCCTTTAATACCTCCGGGATAACTTCCATATTTTTTTCCAGGAATACCTACATAAATTACATAGCGAAATCCTCTAGGATTTCATTCTGGAATTCTTTTCGCAATTACTTCAGAATATCATCCAAGAATTCCTCTAGAAATTTCTTTAGTAATTTCTCCAGGAATTCGTCCAAGTATTTCCCCGGAAGTTCTTCCAAGTATTTTTTTGGGAATTCCTTCAGGTACTTCTCCAGGAATTCCTTTAGGAATTTCTCCGGGAATTTTTCCGTGGAATCGTCCTGGAATTCTTTCCGGACTTCACACGAAATTTATTACAGAATTTTATTCGGAAATTAATTTGAGAGTTCCTCTAAGAGTTCTTCCAGGATTTTCTTCTAAAGAAACCCCCGGGACTTCAGATATTCATTTGCAAATACTTTCAGGATTCCATCCGGGAATTTCTCTTCCTCCTGCTATTGTTCCTGGAATTTCTTCAGATATTACACCGGAAATTCCTTCAGGAACTTCACCAATAATTATTTCAGGGAATTCCTCCGGAAGTGCTTGTGGGAGTTCCTCCGGAAGCTCCTCCAAGGGGTTTTCTAAGAATTCCTCCAGGAATCCTCCCAGGAACTTCACAGGGAATTCCTGTAAGATATTTGGCAGGAATTTCACGGGAAATGGGATTTCGGAAGTTCCTCAAGAAATTCAATTTTGAGTTTTACACAGGCTGTTCCTCTGAAAATTCCTCCGGGAGTTCCACCAGTAATTCCTCCGGGATTTTATTCAGGCTTTCTTTAGGAATTTATCTACAAATTCCTCCAGTAGTTCCTTCGAGAATTTCTTTGGGAGTTCCTCCGGGAGGTCCCTTAAGAATTCTTCCAGGAGTACCTCCTGGAATTCTTACGGAAGTTTATCAGGGAGTTCTTTCGAGAGATCCTCCGGAATTCCTCCAGAATTTCCTCCGGAAATCCTTCCTGTAGCTCTTGAAGAAATTCCTCCAGAAGTTCCACCGGCAGTTCCTCCGAGAATTCTTCTGGAAATTTCCCCTGGAATTCCTCCGGAAATTACTCTGGAAGTTCCTCCTCAAAAAATTACCCGGAGGAACTGCCAGTGAAACTTCCGGAAGAATTCTCGGAGAAAATGCCGGTGGATCTCCCGGTGGAATTCCCGAAGGAACTGCCGGAGAAACTCCCAGAGGAATTTCAGGAAGAACTCCTAGAAGAATTCCTATAGGACCTCCCAGAGAAACTATCGGAAGAACTTCGGGAGGAATTTCCAGTTATATTTGTGAAGTAAGCCTAAATGATTTCCTGAAAAAAGCCTGAATGATTTCCTGGAAGAGCTACTGGTGGAGCTCCCGGAGGAATTTGGCGAGGAACACCTGATGGACTTCCCGCAGGAACTCCCGGAGAAACTCCCGGATGAATTGCGGGAGGAACTCTCGGAAGAGTTCTCGAAGTAACTCCTGGAAGAATTTGTGAAGAAACTCCCGTTAGAATTTTCAGAGGAACCCCCGGAGGAACTCGAAAAAATCTTGGAGAATTCATCTAGTAGATAAATCTCGTCTAGCTGAAACCTTTGTAGGAGTATGTAGCTGGATTATCATTATCATCATCAGAGGACCTCCCTCGGAGGAACTTCTGGAGGAATTTCTTTATAAATTCCTGAAGAAGCCTAAATGAATTCTAGAAAGAAAGCCTGAATGATTTCCCGGAGGAAATTCTCTACATATTCAGAGGAACTCCCGTAGGAACTAAATAATTCTCGGAGAAAATCCTGGAGGAATTCTTGGAGTAACTGCCGATGGAACTCCTGGACGAATTCCACAGGAACTCCCGGAGAAATTTCCGGGATCTCTCAGGGAAAATTTTGAAGTTTCCACTGGAATTCTTTCAGGATCTCTTCGGTAATTGATCTAGGAATTCCTCCGAAAATTCCATTGATGATTCCATTTAAGGTATAATTTCTGTATAAATTGGATGGAATTGGTAGTTCGTTAATAATTTTAAATAAATTTAAATAATTAGAAGACTCCGACTCGAAGTCGAGTCAAGTACTAGACACTGAAGACAGCCTTACTGTTGAGGTCGAAATACGTATCTGTCAAGATACAATTAAGTGGTGGAATTCAATGGGTCTGTATTAACTCGTCTTATGACAAGTGAAGACATTCCACTAAAAAGCTCAAAATAATTTTTCTTTTCGGAAATTTGGTCGAAAAATGTTCGCAGATTTCTTTTGGAAATTTATCCAAATTTTCCTCCGTAAATTTCTACACAAAGTCCTGGTATTTCTCTGGAAATTCTTTCAGAAATTCTTCCAGAAACACCTAATCAATTCACTCAAGACATCCTGCTAAAGAATTCCTTCGAACATTCTTCCGGAAATTTATAATCCTTAAATTCCACAAGTATATTCCCCCAAGAGATTCTGCAGAAGTTTCCCTAGAACTCGTCCGGAAATTTATTCAGGAATTTCTCCGTCAATTACCCTTCGAAAATTATTTCAAAACTTTTAAAGAAAATTCCTCGAAATTCTTTCAGAAATTTCCCGGCAATTCCCCCAAGAATTCTCTAGCAAACTCCCTTGGGAATTCCGCCGGAAGCTACCCAGAGATTTCTTCCAAAAAATTCTTCATGAATTGCACCAAAAATCTTTAAGAAATTTTATATGAAATTCCTCCAAACATTCATCCAGAGATTTCCAATAAATTATACAATTTACACAACTTTTACTAGTGAATGGAAAAATTTAATAATCCCATAAATGTGTAAATTTAGTTTTTCGGTTAAAACTTGGTAACTTCTTCAGTGTTTTGTTATCGAGAATATGTTTTGAAGTTCGTATTGGTTCATTGTTCTTTATAAATTAGGGTGAATTTGCACGTTCCTTCGTTCAGGAGTATTGTGATGTGATCAGGCATTATTCGCAAAGTGGATCGCTGTTGGTTGGCACATCAGTTCCAGCTAATGCCTATGAGTTATTTAAGTTATATAAGGAAAATGTTATACTTGCTTAATTTAGCAGAAATAATGTTGGTGCTTGGCGCACCAATGCGAAGTGCAAAAGTGTTTTCCTGCTGTGTTAATAAGATTTATGCTGATTTATGCTTTGTGCAGGAGAAAATATTTACGTGATAAATGTGTGTTGCAACGTGCTATCGCTTAGCACGCCAGTTCGATCAGAAGAATTTTCCCGAAGTTTGAAAGAATTTTATAGTGCGTGTTGGTGCGATTAAGTGACTGACACTCTTGATCGTCGAGAGTTTCACAAAGTGTAAGAGTGGAAATTTTCTGTTTTGTCTAGCGGAGTGCATATCGCGTGCACGTCAATTCGTTTAAAAGGATCGTTTATCAGCGGCAGCAGTATGGCAGCATGGTCGTAGAACAGTTGGAATTCTGGGACATCGGCGGCATGATACAGCTAATTGGCGAAAATTTGTCGTAAGTTTTTCTTTATAATATTATGATCTTAATATATGCAATATTTGGTTTATGATCTTTATTTTGACTATAGGGTGATTCTACACAATATAGGTATTACACAAGCATGCAAATGCATGCTTTGCTTGCTATGGTGTGTGTATGGCGAATCAATAACTTTTTATCGGTGGTCTAGTTACTGCCGCTTTTCTCTTACAAGCAGGAGATCGTGGGTTCGATCCCAGGCTCGTTCCTATTTTTTAAAGTGGCACGAACTATATCCACTTCCTTGGTGAATCCTCGACCTATGCTTCAGTTTATCTACCCTACCCAATTAACAAAACTTCCTTTCCGTGGTAATTGTGGAGATGCAGAGGTATTCTCGGTCTCTAGTAGCTACAATAAATCCACACTAATATTCTTCTCTTTTTCCAACTGACTGCAAGGACTTGGCCGCAGCTCCATTATTGATCTCAATTTGTTATCTGCTGAAACGTGTACTTTGAGAATAGGTGGTAAATCCTAACCTCTATTCACTTGGATCGTAGTGCAACCATTTACATGTACAGTTAAGTTAAGCTAAAACAAAATTAATAAACCGCCTTGCGGTAATGGTACTTTCTCGTGTAATAAATACACTATGTAATAAATGCATAAAGTGTTATACATTAGAGAGATCCAAGTAGCACTTCAATATATTCCATTTTTTCATCAATCCACATCTATATGCGTTTATAAAGACAGAAGACAGAATCACCGGATGTCGCACAGACTGAACACTTACATCTAGACAACTGACGTCACTAACCACACGGCCACGAAGCCCATAATTGTGCTTATTATGATACGTGGCAGCAACATCTAAAAAACCCTAATTAAACCACCTACTGATGATGATGCATTTCTCTCTTATTCAAAATAATTGATAAACATGTAAGAGAAGTCTCTAATAACACTAATAGGTAAAAGGGACTAATTTTTCACCTTCGCTCAAATTGAAAATTTTGCATTGTAAAGATTGCTGCCGAATGTAAATTTATTGCAAGCAAATCGGCTTAGGTTAATTGCCCGAAAATAAGTGAGATTTTTGCACAAGTTTTGCTTATAAAATAATATTCTAGCCTTTACTCTTGAGCCCATAGTGCGATCGGATCGATTTTTATATGACTTAGGGAAACTGGGGTAAAACAACTTTTGGCATTTTTACGGTGTTCCAGGAATATTTTTAAAAATGTTTACTACTGAGTGCCCGAAAAATGATTAGGATTTTTGCACGGGTTTTACATATAAAAAATATTTTTGCCATAACTTTTGAGCCCATGGTGTGGTCGATTTTAAATAGGAAACAATGGAGCAGGATTCTTCGTCGAATGCAACTTGTTGCGACTAAATAATTAAGGATAAATGCCCGAAAAAGGGGTGAGATTTTTTTGTGCACACAAACACCAAATGACCAAATCTTCAAAAATAACAAAGTTACTTTTTCTGGAGGTATGTTGTTTGGGCGATTATCTGACGCATATTTTTCGTTGCGACTAAAAATAAGCGAAGCAGTAGATTTTTTTATGAGCGGTGATACGACTATAATTTGATGTCTTTATACTATGTTCGCACTACGGCCTGAATAACATGTTATTTAAATTATCAACAATAGAAAGCTCATCAAGATAGCCGAATAACATAAGAAGGCTTTAGTGCGAAACCAGTATTAAATGTATTTATTGAGAACTAAGATCTAACTGTCAATCGTTTAGTTGATTGTAGCGCCGCACTCTAGCTAGCTAGCACTTTAATAAAGAAATTAATAATAATAATAGGGAAAAGACAGCTTTGGCAGGTTTTGTACTATTATTGTCAGAATTGGTTTTGTCGACTAAGTTTTATGAAATTTGGCCACAATTTCTTTGATATGCAAAGAATGTTTAGGCCAAATTTGAGCATAATAAAAAAAAACCCTGACAATAATAGCACAAAACCTGCCAAAGCCGTCATTCCCCCTAATAGATGGATTTAAGTTCGAGCTTGATGGCTTTCTCCAGAACACATGAAAACGTTGTATTCTAATAATACTCCAACTTTCCCGGCAAAATGTTCAATCTTCATAAATATAAACACAGCTGATCTCCATACAAATCGATTCATGAGAAGTCCATCCGTTTGGGAGTTATATTGCCTCAAAGGAATCATTTTTATATATTTAGAATAGAAAAGCAGCTTGTAAGAGCTTATATCGATGTGCTTCAGTAAAGGTGTGGGCCAAAGTCCTCTAAGTCTGTATTAGTCGAAAAAATAATGTAAACATTCACTTGCCATAAGACGAGTTTGTACAATCCCATTGAATTCCACCACTTAATTGTATCTTGACAGATACGTATTTCGACCTCAACAGTAAGGCCGTCTTCAGTGTCTCGTACTTGACTCAACTTAAGTGGTGGAATTCAATGGGATTGTACAAACTCGTCTTATGACAAGTGAAGACATTCCACTAAAAAGCTCAAAATAATTTTCTTAACAAAATGTAACAGTAGTGGGCGGGCGTAGTGAAACGTCACGTCTGTTATAAAAATTGTACTGAGTATACCAGACGTGACGTCACATTCGGTCGCCTTTGGCCATCGTCGGCAACCCACCTGAGAGTTTCTCCCTCAAAAGAAAGAATTTTCGTTGAACAAATACTACTTTAGGGTGCCCACGCAAAAGATATTTTAGTTACTAGATAAAGATTGTCGCTTCGGTTCCCTTTGTTCTGCTGTCCGGAACATGTTGGGTATCAAGCTGTCAAATCGTATGGATTTTCCTTCTTTGACATTTAGCTCCCATATCCTCGCCAGCAAAAGATGTTCCGGACAGCGACGACAGCGACAATCTTTATCTGGTAACTAAAATATCTTTTGCCCACACCTGTAGTAAAGCACATCAAGATCGTACTATAAACTTTGCATCACGTGAGTTGCAACATCGATTTTACGCGTACTCGCTCTCTCTAGCTAGCTCACTACCCGAAGCAATTAACACGAATGAGGGTGGAGAGCGCAGAACCAACGCTCACCGACTTTCTGACTTTTCAGACAAGAGAGGCTTCATTTTATAACAGTAATAACTTTCAAGTTAACCGTGACAGAGTGGATAGCGTACACGCATCAATCTGGCGGTTTTGTTGATGCTCTTGGTTCGAATCCAAGAGAGAGCCATGGGAGGGGGAAGGGAGTGGGGCATTTAAAACCGATTGGCTTACTATTTTTGTACACACAGTTGATAGTAACTATCATACTGAGACCTATGTAGGCGAATCTGAGTTTCAATTAGCTAAAATAGACCAAAACAAATTTTTGCTTTAGTAGAAAGCTTCTTAGTTGTCGACTAAGCGTGACTAATCAGGACGGCAGGGCTGGCAACAGGTATGGCTGTCAAAAATGTGCGGAGCTCCTCGAAATCCGGAAGAAGGCTTCGACAAGGGCCGTCCATTCCACAGCGACCAATCGAGAACCAGCGACCAACGAGGTGAACTATCCGACCTTTCCGGCTCCCCGTCGAGCAATTCCAATCATCCCATCGTTACAACCGCACAAGCGACTGGCAGTGGCAGCTGCGTCGGTTCAAGCACCATCTGCACCATCCACCAGCGATTGCCCCTCGCTTCTCCTCCCGGATTCCGTCGGCAGCCGGAGAACGATGCTGTTCCACCGGAAGAATCTGCCACGCTCTATGTACACTCCAAAGCAGCCGATCTTCTCGCAGCTCGCCACTCGACAACGCGGATGCAAAATCCGTTTAGACCAGGTCTTCACTCTTGGCACGTCCATCATTGAAAATTGCTGCTTGGGTGGGCCTGGTCAACTGGAACGCTTGCTCACTCAAGAGCAAAACCATCGAGCTTAAAGATTTCCTTGAGGAGAAGGAAATAGACGTATCGTTCATCACCGAAATGCATATGGTGAACGTCAACGTGCCGCACTTTTACATCGTGAAAGCTGCCCGACCGACCACGGGAGGGGGTGTGGTCATCGCTCTTTGCTACAACATCAATTGTCGCCTGCTGTTAAGCTTCCAGCAACGTCACCCCTGTCGGCACTATCACGCTCCTCACAGCCAACTGCGCATTGCCCAACTCAAGTCAATGCCGGAGATGGTTCATCGGCTCCCCTTCAGAGGGACGTCATGAAGCTAACACGGAAGCAAGGTAAGTGTATCATTGCCGGTGACCTGAACGCCAAGCATAAAGCCTGGGGCAATAGTCACGGCTATCGAAACGGCATCATCTGGAGTAACGATATGGAGGAAGGCCACTAAACGATCCCAGAGCCCGGAACCCCCTAACTCGGCTATGTCCGTCCGGAGTTCATGCAATAATAAATCAGTTTATTACCAACACGACCACATCTCGCAGCCCGTCGCACATAGGGGTATTTTGCCAATCTAGCCGGAATAAACTATTTTATTTGTTGAAACCACTCAAATTACTTTGTTTTTTGGTTATTGTGATATAAAAACAGTTTTAAGGATAACATGACCTTCATATACACCGAGCTCGCTTTTTACGCGGTTGATTTTCATCAATTTTTCGGTCACCTCAAATTCCACGACTTTTTCAATTTCACCTAATTTTTCCTTGATTTTTTGTAGATGTTTTCGAGCGATAAACTTAAAGTTTTATTTGTTCCGAGTGCCAAAAACAACCGAAAACAAAAAGCGACCACAGTGCACCGTATAATAAATATATTAGTGTATGTAGAATCCAATTAAAATACTAGTTGATGAGGGTGCAGATGCAGATGAGTGAGTGAGTGAATAAGTGAGTGAGCAAGTAAGTGAGTAAGTGAGTAAGCGAACAAGTGAATGGAAGATTATCGTTCATCAGAGTATGAATAAATGAGTTAACGAACACGATAAACCGAAAAAGGAAGATAATATGGTATGAGATGAGTGACTGTATAAGTGAGTGAGTGTGTAATCGAGTGCGTAAATGAGTGAGTGAGTAAGTGAGCGAGTGAGTAAATGAGAGAATGGGCAAGTAATTAAGAGTAAGTGAGTGAATGAGTAAGTGAGTGAGTAAATGAGTGAGTCAGTAAGTGAGCGAGTATGTTAATGTGTGAGTGTGTAAGTGAGTGTATAAGTAAGTAAGTGAGTGAATGAGTAAGTGAGTTAGTAATTAAGTCAGTGAATAAGTAAGTGAGTGAAGAGTTAATCAGGTGATGAGGAAAGCTTGAGCTTGAGTGAGAAAAAATAATGAACAAGGGGAACGAGGGGTTTAGTGAGTTGGTAAAAGGACTAAATAATCAATTAGTGAGGAAGTAAGCGTGTGAAGCAGTGAGTGACTGATTGAGTGAGCGAGCAAATGAATAAGTGAATAGTGTACTTTTTAATCCAGTTCAATCATTTTTAGCTTAACGTCTTAGTACTTTGTATGATAATTTTTTTTTTTCATTATTTTATATCATTGTTTTGGAATCATTCACAAATCACAACCTTCCTGGACGCCCTTTAGCAACTTTCCAAATAATAACATGAAGACTAGTATTATATGGGATTTATAAAATGAATTTGACATTAAAGTTGTGAATAATCGACAGTCACAGATACATTCCTTCCAGCCGTTATAAATTATGAGTCGTTTTACCCCATGTTCCCCAAGCGTAAATCGGCTGATTACAATCTCGTAAATATGAATAATCTCTTGTTATATACTAACATACAATTAGTCGGCATCTATATGCTTAGAAAGTGATATGGTAAGTTCATCGCAACTGGAAATAACTTGCATTTCACAGAAAAATCTCAAATTGTATCACAACTTTCGAGTCCCCGATTTTAAAATGGCGCAAGATTTTATTTCGGGATTACAAAATATGGATGTATCTCTAGCGACTATGTACTGAAATATTACCAGAATAACGAAATGCCAGACCAATGAAATTGTGAGTTTTTTTATCTTTTTTTTTATTCAAAAGTAACAACTTCTGATTCCTCCATATATCTCAAAGCAATCGATTTTTTCTATGAATTAAATATGTATGGACTACTATATTACCACCATAATCATCATCCGTGGTAATAATGTAAATTAAGGTTATACAGAATGAACACCGAAATAATTAATTTCATGCTATGAAAAAGCAGGCCGCAAAAATAAAAACGTAAATTAAAAACTGCAAAGTTTCAAAGAGCGTAGCTGTCAAAATATCATTGCAAATAAAAAAAGGTATACAGATAGCAGGTCCCACACTATTCCGCTATTTTTTACATATTTTTACACTACGAAAAAGCCATTTTTTAAAAATCAACTTTATTCCAGCTAGATTGGCAAAATACCCCTATGTGCGTCGTCTATCAGGAGCTCAGTTTGTATCACTACCCGTTGGTGGCAGAAATGGGCTCCTATCATTAGGCCGACTAGGGTCGGTTTCAAAGGTGTGTGGATGACAACATCGACTACCCGCGACATCCTGTCACACCTGAGGAAGTCGACGAGCATGCTTTACGCTATCCAAAAGGCGCTTTCCGTGGAACAACTCCACCTTACCATTGATACACTCTTCAAAGATTTGATTCGTCTGGGAGTCAGCCAAAGTCATCCCATTCCCAACCGTACGAATCATTTTAATTAACACTCAAACACGCGTGATGTTATATTTTGTACAACATTAACAAAAAAACATCTCTCATGGTACAAAGCATGAACGAGTCTGCATGAGTGTTCCAGGACCACGCGCATCCCGAACGGTTTATAACCATGATTGTGCATATGCATATTGCTTATTGGTGGTATAATTTTGTGTAGAAATAAGAGGTTGTGGGTTCAAGTCGAGATTGGACCATCGTTCTCACGAACAGGCTGTAGGTCGGCTATCTAAATCGCTCAAAAAGGTATCTTATATTACAATTTCCTTGTGCCCAGATACGTAAATTCCATTTTAAAGTCATTCTAAGTTGTTGAAAACATGGCCCAGTCTGACCCCTATTTGACCAGTTGTTACCCCCGATGATGGCACCTACATCATAGTTTTGCATTGTATTGTTCTCAATACTATGGCTTTTCAATGTTAACCAATGTAATTTTGACCTTTTATCACTTCGACCTTTTGTCCTTTCGACCTTTTGTCCTTTGACCTTTTGTAAATTCGACCTTTTGTCTCTTATACCTTTTGTCCATTCGACATTTTGTCCTTCGACCTTTTGTCTTTCGACCTTTTGTCATAGATTCGATGGTCTGGTTTAAAAATCGTCCACAACTATCTGTCAGCGAGGACGTTCCGGGTCACAATCAGCGGAGCGAATTCCAATGCATATGACATAGTCAGGGCCGGATTTATGGGAGGCCGGGGGGGTGCGTGGCCCCGGGCCCCCACAAATCTTATGTACCAAAACCAACCTTTTTTGTACATTTTAGGGCCCCCTTCCGGCTAAATCCGGCCCTGGACATAGTCGCAGTCGTCGCCCAGGGCAGCATCCTCGGGCCCCTGATACTCAATCTGTTTACCTCCGATATGCAAGAACCTCCAAAGGGCGGCATTCTGTCTCTGTTCGCAGATGAGCGGATTTCCACGAAAACATCGGATTCTATCCGATTCTCTGTTGAAAATGATTTTCACTATTCTTTCTTCCGATATTCGCACTAAGTGACCAGCCCAATGCAGTCTGCCGTATTTAATACGATTCACAATAGTTTCGTATTTGTACCATTGATACAGCTCGTTATGCATGCTGTGCCACACAGTTTCCCTCCGAGTGTTGTAAGTAGCTTATTCAATCGAAAACCCAGAAAGCTTTCCGGTCTACCTCTTCTAACGTTCATGCTTCATATCCGTAAAAGGCCACTGGTAGAATCAGAGTTTTATACAGAAGAAATTTTGTTTCCGTCTGCAATTCCAATGAGGTCGATATCGCCCGAAAAGCTCAGGAGCATATGCGACAGTGTGATGATAGTGCAGTTTCTCCGCCAGATATCCTAATCGCGCCCTCGAATGTTGAAAAATAAATTCTAAAGTCCATCTCCCTGTTTCAATCCATCTAACTACTACCACAAACGAAGCTGACACTTCGTCTGCAATCCGAATACTTGCTTTTGAGCAATCCATCCTTTCACGTATCAGCCTAATCAGATTCGTCGGAAATCCATGTTCAGACATTATCTGCTACAGCTGATTTCTTTTCACTGCATCGTACGGTGCTTTGAAGTAAATGAACAGATGATGAGTCTGCCCGTTGTTATCAAGGACCATCCGCAGGATAAACATCTGATCTGTCGTTGATCGGCCGTCACAAATCTGCCTGATATTCGCCTATTCAACAGTCAAACATATCTAACAGATGATATTTCATTTAATTTTATTTCAAGAGATTGTCGGACGGTCTGTAATCATAATATTTAAAACTTTCGCCTCTTTTCTTGTTTACAACAAAATACTTTTAACGAACGTAGTATTTTATGCAAACGTGGGAAAAATTAACCTTCACAGTTGTTTTAAAAAAATGGACAGTTTGGTTTTATTTCAATTAAAATGAGTCATTGATCTCTGCATTGCCAAACTTTGCGTTGTCTTATATTCTATTTGATAAAATTAATCATTAGAGCTCCGTCTCTGTTTAGACGGAATTATATTCGATCACACGAATCGATCATGCGTACCAAAAAACAATAAAAATACAAACCAATACCTAATAAACTTCTTATCTCAAAATCTAATGATTCAATAATCTAAGATTTTTTTTTCTGTTTCACTTCCATATACATTGATAAGTTAGTAAGGCTGAGATTTCATCTGATTAATACGTATTCTTTCTTTGAAATACAGCTTCGGAAATTTCTCAATCGATCAGCATGGTAGGTAAAACAAAATATATTGAGTATTGTAAACAAACAAGTACGTCTATCAATATTTCCCCAAGTAAGTAATATATAAATTACAAACCATTCCTATTCGATTCATTTGCTCGTGATCTCTCGTACAAGTCATATTCTATTCTACGCCTTATCATGGGTGTCTTCAGATTGCTCGTAGTTTTTACAGTAGCTGCAGTCATTGGAGGTAATGGCGTTAATCAATTCATTATCTCCGTTCGTTAAAAATAACATTTTTTTTCAAACATCAGTTTCACTAGCTCGTCCTTCCACGGAACAGATGATGGAAGTTTTGCTGAGATACAAGCAGCTGTGTATCAACATGAGCGGTTCGGATGAAGGCTACCGGGAAACGTTACCCGCTATCTCGGAAGCCAGAACCTGTCTGTTTGATCGTATCGATCTTCCTCAGATGAAACTGGATGCGTCAACACTAACGGAAACATCACGGAAGGAGTTTTTCGATAAGTTAGTTTCGCCTTGCAGCAGTTTTTATAAAAGTAAATCTACATTTTGGGACATTTTGCAGATATTGTCCGAAGTTCAACGAATCGGTCAGCTGTTTGGATGGCGTTTTCGAAGGAATATCCAAATGTACTGGAGAAGAAGAGGAGAAGATGGTTCCGGTTTACAAAGCTGTTGCATATGGAGTCGTTGAGCTGCTTTGCGAAAACGACGGACAGTTTATGTTTGGTACATCAGTGGAGTATGACGTTGGTGAACAAAATAAAGTTCAAATTCTTTTACAGAGATTCAGAAACCAGAGTTCATGGCTTGTGTAGCTCAACTCAAAGAGATTGCCGAGGAGTGTAGACTTTCGAATGAAACCCAATTTGTTTCCTTGTTGCGATATGGTGAAGACGAGTGCCAGTGAGTAATTGCGTGGTATTTCAATTTCTTATAATGAAATGTTTTTGATTTTATTCTTAGTGAAGCGGAAAAATCTAAAGAATGTGTTAAAGAAAGGATTGAAACATGTAATGCTCCAGGAGTATATCATTTATATGAAGTGTTTTACAACAAAATTATGAAGTTCTCTAACTGTGATAAGGTATGTATCGTTAATTAATTTATTTCATTTATTAATTATAAATACAATAGAATGTAGTGTCTTGAATGAAAAATTTTATGTGATAAAATCAGTGTTGTAATACTTGTTTATATTTGTTCCAACATGTTTATTATTTGATTTTGCAGTATACTAAAGTGGTTCACCTCTACGACAACAATATTGATAATGCCTCATCGAGAGACTGATAGTTGGGACTATGATATGTTTTCCAAAGAAGGAATAAAACCGTGTGCAACCAGAACTCAATATGTTTTTGTGAACATATTTAATATTGTTTATCATGTCAATAATACGTTATATGAAAAATGCTAAAAGAGAAATTAAAAATCATGTTCGTTTTTATAACATTAATTGTTTGCGTATTTTTTGCATTTGTATATCACAATCTCTAGGAATCATATTTTAAAAGTATGAATTGAAATCTTATCTTAATTCACATATTCAATTTTAAATATGATCAGTGATACTTTAAACACACTCTCGATCTCGAAGAAGGAACCAATCATCAAGCTGTTTTTAAGATTGTTCTTTGCATTGTGAATTTTTATGTACGTGAATCGTAATCTGCAGCAGACAATCGTCTCCAGACAAACGTTCATATTCATCCGAAATGGACTAAACATATTTTACCAAAGTTTACAGTATTTATGTCGTCTACTCGTGCAATGCTACTACCACCTAAAGTACGCGGAACGATGCAAAACCACTGAGCGATGTAAGCATCCGTCAGAGTCTTTTCTGTACCGTTGACTGTGATGGCAAGGAAATCACATGCACTTGCAATTGTTCCCCGCATTCGTATAGAAGCTTTTCTCAGTAGCTGAACGTTGGATACGTGGGCACTTTATTCTGCAGAAGGTGGCGCCCTGCAACCGTTCCGTCCAGACAGATGGGGGTAGGAACGTTCTGTCAGTAATAAACATACGCTCCATATTCTACGACGCAGAAAGGACCAACATCACCCCCGCGACCGTGTCGCATCGGCCAGACGAGATCGAATTGGTGTGAATAGAGTCGTCGTCCCTGTGGGGAAGAGCGGGGTACGATCGCTGTATGGGGTTATGTAATTAAAATATGGTTCATATTCTCAGATTGTTAATGGTTAAAGCATCGTGGCGCAGAGCGTTGATGGTTAGAGCTTTCAGACATTGAATTCGTCATGGGTTGCATAAATTATTATGTCTACCGGCTTAGCAATGTTTTGATAATGATATACTATCATCATTGTTTATTAAATATTTTTTTTAAATTGATATTCATAACTTTTATTGAAAATAATGTCTTTTAGGTATTACATCGATAAGCTGGATTTTTGTGATTAATGCAGGATCATTTCGCTGATCGCACACTACAACATCTCTTTCAACTTTTATCACTCATTAGAAATAAATGAGTAGCGCAGTCCATGGCGGGAATCATGGGCGAAAGATCTACCACGGTTCAAGTTAGCACTATTAGAAATTCCGTGTCAAATAGACCAACATTTGAAAAACTATTATTTTCGATTGTAATTTAATACTTCAGAGATGGCTTCTCAGTCTTGACAAAATCAAAATACTGTTCACTAAATTAATGATTTTGTGTGTGTGTGTTACTTCTACGTGAGCCCTATTTCGATCCTATTCGACTAGATGCTGATGTCATATTAGAAATTTGGAGACAGTACTCGTCGATAGAAAATCCTTCCGCACGCGATGGCATATGAGCAAATCAAACCACCTTCCTTTTGCCAATGGAGATATATCAGCTTCCGCACAGATATTCTTCCCTCCCCCTTCATACGGGAGGAAGGTCGTGAGATTTCTACCATTACAAATATTGCCCTCCACTTGCTTTCAAATCGACTTCTAATAAAAACATTTTCATGCCTACCGTATCCTAACGGAACTCAATTCTATACTTTCGCGTCTAATTCTATCATGAACATGTACGTCTTGGAAGATGATATTAGCATTTCCATTTGCAAAATACTGTTATTTAATCTTGTTCAACGTTTCGGTTCGTTTGGGGCCTTCCTCAGGGACTCTAAAAGTATTTATTTGAACTTTGTAATTATTTTTAATTAAGCATTTTTTTATTTAATTTAATTTTAACCAATTCTTACAGGTTTATCCTCAACTGTGGTTCTGCTGAAACATTGATTGTCACGAGGTCAGGATTTCTGTTTTATAATAACGTGATAATCAATAGTTCAGCAGAACCACAGTCCCTGAGGAAGGACCCAAACGGACCGAAACGTTGGACAAGATAAAATAACAGTGTTTTGATTTTGTCAAGACTGAAGCGTGAGTAGCGTGCTCGGTGGTCTCGAAAACCGAGACACTATAATCGACGTGCAGGCTCTAGTTTGATTAAAGCTTCAGCAAGGGCAAATTAGTTCATTATCTCACATCTTAGGGTGGTGCTGGTCAGCCGAATAGAGTACTGTGTCTGGGTGCGTTCGGTGGTGTCGAAAGCCGAAACACTTTAATCGACGCGCAGGACTCTGGTTCGGCCAAGTATCATGGACAGAGAAGCGATCATCATCAAAACTATGCGTGATCTACTGCTACGTGTCGATTCAATGGATCTAAGGATTGGCCAATTCGGAGAAAATTTGAAGACGCTGAACAACTTACTATCCATCTCCTCCTTCTCCTTCTATTCGACGCGACTCCAGTTTTTCATCGAGGCTGCAACAATTTGCTGCTACCGGAACAACAAATCACGACACAACAGAATTCTACAATAGTATTGATAGATACAATCTGGACATTTCACTTCGTTCGAATGCTGCTAACAATTCAATGGCTGAAGTTGAAGCGGAAGTAAACTCTGCTCAACGCCGTGTTGGATGTCCCACATCTATCTCTGCTACAAACGTATCGTGCCCAAGTAACATCGTCCCAAGGCCCCACTCTTCAGTCGAAATGGCCTCCGTCACCGCTACTCCCGTCATCGCCACCGCCGTTAATTCCGTCATCGCCACCACCGCCATTACTACTGCCGCGACCATCGCTCCCGCCTTCACAGTTTTGCCTATGCTGCTTCTATCTCGGACACCACCACTTCAAATGTCTCTACTGCATCCAACTCCTATGCCACTGTTCCTTCCGGAGCTAAGAATCCAACTAGTTCTGCCACAATCAATGGTCCTATGAGCAACTCTATTGACACAATGCAAGGGACGTCTTCAAACAAAAATTGTGCCCCAAGTGACTACATGAGTATGCCTTCAACGTCAACAGCTTGTCCTTCATCCAACAACGTCCAGCAGGAAAATTGTCGATTGAAAGTGGTAAGCAGAAGCCGCCCTCGCACACGGGAAACCATGAATCATGAAATTATGAAACTTTTTTGCATCACATCACGATTACCTACGTGATACAATTAATATTGATAGCTCCTCACTCAAATGTGTTAAGCTAGTTCCGCGATTCAGAAATTTGAATAAACTTTCTTTTGTTTCGTTCAAACTGTCAGTTTCTGAAGATCTAGTACCAGTAGTAAGTGACCCCTTTTACTGGCCTGAAGGCGTTGAAATTCGTGAGTTTCAAGCAAAAAACGAGAATTCCTCCAACCATGTAGTTATGATATGATAATCCCTACTAATGTCAATACCATTGTACCAACCAATCCAAATTCTTTGACAAAATCAGTTTCCACATCTGTTCTACAATTGCAAGAATCTATCCATGATTCAAATATCAAATTTCACTACTTTGAATATGAAAGGCTAAAATCCTTCCTACAAAAACACTCCAGGAATTTTATTAAAATTGGGCTGCATAATGCCCGTAGTTTAATTGGCAACATCGAAAACTATCGGTCATTGTTAACCATGTCTACATTAGATGTTTTTGAAATTGCTGAAACGTGGATCAAATCTTCCAACACCAATAAGTTTGCTGAGATTGCGGGATACACTATAGTTAGATCTGATCGACGTCATAAGAAAAAAAAAAAGAGACGGTGGTGTGGCCTTCTATTTAAAGAAAAATTTGAAGTATTCGATCATCTTCAAATCTGAAAATGAAAGTTAGATTGGCTCTCTATTCGGTAAATTGAAACACATGAACCTGGTGTGTGGTGTTATATACAAGCCTCCTGATATAAATGTATCAAGTTTAACCTTTCCGTCCCTAACGTTTGTTTTTAAGGGCTTTCAAAATTTGAAACTGCTGTTAAAACCGTATTTCTTGAACGATTCTTTGACACCAAGTTTCATTCTATCCGGATGGATCTCAATTTTTGATTTTTACTAGTTTCGAGGCTATCCACAGTACGATTCTAGAATTATTCCAGATTCCGTTGGGGTCAGTTTCCCCGGAATAAGTGGCCATTTACAATTTTAAGTCAAAACAGGTCGTGCGACACCTCAAACTTCATGATTTCACAAAGCAATGATGCAAATTATATTTTTAGGGTTCCTGGCCCATTGGACTCAATCTGGCCACATCGGTCAAAATCGGGGGCCTACGGAATGGCCATTTTATAAATTGATTCAAAATAGGTCGTGCGACACCTCAAACTTCATGATTTCACAAAGCAATGATGGGAATGATATTTTTAGGGTTCCTGACCCACTCGGATTCAATCCGGCCACATCGGTCCCAATCCGGGGACCAACGGAATGGCCATTTTCTAAATTGATTCAAAATAGGTCGTGCGACACCTCAAACTTCATGATTTTACAAAGCAATGGTGGGAATGATATTTTTGGGGTTCCTGGCCCACTCGGATCCATTCCGGCCACAATCCGGAGGACCTACGGAATGGCCATTTCCTAAATCAAGCTAAAATAGGTCGTGTGACACCTCAAACTTCATGATTTCACAAAGCAATGATGCAAATGATATTTTTGAGGTTCCTGGCCCACTCGGACTCAATCTGGCCACATCGGTCACAATCCGGGAACCTACGGAATGGCCATTTTCTAAATTGATTCAAAATAGGTCGTACGACACCTCAAACTTCTTGATTTTTACAAAGCAATGATGAGAATGATATTTTTAGGGTTCCTGATCCACTCGGATTCAATCCGGCCACATCGGTCCCGATCCGGGGACCAACGGAATGGCCATTTTCTAAATTGATTCAAAATAGGTCGTACGACACCTCAAACTTCTTGATTTTTACAAAGCAATGATGAGAATGATATTTTTAAGGTTCTTGGCCCAATCGGTTCCATTCCGGCCACACCCCGGAGGACCTACGGAATGGCCAATTTTCTAAATTGATTTAAAATAGGTCGTGCGACACCTAAGCTTCTTGATTTTTACAAAGCAATGATGAAAATGATATTTTTAGGGTTCCTGGCCCTCTCGAATCCATTCCGGCCACTATCCGGAGGACCTACGGAATGGCCATTTTCTGTATTGATTCATAATAGGTCGTGCGACACCTCAAACTTCTTGATTTTACAAAGCATTAATGAAAATGATATTTTTAGGGTTCTTGGCCCACTCGGATCCATTCCGGCCACAACCCGGAGGACCTACGGAATGGCCAATTTTTTAAATTGATTCAAAATAGGTCGTGCGACACCTCAAACTTCATGGTTTTACAAAGCAATGATGGGAATGATGTTTTTGAGGTTCCTGGCCCACTCGGATTCAATCCGGCCACATCGGTCACAATCCGGGGACCAACGGAATAGCCATTTTCTAAATTGATTCAAAATAGGTCGTGCGACACCTCAAACTTCATGATTTTACAAAGCAATGATGGGAATGATACAAGGGCTTAGCCAGAGTGGGCAGGTTGGGGCAAAACAATTCGAAAAGTTTCGGGCGCAAAAATTCTCCTTGAAATCCTTCTAGAAGCTCCCCTGGGAACTTCTAAATTACTCCGGAAAGTAATCCACAAGTTCCTCTGAAAATCGTTCGAAAATCTTTCTCATGTAATTGTAATTTCTCCTTATCTAGAAACCCCTCACTAAATTAGTTTTTTAGGAAATTCATGAGGAAATTCCTTGAAGATTAATTTTCTTCTCCAATTTTTCCTTCTAGACATTTCTTTGGCTATTCTTCAAGAAAAGTCTCCTGCATTTAATTACATTCGGGAGTTCCTTCAAGAATACAAACGGAAATTCCGCTAGAAGTTTCTTCAGAAATTTATGATGGAAATCCTCCGTATTCGCTCCACAATTTCACTTGTAAATCTATAAGAAATTCCTTCGGAAATTCTTCTAGGAACTTCTCCGGGCATTCCTCCAGGATTAGTTCAGAGGAACTTGTGGATTACTGTCCGGAGTAATTTAGAAGTTTCTTCAGAAATTTATGACGGAAATCCTCCGATTTCGCTTCATAATTTCACTTGTAAATCTATAAGAAATTCCTTCGGAAATTCTTCTAGGAACTTCTCCGGGAATTCCTCCAGGATTATTATTATTTATTCAGACTAAGGCCGAAGTGGCCTGTGCGGTATATAATAGTCTTCTCCATTCGGCTCGGTCCACGGCTACACGTCGCCAACCACGCAGTCTACGGAGGGTCCGCAAGTCATCTTCCACCTGATCGATTCACTTTGCCCGCTGCGCACCTCGCCTTCTTGTGCCCGTCGGATCGTTGTCGAGAACCATTTTCTCCGGGTTATTGTTCGACATTCTGGGTACGTGCCCGCCCCACTGCAGTCGTCCGATTTTCGCGGTGTGAACGATGGATGGTTCTCCCAACAGCTGATACAACTCGTGGTTCAATCGCTTCCTCCACGTACCGTCCGCCATCTGCACCCCACCATACATGGTACGCAGCACTTTCCTTTCGAAAACCCCGAGTGCGCGTTGGTCCTCCACGAGCATCGTCCAGCCCTCGTGTCCGTAGGGGACTACCGATGTAATGAGCGTTTTATAGATTGTCAGTTTGGTACGGCGGCGAACTATATTCGATCGGAGCGTCTTGCGGAGTCCAAAGTACGTACGATTTCCAGCCACTATGCGTCTCCGAATTTCACCGATGTCAACTCGCGGTGGGTGTCTCACATTGTCTTCTCTAGAACCTCTTCCTATCATGTACTTCGTCTTCGACGTGTTGATGACTAGTCCGATCCGCTTAGCTTCCCTCTTCAGTCTGATGTAGGCTTCCTCCATCTTCTCAAAGTTACGTGCCATAATATCTATAGCTGGACGGACTTATTGAAAATTGTACCATTCCTTCAGGAACTCTTCCTTTAATTCCTCCAGGATAACTTTCAGGACTTTTTCCGGTAATACCTCCATAAATTTAATAGTGAAATTTTTAGAAATTTATCCAGGAATTCGTCCATATATTTCCTCGGAAATTCTTCCAGGTATTTTTCCGGGAAATGCTTCAGGTACTTCTCCAGGAATTCCTTCAGGAATTTCTCCCGAAATTTTTCCGCGGAATTGTCTTGGAATGCTTTCCGGACTTCACTACAAATTCACTCCAGAAAATTCTGGATATTAATTTGAGAGTTCCTCCAAGATATCTTTAAAGAGTTCTTCCAAGAATTTCTTCAGAACAATCACCCGGGAATTCATCCGGTTATTTCTTCAGCATTTCATCTGGTAAATTTCTGCAATAATTTCTCCTGGTATTTTTCCGGGAATTTCTTCAGATGTTTATCCAGAAATTCCTTCATGAACTTCTCCAAGAATTAGTTCAGGACTTCCTTGTGAGAATTCTTCCGGAAGTGCTTGTGGGACCTCCTCCAGGAGTTTTTCCAAGAGCTCCTCCGGGAATCCTTCCAGGAACTTCACAGGGAATTCCTGGAGGATATATGGCAGGAATTTCACAAGAAATGGGATTTCGGAAGTTCCTCTAGAAATTCAACTCCGGGTATTCCAACGACTGTTCCTCTGAAAATTTACCCGGGAGTTCCAGCAGTAGCTCCTCCGGGAATTCATTCAGGCTTTTTTTAGAATATATTTACAAAATCCTCCAGAAGTTCCTCGGAGAATTTCTCTGGGAGTTGCTCTGGGAGATCTTTTGAGAACTCTTCCAGGAGTTCCTCCTGGAATTCTTACGGAAGTTCATTTGGGAGTTCATCGAAGAGTTTTTACGAGAGTTACCCTAGAAATTCTTCCTGTAGTTATTTAGGAAATTCCTCCAGGAGTTCCTCCGGAAATTACTCCAGGAGTTCCTTTTTAGAGGAACACTGGGGGGAACTGCCGTAGAAACTTCCGGAGGAATGCTCATAGAAACTGCCAGTGGATCTCCCGGAGGAATTCTCGTAGTAACTGCCGAAAGAGCTCCCGGGGGAATTTCAATAGGAACTCCTAGCAGAATTCCTAGAGGGACTTCCAGAGAAACTATTGGAAGAACTTTGGGAGGAATTTCCAGCTAAATTTCTGAAGAAGGACTTAATGATTTCCTGAGAAAAGCCTGCATGATTTCCTGGAAAAGCTACTGGTGGAACTCCCGGAAGAATTCTTGAAATAACTTCCGGAGGAATTTCTGAAAAAACTCCCGGTAGAATTTTCAAATGAAGACCTGGAGGAACTGCCAGTGAAACTACCAGAAGAATGCTCGAAAAAAATCTTGGATAATTCATCTTATACACAAATCTCGTCTAGCTGAGGAGTAGGGGTATGTAGCTGAGCTGGATCATCATCATCATCATCGGAGGACCTCCCGGAGATTACCTTCAGGAGCTCCCAGAGAAATTCTCGGTGGAGCTTCTGGAGGGTTTTCTATATCCAGCTTTCCACGCTCGGTAATGGCGGCTTATCGGTGTGTAAAAATCAATTGGTCACTGTACTGTTTGACACTAGCTGGAGGAAAGCCCACTGACGTTCCTGGGAGAGGGAGGGAAAAGGCCTTTTCGACAGTGAGTTTTCCTCCATCTAGTGTCAAACAATACAGCGACCGATTGATTTTTGCACACCGAGCGTGGGAAAGCTGGATAAATTCCTGGAGAAGCCTAACTGAATTCCAGAAAGAAAGCTTGAATGAATTCTCGGAGGAAATTCTAGAGAAATTCCCGGTAGAGGTACCCCCGTAGGATCTGCCGATAGAACTACCGAAATAATTCTCGGAGAAAATCCTGCAGGAACTCTTTGAGGAACTGCCGGTGGAATTCCCGGAGGAACTCCAGGAGGAATTTCCAGAAAAACTCCTGAAGGATGTCCCAGTAGAAATCTTGAAGTTTCCACCGGAATTCTTTCAGGATTTCTTTGGGAATTAATCTAGGAATTCCTCCGAAAATTCCATTGTTGATTTCATTTACGGTATAATTTCTGTATAAATTTTCGGTGGAATTCCTGGGTCCCTGGATTATGACCGATGTGGTCGGATTGAATCCGAGTGGGCCAGGAACCCTAAAAATATCATTCTCATCATTGCTTTGTGAAATCATGAAGTTTGAGGTGTCGCACGACCTATTTTGAATCAATTTAGAAAATGGCCATTCCGTAGGTCCCCGGATTGTGACCGATGTGGCCAGATTGAGTCCGAGTGCGCCAGGAACCCCAAAAATAGCATTTGCATCATTGCTTTGTGAAATCATGAAGTTTGAGGTGTCGCACGACCTGTTTTGACTTAAAATTGTAAATGCCCACTTATTCCGGGGGCAACTGACCCCAATGGGATCTGGAATAATTCTGGAACCGTACTGTGGATAGCTTAGAATATAATTATAGTATAAATCAAAAATTGGGATCCATTCGGATGGAATGCAACTTGTTGCGAAAGAATCGGTCATGAAATGCGATTTTTACAGCAGTTAAGATTCTTTGAAAGCCCTTAAAACAGACGTTGGGGACGGAAAGGTTAAGTCGTATTTTCGCCAATATTCCAGAACTATCATCTACTGAGCCCAATATTCTTCTAATGGGTGATTTCAATATTAACTTGATAGCCCAGAATTCGAATAAATGCACGAAATTCATTGAAAACCTGAATTCACTGTCTTTCTGCATGATTGTGCTTTTGATCGTATTTTTTGCTGTGCAAATGTAAACGATAAGCTTCGCTGTTTTAACGAACTTTTCTTCGAAACTCTCAATCGTCATGCCCCTTTAAAGAAGAAAACGGTGAGAGATCCTAATAATCCATGGATTACTACACATATTGAGCGTATTTTCAAAAACCGATGTGATGCGTATGAATGTTGGAAACGAGATAGAAATGATTGTAGGAAATGGAACAATTTTACTAAACTTCGTAATCTAGCTAACCGTGAAGTGAAACGAACGAAAAGGGAATATTTTTCTTCACAACTTAACATCGATTTTTCGGCTAAACAATTATGGAAGAATATAAAGCGACTTGGTATTAAACAAACTAGCAGCAATATGGGCGGCGGTGATGTAACCGCCGAAACGTTTAATAATTATTTTGGGTCACATTGTACTCCTTCTACTTGTCATGAAAACGAAAATGCCGTTGGAGCAACATCAAATTTTTTTTTGAATGTTTGTCTAATAACAATATTCTTGCAGAATTCGTGTCTGCAGATTGCGAAGCAGTCGGCAATGACTCAATTCCACTACACATTTTGAAGTTATCTTTATGTGTAGCTCTACCGTACATTACCGATATTTTTAAATGTTGTATTACTACTTCTGTGTTACCCGTAGATAGGAAAATAGCAAGGATTATACCAATAGGTAAAATTGAAAATCCTGCTACCGATAATGACTATCGTCCGATAAGCATACTATGCGCTCTCTCGAAAGTGTTTGAATCCATTATCTCAAAACAGTTAAATCTTTATCTTACCTGTAATAACTTATTGTGTCCTCTGCAATCAGGCTACCGTAAAACATGTAGTGCTATCACTGCATTAACGAAAATTGAAAATGATATTAGAGAAGCTCTAGACAGTAAAATGATTACGGTCATGGTTCTTTTGGATTTCAGTAAATCTTTCGACCCAACGTATTATTTTCCGTACAATACGCACCTATCTACCTGAGACTCCATTAGTAACAATTGGAGATGATTCCATTGATTACGCTGATGTTTTAAAAAATTTAGATTTGAATTGGAATCGTCAAATCAATTTTTTATGTAGCAAAGTTTGTGGAACTCTACATTCACTTGCTTTGTTAAGACACTGTAGTCCACAACATATTCGTGCAAAATTGGCCAAATCTCTTTTTATACCATTGTTAGACTATGGTGATATTCTTTTTGGTCTAGTTTCTAGAGAAAATGAAAAAAAGGCTCAATCTTGTATTCAACGCAGTTACCAGGTATGTGTACAACTTAAGGAAATTTGGACTGACTGATGGATCGAAGTGTGTAGGTTAGGACGGATTTTTTTCGCGCTCACATAAATTTGACAATTTGAATAGTTTTTTTTCTCTTTGAATTCTGTTTTTGTGTCGGGAGTGCTAGTGATTTTACTTTTGTTTAGTGTGTTATTAGTGGTTTTATGGTGTTTTCCCGGATGCTTCAGCCATGAATATTATAGGAGCGCAACAGCTGAATCATATAGTGGGGTGTCCACGAAGGCTGAGCGGAAGTAACCATGGGCTGTACCGTGTAATTTTTGCCCTTTCGCTGCTTCTTTCGTGCATAATAAGCGGAAGTGAGATTATGGCCCTTCCTGAAGAGCGTCCTGATGCTGGCAGCTGTTTTGACGGAAGACAGCGTACAAACAAACATTATTGGTGAGCACGTTCCGGTTCATACCTTGATATTATTTGTTATACAAAATATAAAAACTAAATACGCACAGGGCATCGTTTATTGCTATCGCTGCGGATATTGTGGGAGTCCCAGATATCCGGTTCACGCTTTAGTTAGCAACGGTGGCTCTTCTTGACCTTCTATTCCCTGAGTAGTTAGTGCGAATAAGGGCGTCCTTGTGATGTTTTGCTGCACCTGTTATGAACAGCTAGTACATCCCAATCCCCTACACATCCTGAAGACACTTATCTTGCTTCAGGAGTGAATCCTTTTTACATTACTAGCGTTCTTAACAAAAAAGGGCACCATTACGGAGCATGAGATTTGATCAAATTATTCGCAATACTACTTGTCCAACACCCCGGCTGGGTGAGGGATAGAGGATGAAGCACACACAGCACACATGTGTACAACTTAAGGAAATTTGACCATTTATCGGTTTATAGAAATGCTTTTTTGGGACTTAGTTATACTGATCATCTAATTTGAAGAATTAGTATTCAAACACATAATATACTGAATCGACCGCCAGCTTACCCTTTATTTTTTTCAATTTTACTCGGTCGAACCAATTTGCTAATTGTCCCAAGATATCGCTCAAATTATTTAAAGGAATCATTTCGTTTCCGTGCAATCAAATATTGGAATTGTTTACCGGCAAATTGTAGGAGTGAAAGGAATTCAAATACTTTTAAGGACAGAATCAAGATTCATTTTAATCGGAGCTGAAGGGTACAATGGTATTGATCAAACGACAATTAAGCGTAGCATAGTTAGTCATAACAACATATGCATTGAAAATCATTAGGTGATTACTTATGTAGTTATGAATCATTGTAAAATAAAATAAATAAATAAAAACCATCTCCGAAGCAACATTTGAAAAGACATTCGTTGGATATGTCAGACAGATATGTTTTACCGACATGACATGTTTCGATCTGACGAGATCGAGTTGTACTAATGCCTTGTCGCAATCATTTTCTCTAATAGGACAGAAAACTTACGATGATGGCGGTATAAAGGTGAAACATCTGAATGAATTTTCTGAATTCTCAAGAGACAACGCTTCTGTTGATCATCTGGCTCCGCTTTCCTCTACGTCGCCTACTGCGTCTAGGTCGCGTGCATTCCAGCGTGATTTATTTCGGCGTCCGATAGTCAGCCTCCCACCACCGCGGTGAAGGTTCACACCCAGCCATAGAAGTGCGAATAGTCGTAATATCTTTTCTGTTTTTTTTTGTCACTAGTTTACTGAAGGATGGCGAGTACTTGAGCAACTGTTGTGCACATCTACCGTCGACAACATCCTGGCGTGACAGCGACCAGCTGGCGATAATGGAAATTTATACTTTACATCTAATTTATCGAGTGACAGGGTATTCAGTGGGAATGGCGCAACGGTAGAAGACCTTAACCCACGGATATGTGTGTCCCGTCTCGTATTCTGGTCAAAAGAAAGTACGTCGTCGAATGGATCCTTATTGAACGATGTGTCATTATGTATGTACTGCGTTGTCAATGTAAAATTGATACAAAATAAGACCCAGTTAAATATGATTAAGAACTAAGTTCTTAAATTCGATGGTTTCGATGGTTGCTTATGGGATACGTCAATCTAATCATAATTTATTTACTGAGTTTTTCCCTTGTCATAAGACGAGTTTGTACTATCCCATTTAATTCCACCACTTGATTGTACCTTGACAGATACGTATTTCGACCTCAACAGTGATTTCGACCTTACTGTTGAGGTCGAAATACGTATCTGTCAAGGTACAATCAAGTGGAGGAATTAAATGGGATTGTACAAACTCGTCTTATGACAAGTGAATACATTTCACTAAAAAGCTCAAAATAATTTTCTTAACAATACTGAGTTTTTGTTTAACTTAGCTAATTAAATTGCCTGATTCTGATTTTGTTTCCACCTTGTTGACAAGCATTAGTACAGTTTAAATGTGCTTATCTTAATATTGAAAATCGTAACAAATTAATTTCAGGTTACCCTCGTTATGGAACGACTTCATATTTTGTTGCTTTATGTAGAGGAATTGTTTCCATTTTTGTCTCAATTAACATATATTCAAATGCAGTAATCTCGTCGCTTCGTTTGGTTAACATACGTGCACACTGCTCACAAAAATAAGAAATATGTAAATCAAATTTATCATCAAATTTGATGGGATGCACATAGAAGCTGTTATATGAAGACCTGGAACAGTAATCTTGCAAGGTAAAAATAAAAACTTTTTTCGAAAATATTTTATTACAAAGCCGCTAAAACATCTAAAATCTAGAGTGAGTATGTCCAACCAAGATATCACCAGTATCTTCAATATGTCACGCCAAGCCAAATCACTGATTACTGATTAGAATAAGCACGCGCTAATGGTCTTGAGATTTTTTTTTATTTAATTCAGTTTTCCGTCCACATCGCCAGGTATCGTATAGAATATTAGCGCCATTTCCTTAATATCTATTTTTATGGATGTGCCATCATGGATGTTGTTGATCCTGGATTGAATGCTACAGCATTTTTTCATGAAATCTGCATATTGAAATATCCTACGTCAGTGATTTCCCACCATAATTATCCCTTCAATGACCTTGCAATTAATAATTTCATTGGAATGCCGCCTACATTTCGCCTCAAACACACTCTACTGCAGGCACTTTCTCAATTACATCACTATAATTAATTAACCCACAAACCGCATTTCCCATTAGCTGCTCCAGATTCTTAATTAAAAATAGCTCTTGCTGATACGACGTTATCCAATGTGGGATAAAAGGGGTCGGAGAAGACGTTGGTATGGTGGACTTACAACCGTAGTAACAATTGAAAAACGTCACAGCTTAAAATGTTGGTGTTATACATAAGACGTTCCATCTCTTATGACGCATTTTTCGATAGGTTCTGAAACTGGTTAGGCTACAACAAAGCTTATATTAAAGGTGCCTTTCAAGACATAAATAAATGGGAAAACGAGCAGCACCCCTCTAACTTTACAGTTGCCTACAAGCAGTGCATAAGGTCGAAAACTTCCAATATATTGGCAGCCATTTCCAACGGTAAAACTAAGATCGACATAGCAGTACGGACTAGGCTAGGCTTTGTAAGTTTGAGAAATATTTGGAGATCCAAACGATTCAAAATAGGAATATTTGACTTGTACGTATATCTTTTATAATTCAAGCCTGGTGGGCTCACAGCTGGATCATCGAATGTTGAGCTCCATCGACAGAAATATTTAAAACCAATGGAGGAGGGTTGGCCACACATTACGAAAGTGTTAAGACTATTGTCACTGGATTGGAAGATCGAACCTGAATGCCCTTTCTCTCCAAAGCAACCACGTGGTTCCTGATTGTTAGCATGAAAGGTTAAAAGTAGAGTGAAGAGTGTTGAATCTTCTCACGTAACAGACCACAACTATACTGCCGCTAACCGCAAATCAAACTTATCTGCATATGGACGCCATATCCAGATAAGTCTGACTTGCGGTTAGCGGCAGTATATATCTGTCCAAAGTTACGGGAGGCCATAAATACATCATATTTTTATTCACCAGAGTCAACAGCCTATGCAGCATAAAATTATTTTGAACGCACTTCATCAGTATGGTATCCATCGTTTCGTAACGGCTGCTTTGAAGAAGGATAGAGTTTTACACAAGCATTACTGTTCCGACGCTCTGTGCTGTTTATCGTGGAGGCAGAGTACACTGCCTTGACAGAGCTTGTAAAGCACACCCATTAAATGAAATTGAATTGGTTTGAAAGCGGTGATAATAATGATGATGATATGACGATGACAGTGTGGATTTTTACAATGTTTGTTTAGTTATGTTGGCTTCGCTTACTGATTTATGATGATATTGGCAAAGGGATCGGATATATACGTTAAAGAAAAACATCGATATGTGCACTAGAGTGATTCAAATTTTGACTTTTTCGCTCCCCTATGCTTAAACGATGGCATTTGCTATTAAAATAATCTTCCTAAATTTTTAGCTAATTTGGTAGTAATTTGACTGAGCACATGCAGTTTTAAGTTTGTATGAAAATTACTATGAAAACAGTAGTTTTTGTGGAAAACCGTTCCGCAGCGTTGCCCAGTAAGCTCTAAAATACATGAATACACTGCCAATATGGAAATTTTAGCAAGGAAACAGATCGTCTTTGTTGCGAAACGATTTGATGCTGGCATGAAAAGTTATTACGGAAATACCAAATCGTGGGAAATTCAATTTAACATGTAAAAGAATAACATCAATATCAATAATGAGCACTTTTGTTTTATTTATAACTTTGCTTATTATAATAAGATTGTTTCGCAACAGCCACTGACTTTCAGCCTTAGAAGCATTCAAGTAAAGATTATATTAAAATAGTTGATTGGCCACCTCACGAAACATTTTTTCACGTAAGTGGCGATTTCCATACAATCTTCAGATGACGCGTGCATAATCAAATTACATTCAAATTAGCTAAAACTTTAGGAGGTTTATTAAAATGACAAAACCAATTGTTTAAGCATAGGGGAACGAAAAAGTCAAAATTTGAATCACTCTAATGTACACATGACTACACATTAGGGTGGCTCAAAAAACACTTTTTCAAATTTTTTGATGGGCCGCCCTCTTTTTCGGTTCTATTTGATGCCCTGATGCTCTGGACAAAATTTCAGCCAAATCGGTCACCGTTTGGGCGGTGCTTAACTCGTTGAAAGTTTATATGAAAAAAGTATGCAGAAACATCCAAAAACAGTGATTTGCAGTTGGACGGCACAATTTACGATCAAGAACCATGATACTTATTCAGTTCTTGTAGAATTAAATACAGAATGTTATGCTGAAAACCGCGAGAAGATTAGAGTTTGTTAGGCAAAGATATTAGCATTTTACTGGAGTGTTGTAGGGGTGAATTTATTTCTTTTCAAAGGTAAAAGAAACGAAATTTTAGGCCAAATTTGAGCATAATTAGTTATAGAAAACCCCCTGACAATAATAGAACAAAAACTGTCAAAGCCGTCATTCCCCCTACTTAAAGAGTGAAATATTTGTATTTTTTTGTTTTTCCACAATTAACCTTATTCAGTAGAAGACTACAGTGGTGAATAATACACTCTAAAATATTTATCCAACTGAAAATTGCAATAAAATTGCATTGAATTAAAATTTTCATACTCTAAACATTTTGAAAAATGAATAAAATGGATAGAATCAAGAAATTATTCAATTGGATAAAAAACTCGAAAAACAAAATTCTAAAAAATCAATTGAAAATGAAATTGATAACATCCCAAATTTTTCTTTCTTCGTAAACACCTAAATGAAGAAAAATAAATTGAACATTTTAATTGCCCAATACGTGCTCAGATCGATTTTTGAAAGCATAATAGTGATTTTGAGCGAAAACAAAAATTTTAGTTGTAGAGCAGCGGTTTCCAACCTTTAATTGGTACACCTTGAGGCTTTGTCATTGCTGGATGTAACCCTCACTCCTGACGGAATCCAAGTTTAAAAGTGCTCGCGTTTTCGGGGGCACACCACTCGATACAGAAGCAACGCACAACTGTCATTTTTATTATTTCACGCATGCTGCGACGCAGCAAAGCTAAATCAACAAAAATGACAGTTGTGCGCCGCCTCTGAATCGAGTGGTGTGTGTGTGTGTATCTGTGTGTATCTTCAATCTAACCCCCCACTGTCCGGCAGTGGTATTATGGAAGAAAGCTGTCTTTAATAAAGTCAGCTTTAGCCCGGGAGTTAGAAGGTGTTAGCTCTACTGCAGCTCCAGTAACCCATTTCAGACTGCCTGGTAACTCACGTCCAGTCCGAGGTCACTTTCACTTGCAATAAGCCCCGCCTGTTTATGCTACCAATATCAATTGGATAATGAATCCATGAACAAACTTCCGGATTTTTAAATCCTGCGCGCATTTAGTTTTGGAATCATATAAAACCAAATTGATCAAATTCCGTATAAATGAACTGAGGAAGAAAAGACCGCAACTAGTGTCCACGAAAAAATCACTACTCATCCAGCTCTAATCCGAGCAGTTCGTTAATGATCCATATTTTCCTGGTATTATTACACATTCAAACATATTTTCACCAAACACATCCGCGTATACAAAATACACAAACGATTTCGCGCGCTCTAATAAGAATACACTTCAGTAAATGTCACCAAACTCGTAAATCTCAAACTTCAGATAACTTAAACTTTTTTCTTCTAGTACATATGCAAAAAATATACATCAGCCGAATCTATTTCTTGCGGAAACGAACAAAAACGTGACAGCAAATTTCCGCCTCTGAATCGAGTGGTGTGCTCCCGAAAACGCGAGCACTTTGGAACTTGGATTCCGTCAGGAGTGACCTTAAGATTTTTTTCTTGAAACTCAAAATTTAGTGTGGCGTAAGTCTACGAGGCCCTCCTTAGCCGTGCGGTAAGACGCGCGGCTACAAAGCAAGACCATGCTGAGGGTGGCTGGGTTTGATTCCTGGTGCCGGTCTAGGCAATTTTCGGATTGGAAATTGTCTCGACTTCCCTGGGCATAAAAGTATCATCGTGCTAGCCTCATGATATACGAATGCAAAAATGGTAACCTGGCTTAGAAACCTCGCAGCAGAGTGTAAAATAATCGAAAATTTTTAGTGAAGTCCATTTTTCTTCATTTGTCAGTTCACTTCCGACACATTCATAGTCGGCTCTGGACAGTCAATATTCAGTTGAATATTAGTCATTGAATAAGAAAATTATTTTGAGCTTATTAGTGGAATGTCTTCACTTGTCATAAGACGAGTTAGTACAATCCCATTGAATTCCACCACTTAATTAACCACTTAATTAAGTGGTGGAATTCAATGGGATTGTACTAACTCGTCTTATGACAAGTCATTGAATATTTATGCACATTTCACAAATTGATAAATTATCTGAAATCTGAACACGTTTCAAATGAGTAAAGTGATTTATCACACAGGACTGAATCTGATTTTCATCCGCGAGGCACTTTCAGCGGTAAACATCAACATAAACAATGATAATTATGTTTTTTTCTGCACATAGTAAACACATTCAGTGACAGTCGAATGAATGAATTCGTGGAGTAGTCGTCTGACTATGTCATTCTATGTTTCGAATATTCATGCGATGTTTGTCAATATTCGGACTGAAGTTACTTCATGAAGATGAATATTTTAAGCTCTGCCTCGCAGTTAATAACTGTGGAAGTGCTTAATGAATACTAAGCTGCGAGGCGGCTCTGTCCCAGTGTGGGGATGTAATGTAAAATTAAAATTAAGAAAATTAAGATTCAAAATTATTATTCGCAATTTTTTACTTAAGTTTAATTCAAAAATATATTTGAACTGTTCGTTATCCACAGATATTCTACTATTTAATTTTAAAATTTATTCTAAGGCTTCCACTGAACAGTTTTTTTTTTTATTTCGTCAGAGCTGTTGAAATTTGGAAATTAATTGTCGATCATTTTTGGCGATTATGAAAAAAAGAAATTTAAAAAAAACTTCCAGTTAAATATAAAAAATGGAATACGTTTGATCTTTTGGAATCCTCAGAAATCGCTTGGGATCCAAATAAAAATTTCTTGAATTAATTGAGCATTGGATTTCGTTTCTAAAAAAAATGGTTTCATTCCCGATCTTTGATATTATGGAGGGGAAAATCCAGGCATTGCAATATTATCTGAGCATAGCATATTATCGTTGCTTGTGCAAAATTATTATCCCAAATCAAAGAGTGCTCTGAATTATAATTTGAGCATTCGATAATGATCCTGATAGCCAGCAAAGTTTGGGATTTGTTCACGTTGCCATGACGATGCTATAATAAAAGTTGTGACAAATGTTTCTCCATAACGAACATTGAACTTTGTTTAGCGAGCGGATAGAAAACTGCGATCGATATCCATTGATTTCATCAGTATTTGCTCCGGATATCAAATGACGGGATGGTTTGCAATGTTTGGGAAAGTCCGAAAATATGGAAAATTCTATGTAAACGGTTTATGAATAATTTGTCTTATCATTATCGTAGGCATTAAAAACAAAACAACAAGCATTAAAAATGAATCGACAACCAACGAACGTGTTTTGTTCTCCTGTAAAAATGTACCAAATGTAGTTTAATTTACAAATTACATTAAATAAATTTAATCACCTGTCATAAGACGAGTTTATACGAGTCGAGTCAAGTACGAGACACTGAAGACGGCCTTACTTTTGAGGTCGAAATACGTATCTGTCAAGATACAATTAAGTGGTGGAATTCAATGGGATTGTATAAACTCGTCTTATGACAGGTGAAAACATTCCACTAAAAAGCTCAAAATAATTTTCTTATATAAATTTAATCAACGCAATACAAATCAAAGTGTCCGTTTCACAGTATGTTGTGAAGCTGTTTACAGTGTCCAGTTTAGTCAATCAGTCTGGTTTAATTTATTCATTCAATCAAAAAATAACGTTCAAAATAATCTGTCCACGGTTGTTGGGTCATTTTGTTTCAGGAGGTCAATATCAATACTCAGACAAACTTTTCATGATTTCGATAAATGATAATAAGACCTCTATGCAACTGTACTAACGACGAGTGATTTGTATGCTGTTGATTTTTATATTTGCTAGGCACTACTAAATTATAATATATTGAAGTGGTTAGGTGTGTACAGCTTTCGGTGTCCCACGGTAGAAGTTTTATGTTTTTGATGCATTTTTTAATTTTTTTTTGTTGGGAAACTGAAATTGTAATACTGTGAAGTGAATTCTGAGCAATGTAATTCAAATTTCAATTATATTTCAGGTAACTTGTATATTATTTTAAAGTCAATTGAAAATCAATTTATTTATATGGAAATTCACATGGGGAAAAATGTTTAAATTTTCATACTACTTTCAAATAACGAATTTGATTGTTCAACTTCAATTTCCGTAATTTAATAAGTCAGCTGATATCTCATTAATTTAGAAGTGTTTTGCCTTTGTTCAACAATGCAATCAGTAAAAACCTTATATTGGTTCTTAATGTTATAATGCGCTGATCTTACTTTATTCATTGCGATTTACAGTTTAAGAACAGTCACTATGGGACCGTACACTATTTTTTTCTGGGTTTTCCACCCATGTAAGATTTTTCCCATCCAAATCATTTTTTATTTATATGGAACGTAAGAAAATGGCAGACTGACCCCCACCCCTCCCCCATGAGTGCTTACGTAATTAGTGTACGACCCCTATGATACAATTATGGTCAACACGCAAACATATGACACCAGAAACTTTGCGTTTACTGTATCCATTTGTTTTTGATTTGTGTTTTAATATCAAAGCCCACTGACCAAAAAGTTTATTGTCAAGTATTGTCAAGTATTTGGTGTTGTACGGATTTCGTTACCTCACGGTACTTTCCACTTCACACAGTTTCTGAATCCAGTAGTGGTCCGATGGTTGTCATTGTTTTGATATTTTTAAACTCTAGAACTGAGATACTGATGTTTAATCCAAGAAATCTGTATTATGTGCGAATATTTTTGTATCAATGAGGTCACACTTCGGAAGTTCGGCTACACGGTTTTCTTCCAAAAAAAATAATCGGATTTCAAACATCATCTATGTGCCAAAATGTGTTGTGGATGACAAAGCCTTAATTTCGAAGAAAATCCACGTTTTGCTCCACTTTGTTATTATGTTAAAAGGGACTCTCAAAGTACCAAAACAATTCGCATCGGACGGTAATTCTTTTTAGAAGTAGAAATTGTGAATTATTCAACAAGCTCATTATATGCAATTGTATCACAACTGTGATGATCAACGAGTTTTTCCATTAGTCCGTCAGAGTACTCTTCAAAATTGGCAAAGGAATTGTACAAATAACGAACTTGGACGGTGGCTATTTTCTATAGTTCCAAAAGTTTCTGGGCGAGCGTGGTTCAGAGGTGTGGACTTAAGTCGAGGCTTCATTCGCGTGATGTCGAGGCTTATGTCCAATCACTATTCACTAAACGCACATCTGTACAGAATAAACCTTGTCGATAGCAACTTATGTAGGTGCGGAGCTGGTTATGATGACATCGATCACGTAGTTTGGTCCTGCTCGGAAAATGACGCCTCCAGAGAGCAATTATTAGATACCCTAGTGGCCCGAGGTAAACAACCCTTCAGGGAAGTTCGAGGTGTTTTGGGAGATCGTGATGTGGTCTATATGCAGGCCATTTATAGTTTTCTTTGTGCTTCTGATATCAAAATCTAATAGTTTTTTTTTTCTTTCTTCAAAGTTTTTTTTTGTTCAGTCTCTGCTTTCTGTTCCGTAGTCCTTGCCACCCGGAAGCTGCTCCCAGTCGAACCATTACTCGAGCACGGCGATACGCCACATCGTCCCTGACGCCAAATACCCGGACGAGAAGCTGAAATTCCCTGATCTCAAATCCGTAGCCCCGTCCATCCTTAAACATTGTAAACTAACCTCGAGTCACCATGAGTACGCTGGCTTCTACCCCTCTCTTACTAACTGAAAAATTAAATGATATTGATTGTATATATCACAAAGAACCATGGCTCCGTAAAGTGTTATACACGCCTGAGCCTACCAAATAAACAAACTTGGAAAAAAAATCACAACTGTGATAAAATAAAAAATGATGGATATTTTCATCATTTTTTTGAAGTTAAATACAATATCCGCCATTATGCATTTTTGTCTCAGGTACCCCTTGAAACCAGCGGAGGTACCCTCAGGGGTAGCGGATTTGTATGTGGAATAGCTCTATGGCGTTCTTATTGTCGCGGAGAGACCAACAATGGTTTGAATTTATAACATTTTCTGTGTTTTAAAAATCACTCGCTATAGAAATGCAAATATTGTAACGAGAGAACCTTATTAGACAACTACTACAGCAGCACCAAATCAAAAAGCTGTGACATTCTTTGCATTAAACGTTTTGAATCAAATCGCTTAGAGAATGTTATATTTGTTACCCCAGCTCATTACATTAAATCGGTTTATTTGGTTTCTATCAATACATCTAAACGACGCTCGATGGTTCCTCCAGCAACAAATATATTCATTCTGTACAGTAGTAGGAACTTTGACTCACACAATTTTCCCGATTTCGTTAAATTCAATGGCGAACATGGACGCAGCTAAGCATATGCCGATTCCACTAACATCACCCTTTGCTATTCCTACTACCCTTATATCTTGTAATTATATTATAATTATCACATTCACATAATACAGAACGAGGATTATGATAGTCTTCTATCACTGCTTTTCTCATCTGGTGTATAGTTCAGTAGGCTAGCACGTCAGTTGAATAGCGGTTGGCCAGGTGGAAGGTTTTGGTTCTATTCTCGTCTTCGAGCAAAAAGTAGTTGGCGAAGTATATGAAGAATCGTTCCTCGAAGGAAGTTAAAAAATAAATTCTTTTTAGGCACAAACACATGCCTACCATTTCATATGTTCTTCTTCCAGTTTGCAGTGTGAAGAAAATATTTTTATCATTTAAATGCATATTGAATTATTTCTTTAGGTAGCTATAGTTGCCCATTTTTGAAATGTTTTCAAAGAAATCAGGGAAAACTTATTTTACACAATACGGCATGATTTTTTTTTTATTTCATCAACAATATCCAACATTCTGCAAAAAAATTGAAACATGATACTAAAAGTAAGATACAATTAAACGTAGAATGATTTTTAATTCAAACTAACTGAACTACTGTAAAAACCACTACACTATCGGAAACAGCACGTTTGTTGTACACAATATGGGCCAGCATACGATGTGAGTTCCGGAAGGTCGAATTCGAACGATCAATTCTAGATCAAATCAGATAAAGATTAGTAATAATTTAACTTTTAAGGGTAACTATTTAAAATACATTTTATGAATTTCACAGAAATAAATAAATTGACTTGGTCTGTTGAAAATCGTACCCCGGCTGTTACACCCGGCTCTCCGCATGACACCTTCTAGCGCAATGTTGAACAACAGGCACGAAAGTCCATTACTTTGTCTTAGTTCATGGCGCGATTCGACCAAACTTGAGTGTTCGCCCGAAATCTTGACACAGTTTTGCACACCATCCACCGTTGCTTTGATCAGTCTGGTAAGCTTCCCAGGGAAGTTGCTCTCGTCCATAATTTTCCATAGCTCTACTTGGTCTAAACAGTAGATGCATAAGTATTAGATTGCTAATGTCGTTCCTGTTTGCGTGACTAACATCTAGGTCACTTTGATCTGGCACCCAAAGTACCGGTACTACAAGTGTCAAACCAATGTTGGTAATGAAACAAAACATACACTACAACGTACTGCATAACAAACCGACAAGTTAGGCTTGTGGAAGCAAATTTTGGGAAAATACTTTTAATGACTACAGCGCCACTAGCGTTCTAGTCTAGTCTAGCGTTATTGGTCTTTAGCTGTTGGATGGCATCCTTAACTTCCCTCAAGGTGGGGGCTGGTTGGCTACCATAGTCCGCTGAATTGACTTTCACTGCCTGTACTCTCAGCGCCATTCAACTGTTCCTCGTAGTGCTGCTTCCACCTTTCGATCACCACACGTTCGTCCGTCATGATGCTCCCATCCTTATCCCTGCACATTTCGGCTCGCGGGACGAAGCCTTTGCGAAATGCGTTGAGCTTCTGATAGAACTTGCATGTTTCCAGGTATTATAATCAGGAATTGCAAAAAATAATTTTAATATCGAATTTTTGTCCGAAGTTGCAGCAATGCATTGAAATGAATGCAAATAAATGTAAGTTCGAAACCGCTTTGCAATTAGTGCGTACTAAAAACACTTCGATGAGTAACCATGCGTCTCCCTTCACGTTTGGTGCATATATTATGGAGAGTGTTTTAGTGATTCTGAATGAGTCAAAAACTCCATATTAAACAAATGTAAACATTGCCCTCATTGGTTTAGGAGAGAAACTTAGAGCCAAATGATCAGACGAGATACGGAGTAACGTCAGCAGGGGAAGCAACAGCTGCAATAACCGCCCTAATTTTCACGGCTCCAAATCGACGGAACGTTTTAGCCGAAGATGTTCATCGCCGGATGTAGATGTCAATTTTGAAAAACGTATAGAGGAAATTTAGTGCGGTTCTTCCCAAATTCTTTTTTTTTAATATTGAATCAATATGTAACTCTGACCTTACTTAACACGCCAGGATATATACAATATGTATCCCGACTAGGAAGGCAAAACAAGATTATAACATGATTGTAACAACATCAGTTATTTATAACAACCGTTGATATAATCGAGTTATGATAAATTAATATCACATTATCACAACATCCTGAACCATGTTTATAACAGTATATGTTAGAAAAACTGTTGAACTCAGTAACACAGTATGATATAAATTTGTTATTCTCTCCTGATTGGGATACATCAGTTTTATATTTGGTTTGGTTTAGGCAGGGACTGCCGTGCTTTAAATAACTTTAAATTAAAGAATATTGTTGGAAGGCATAGTATAGCTATTTATTGCATAGTATAGCTATAATCTTCTATCTTCAGGGCTGTTGGAGATAGAATGGAAACACTATGGGTTTACCAATAGTTTATTTTTGGAGTGAACATATAGCCTTTACATACATTTAATGTACGAGAAAGGCAAACATAATTATCGTGCTTGCATTTCTTCACAATTCTTCATCATGATATCAATTCACCGAATCAAAAGCATCGCTAACTGCTCTACTATAGCAAAGTCTTAGAAATTATCAATTGATGTACTTCGCACAAAGGCTAGGATATGTATTTGATTCAATATTCCTACTGCATTTCAAGTTTGCTTGTTTACTATTAAGTTACTACTCCTCTCCTTGCTTCAACCGAACAGTCGACGATAATAAGTAGGTAGATGCACTCACCATCACACTAAAGATATGTAACCAAGGGCAAGCTCAAGGATAAGATAAAGTTGTTGAAATGCAACTTTTTCTCCTCTTCTTCGTGACTTTCCCTTGACTTTGAAATCGGCATCGATATCCGTTGCAGCCATCAGTCGAACGTAGCAGGATGTTTACTGCGTCAGCTCAAAAGCGCGAAAGCGTCAGACATTGCCTGTTTATTAACGACAGTGCCGAGTGCGATGACAGAGGATCGGTGCACCTAACACGTGGGTGGTGTAATCAAACGTGATATGAAACTGATGGCAAGTGTTCTACAAAGGTTGACGGTTCCGCCTGTGATCGGTGGAAAAGTGTGAAATAAACCATGGCACTTCGTCAGCAGATAAGTACAAACTATATTGCTTTCTTTCGGGAAAGTTGACAGCAGAAATCGCGACAGATGATTGTACTTTTCTTTTTATGGTGCCTCGGAATTCCGGCTTTCTTTCCCGGGGCACAAGAATCAGAACCAGACAACAAAGAATGGATATTTTTCCCTGCAGGCAGGTACACAAAGTACCAGAGCATATGCTAATAAAAATATACGATGAAAGTCTTAATACGGCAATACAGCCGAATAATAGCGAGACGACGACGGGGCGATAATTTGACTGTTGCAAGTTTTTCCCTAAATTAGCTCTCATTTGTCATAGTTGCTGGCTATAACGCAATTAGTAAACTTTTTCTGGAACGGTTCTTTAATTGGTGAAATGGTGCTTTTTGCAGTTTCGTAGAAAACTTGAGTTATAAACGTATAGAGTAACGTCAGGTGTTCCCGATAAACTTAATTCAACAGTGTAATTGTTTTTCAAAGAGTGGTCTGAGTGTAATAGGTTTTAGATATTGTGTAAAATTGAATTCTGGAGAGATTCAGAAATGGAACAATATTGTGTTTTTTTTTACTATTTTTTACTATTTCAAAATTTCTTTTTACTAATGTAGCGTACGCTAGTCAATCTATCTGAATTTGTCACTTTACACCATATAAGAAAACTCGTAATTGTCCGGTTATACACTCTTTATTTATTTGTTTCCCTAGAACATTATACTTTTTGTAATGAATTAGTTTTAGTTTGTTTTTATTCCTCTCTGTGTATTCACGATGTGCGTTTTTGAATCAAACCACTCAACTTTTAACTTGCTGCATTAACTTAACTGCACTGGCTAACTGAAACGCACTCACTTACTGCACTAACTGCCTAAAATAACTGAACTACTGGTGAACCGCACTGGCTTCACTCCAAAACTGAACTACTGCACTCAACAATCTAACAACTGACCCCCTATGACTCTCCGAAGGTTCCTTAAATAATTTCCAAAAAATCAATCCGTTCAATAATTTCCCCATTGCATTAGCAAACAAACAAGAATTGCACTTTTCATATGCTGCTGCCGACCACTTTGGACCAATGCAGCAAGTAATATGCACCGGTCGAAACACTACACCATCACCGGGTCATCGTGCACCTGCTGGTTTGTTCTATGCAATAGCGGAGACAGAAAAATCAAATTGTAGCGAATAAAAATTCCGACTCATGGAGTTTTCGTATGGTTGCCCCACGGCTCCCAGCACTCCCAGCACGAATGCAACACTTGTGTCAGAACAAGGAGCATTAGGCTCGTAAAAATGGACATAATTTACATGAAGAAAATTATGCGACATTGCACTAATTTTTAACAACGATTTCAATTTCGATGATGTTTTGCATTATAATAGTTCGAAGGAAAGAGTTTAAACAACAGTCTACATGTCTAAAGAAAAATATAATTTGTTAAGGAAGATTCTCCAAAAGTGCAATTCCGTTAAGTAGCTCTCTCCATATTACTCCTTCCAGAACAATGCTAAATTGCAAATATGGAATATTATCATCTTGACGTATCCCTCTACGTGTTTCAATGAAATCGAGAGCTTTCCTTATACCTGATTTTCACACTTGACTCGATCCATTATTGCGTTCCCCAGCCGTCTTGGCTGGAAATCGATAGTCGTGCATTATACTGATCTGTTGTTTCGTATGTTGAAATATTATTCTTTACTTTAAAATGCTGGAAGGTAGGATGGCCAGAAGATATCTACGAATCAACGAAGTTTCAAATGAAAATGCTTCACGCGGTGTCTGGTTTATAGATCGCGATCCACGCAATCTGTGGTTGACTTTTCAATGCATCCTGAATATTGGTCATTGCAGTTTTGCAGCTTTGTATTCATTTAAAATTACATTGTAATTTCCTGAAGGATTTGTATTATATGTCATCATTAATACGTGGATAGCATGGTGGGCATGACATGTTTCCAACCATGGAATCAACAAATGGATGTTGATTTTGAATAATCCTATTTAGCTGCCGGGCGACTGATTTTAAATTTTCTAATTGCAATACCTATCTATTTTTAACAATATTAATTCTCAATGCTTCGTTTAGCTCGGTTGGTCGAAGATGCCCGCATTCGCATATCTCTGAAAATAGGATCCCCAGAGTGAAATGAAATTAGATACACGATGTCTGTTTCTTTTCACGTTGTTTTTGTTTTCACTGCGAGGATTGCTGCTATTTGGCAGGACAAAGCTAATGGTCTGGCAATTAAGCGATGAAGCCATTAAATACAAATTTATTTGGAAGAAGTTTTCGGTCAGTTGTGGAGATTAACTTCAAGTTGATTAATACTTAACTGTTAATTATCCCTTTTTCTTCCCAAGCTAAGGGTTTGTCGTGACCTGTGCCTGCCTCTATGTCGCTTTAATGACGGAAACAAGATAACCTCCCTTCTGCTGAGCATTAACGACCACTAGTAGGGAGTGTGCAAGTTAGCATTTCATAAATTACTTAACCCTTATGCGGCCAACAAAAAAAAACACACGTGGGTGGCCGACAGGGTACCCGTGTTCCCATAAATTGATATTCTCATAACTTCAACAATTTTCAACCGATTTGGATAATTTTGACAGTTTTGGAAACAGAAACTCATATACTTTTTGCCCATTGTCAAGGTTTACAGCTTATGCCCATGGTTATACAAGAAATCTTTGAAGTAAGGCTTAAGAGTCTACACGCGTAACCAAAGGCCATTCAACCAGTTTCAAATATGCTACAAGCTCTTTGCGCTTCTTAGAATTGAAGGTGTTCACAGTCTATGCTTCGGGTAATGCAAAAATCCCTGAAATGAGATCTTAGTCATCCGAGAAATCTCTGGAGTGAAGCCTAAAGATCTACTCGCGTAACCAAAGGCATATAATGGAAATTCAAATACGGTACATGCTCTTCGTGGTACTTAGCATAGAATGCGTTCACAGTATATGTTCCGAGTCATCCAAGAAATCTCTGGAGTAAGGCCTTAAGGTCTACACTCGTAACCATGGGTCTATGGACTTGTCTCAAAAGTGGTACATGCTCTTTGCGCATCTTGAAATGAAATGTGAACACTACATATGTTCTGCGCTATCGAAGAAATCTCTAGGATAAGTCCTCTGGCGCCTTCATTGCATATGTTCATGGTCATCCAAGAAAACCCTGGAAAAGGCCTTCAGGTCTACACGCGTAACCAGAGATCTTTTAGATTGTTTCTAAAGTGGTGCATGCCCTTTGTGGTACATAGAAAAGAGCGCTTTCATTGCATATGTTGATGGTCATCCAAGAAAATCCTGGAAAAGGCCTTAAGGTCTACACGCGTAACCAGAGATCTTTTAGATTGTTTCAAAACTGGTACATGCCCTTTGTGGTACATAGAATAGAACGCCTTTATTGCATATGTTCATGGTCATCCAAGAAAACCCTGGAAAAAGCCTTAAAATCTACACGCGTAACCAAAGATCTTTCAGATTTTTTCAAAAGTGTTACATGCCCTTTGTGGTACATAGAATAGATTGCGTCCATTGCATAGGTTCGTGGTCATCCAAGAAAACCCTGGAATAGGCCTTTAAATCTACATGGGTACCCAGAGATCTTTTGGCTTGTTTCAAAAGTGGTACATGCATTGTGGTACATAGAATAGAATACGTCCATTGCATATGTTTATGGTCTTCCAAGAAAATGCTAGGCCTCAGGATCTTCACACGTAACCAGATACCTTTCGAATTGTTTCAAAAGTGCCATATGCCCTTTGTGGTACATAGAATATACCGCTTTCATTGCATATGTTCATGGGTATCCAAGAGAACATTTGAGCAATCCTCAAGAACTTCACGCGTAGGCGTAACCAGAGTTCTTTCGGCCTATTTGAATAGTTATACATGTTTTTTATGGTACGTAGAATAGAATGCACCCATTTCAAATGTTCATGGTCATCCAAGAAAACCCTGAAGTAAGGCATTAGGATCTACACCAGAGATATATCAGCCTGTTTTAAATTTGGTACATGCCTTTGGGGTCCATGAATAAAATGCGTTCATGGCATATGCTAATGGTCATCCTAGAAATTTATAGAGTAAGACTTCTAGGCTTACACGAATATCTAGAGGGTCTTTAAGGTCACTCCTTGCGCCGCCTTCGTATCGATTGGTGTGCCCCCGATAACGCGAGCACTTTGAAACTTGGATTCCGTGAGGAGTGTCCTTAATCTAATTTTAATATGGTACATGATCTTTGCGATATTAGCCCGTTTTTCCCTCACGTTCTCGGCCTGAAGTTGTATCGTTCCAATTTATTTACATTTTGCATTTCAGAAGAATAGACAACTTCATATTATTGATATGAATGAAGTTTGTATACTACCTGGAACCAACAACAACAAGACAACAATAACTACTTGGAATGCTAATATATGAAGATGAGGTTTCACATCTTGTTTATTCTTCAATAACTGCCCAGAGCTAATGACAACAACTTGAACTACTTGAAATGCAAACATATACCAATAGCCTTCCGTTCGTGGGTTGATCTGCAGATCATTCCTATATGGAGTTCATAGACTTCCTAGTACCTTGGCAAAAACAAAAACTACAGCAGACGTTCGATAACTGCAATGCTTTTTAACTGCAATTCGATAGTTGCAACAGTTTTACAGTTATCGGACCGCTAAATTTCAAACCGATGTCAGACTCAATGACAGCTGCATTGCGCTGCACATCAGATGCACTTTTATTGCATCTGACGTCGATTGACAACCGTTTGACGTCTAGAGTGCGTTGCAGTTATCGAACGGCATTCGATAACTGGAAAGTAAACATTTTGCAGTTATCGAACGGCTACTGTACTAGGAATGCGTACATTCACTCTGATGAGGTTGACACGATTTTGTCACTCACTCACTTGTCACTTTTGTTCTACCCTGATTTTGCCTAACCCCGATTTTATCACGTTTTCAACCAAATTTGCCGCAAACAATAAAGATTTCCATGAAATAACTTTCACTGCCTGTAGCTTATTATGAATCATTTGTGAGTACCTGTTAATAAGTTTGTAAGTCTCTTCGACAGCAAAAATACGGATTCCATTCACGTATTTTGCCTTGCCTTCAATACGGAGTCCACGACAACGAAAACAACTACTCAAAATACAAACATATACCAAGAAGGGGTCTCACAACTTGTTTATTTTCAATAACTGCCTCCATTAAGGAGGTTGATCTATCGACCTTGACTCTATTTCATAGACTACTTGGAGCCCACGACAACAAGAACTACTTGGAATACACACATATACCAAGAAGGGGTCACGCAACTTGTTTATTCTTCGATAACTGCATCCATTACGGAGATTTATACGAAGATCTTGACTGTTTGGAGTTTGTAGACTACCTGGAACTCACGACAACAACAAGAACTACATTAAAAACAGATATATATCAAGAAGGGGTCTCATAACTTTTTTATTCTTCATTAACTGCCTCTATTACGGAGGTTGATCCACAGGCCTTGAATTTATGGAGTTTGTAGACTACCTGTAACCAATGACAACAACAAGAATTACTTGGAATACATACAAATAACAAGAAGGGGTCACACAACTTGTTTATTCTTCAATAACTGCCTCCGTTACTGAGGTTGATCCACAGATCTTAACTCTATGGAGTTCGTAGACACGATAACAACAAGAACTACTTAGAATACAAACATATACCAAGAAGGGGTCACGCAATTTGTTTATTCTTCGTTAACTGCCTCCATTACGGAGATTGATCCGAAGACCTTGACTGTATGGAGTTCGTAGACCACCTGGAATCAATGACAGCGACAAGAACTACTTGGAATGCAAATGACCCGGAACATATACTGTGAAAGCATTATATGCTAAGCACCATAAAGAGCATGTACCGTTTTTGAATTTACACGATAGACCTTTGGTTACGTTAGCAGACCATAAGATCTTATTCCAGGGATTTTTTGGATGACTTTGGCCTTACTCCAGGGGTTTTTGGAGACCCAGAATAAATACTGTGAACACCGACTATTCTTAGAAGCACAATGAGCATGTAATATATTTGAAACTGGTTGATAGTCCTTCAGTTACGTGTGTAGACTCTTAAGCCTTACTTCAGAGATTTCTTGTATAACCATGGACAAAAGCTGTAAACCTTGACAATGGGCAAAAAGTATATGAGTTTCTGTTTCCAAACTGTCAAAATTATCCAAACCGGTTGAAGTTATGAGAATATCAATTTATTGGAACACGGGTACCCTATCGGCCATCCACGTGGTAAAAAATCAGGTGCCCTCCCCACGTCCCTCCTCACTGTATCAACGTGATTTTCTCACAGATGCTACATTTTATGGAGTTCTTAGATGTCACTGAGTTTCAGCTTTCAGCTATAAAAATTCATTGAAATATCACCACTTGAATTTGAAAAAGGAACACGGGTACCCCGTCGGCCGCATAAGGGTTAACTAGTGTTTTTTTTTCGGTATTCTGGCTTTTGGTTTGAGCCCCAGCATAATCGTTACCATCTGTAATCAACCAGCTGATCTTAGCAAGAATAACAGCAAAACCTGTGCCACTATCTTTCGTCCTGTTGGATGGGCGGATGATTTATATGTTAACAGCGAATTTGTTCTTCCTTCACAGGAACGACTTGATGAGCGAGTAGGGTAAGACGGTATAATGCGCCCCACCTGGCCAAAACGCCCCCCTTTGATTTCTAGAAAACAATAATCAATTAAGGGTCAAAATCAGTTGGCACCTATAAATATTTGTAAAACCATCATCCAATGTGAATATGGCAGTATTTTTGTGTTACACAATGAAAATAATAGCAAAATACAAAAAAGTACAGTTTTGATGTAACTTTTCATGTTTGTGTGCTCAACATTCTAGAGCGACTCTAGCATACTGTCCGCAAAACTTGCACGGGAACACTCAGTTGGGCAACAAAATAACTTTTCTCAGTGGTTAATATGATATAAAATTACTTCCATCTTCAAAAATGTAACGATTTTCGAAAACACGTTTCACTGGCCAAAACGCCCCAGTGTAGGCAGGACGACATGCCCTTACCAACTGGACACAAGCGCAGCGAGCCTGCAACAGTTACTTCCAAATTGTATGGAAAATATTGAAATGTAATTCACACCTGCTTAAATGGACAAACGTTGGTTTTATAATGTCAAGCGCATAAGGATTTGTAACCTTATTATTATGGGATTGATAAAATACTAATGAAGGGCTATGAAACGTCTTTGGTTAAGGTGGAGCGTATTGCCCAGGCACTATTTGAAATTCATTTTTTCACGACTTTCCAAAAAAGCTTTATTACGTGTTATCTGTAATATTTTTATATGACTACTCACGGGCAATGCATTTGCGACTTCATGGACTACTAAATAACACAAACAAAGTTTGCATAAATTGCGTTGAAAAGTAAAAAGTTATCAAGGAATTGCCTTAGGGGGGCATATTATACCGTCTTACCCTACAACATCTTCAATAGATAGGAATTGGTTAGAATTGCTTTGACTGACTACACATTTCTTTGGTTGCTACTCCATGGTTAACCAGAACCAGTGAAATTGCACAAAGAATCAATTGAATGATAGGCTGGGATTGTTCAAACAAGTAGATGCATAAGTATTATATTGATAATGGTGCTTCAAATCATGTGATCAATATGTTTCGTTCAAGACGGTACTTCATTAGTCAGATATCCACGATTTTCAACACAGTAGCCCAATTTTCATATGTGAGAACAAGCAAACCAAAACAATACATTTAAAATTCAAGGAGCCGATCAAACCTTTTATATAAATATGCAAAATCCAGGCTACTATGATTGAATCATGTTGATCACAATTTGATGCTGTACCTCCACAAAAACCTCTGTTATTATTTTGGAGATGTACCGCCCCAGTCAAACTCCACTTTTGGCACTGTCAATGACTTGGAGTATCCCGAGCAGGAGCAAACGCCTCGATAACAGAAATTGGTATGATTTAGCCTTGCATAAGAGGTAAAATACCAAAAAATAATACCATAAACTTATATGCAGAATACTTGAGGCATACCATGCTTAGGTATTTCAATACCAAACGAATAATAATTGGTTATGCATTTGGTATTGAAATTCAAGTTATTAACTGATTTTGTTATGGCTTAAGTATTGTGCATATTAGTTTTTGGTATTATTCCTTTGGTATTTTACCTCTTATGCAGGGCTAGTTCAAAAACTTTGGTTGCTGCAACTTTAATGTGACTGAAACTGATCATATATAAGTTGCAGCAGTCTATGTGAAACAAGTGTGCCGTTTGGGTATAACACGCATGTATTTGAGAGTGGAAAAAATTGACCTGCGAGAAAACCCCATATCAAATCAGGACCCATTAACCGTAACCTGAAACGGACGCCGAGTCAAGGTCCAAGGAATCGAGCACTTAAAACTAAGCCTTCCTAGTTGTTTACGGAAGTGAAGCCCGTACAGAGGACGAATCCGGGTTACAGACAACCCACATCGGAAGGCTTTTCGAACCCCCGTGAAGTCGAACCCTTGAAGTCAGCTTCACCGAGTGTTTCTCGGCCAGCTGAACATACCGTCCAAAGCCTCCGGACGCTAGTTACCCCGCACGTTAGACCCAGCCGCAACCCATGAGGTCTTTCCCAACTTTGCCCCAGTCGATTCGTGGTAAACGACACAGTTTTAGCCGGCCGGCTCCATACACATACACCAAACTATTCTGTAAGTTACACCTACACTTGAATAAAAACCAAATGTTGATTGTAAGTAGTGTACTTCGCCATTAATACCTTGATTAGCCCCTCGAAAGTAGCCGACTCTGGGAATTGAGAGTTCAAGCTCATATTAGACGGTGCCCTTAAAGCACGTCCATGAAAAGTAACAGTTTTACAAGATCTGTGCTGGTAAAGTATTAACGATGCTGATAACCTGTTTATTAAAAAAAATCTGTAGTACAGCAATGGTTTGCCAAGCAATTTGTAAATATGGAATGATCTCAAATCTGTTTGCAACAACCGATACATTAATAGTTGAAGGGTACGTTTGAGACTTTTTGTAGCGGCGGCTATCGTCCATTATCCGAATGCAGCATAATCCAGTACTATTTTTGACGGATTTGGCATTAGTGTATTACGCGATGGGGCCTTCCTTAACCGTGCGGTAAGATGCGCGGCTACAAAGCAAGACCATGCTGAAGAAAGCTGGGTTCGATTCCCGGTCCGGTCTTGGAGATTTTCGGGTTGGTAATTATCTCGGCTTCCCTGGGTATAAAGAAGTATTATGCGATGGACACGTCGTTGCCGTCTGGTGCAAAGCAAAAAGAGTCGAATGTGTACACAAGAAGTTATATTCTTTAAACTATTCCCAGGAATCTATCGAGATTTCTAAGCTTTAACAAAGGCAAATATGTGAAAGCAAATTAAGGTGATTATAGGCAGCAAAATAAAATTTCCACGGAGAATTAGAAATTTTCCATAAAAAATTTGGAAATTGCCAATAGTGAAATCAGGGTATAAGCAATAAATAAATATAAAATTTCTACAAATATCGCATAATTTCCATAAACAATTGAGAATTTTCACCAAAACAAAAATAAATTAGCACTTTCAAAACCAAAATTGTAATTATAAAAGAAGAATTTTCCATGAAGAACAAAAATATTCCACGGAATAACAATACAAAATTTCCATAAATAAATCAATATAAGCAATAAACATTAGCATTGTTAGGGTGTAATTCGTAGATAAGACACTAGTGATACTCATGTTTTACCTTTAATTTTTTTTTCTAGAATGCTATCAGAAATCAAAAAGGGAAGTGGTCCTCGATTCCAGTCTTAAACAAAAATTACAAAAGCATGAGGATTACTACTCCTGGCCACGCCCATCTTCACCGTAACTAGGGAGAGGAAGGATTTGCCTGTAGCTGGCAATATAACCGTGGTAGATCTTACCCCCTAACACAGCACGTAAAGGTGTCTACCCAGCGTATTAATCTACGTATTAGTCTACCCAGCGTAAATCAATATAAGCAATAAACAATTACAAAAGTTGTCCACAAAAATCAATAAAGTACAATAAACAAATATGAAAATTTTCTTAAAAAATAAAAAAAAACAATAAAATTAACGCTTTTAAAGAAACAATGTACAGTTTTATCGCTTTTTCATGTTTCTTCAGGGAAATTTTCCTATTTTTTATTGCTCTCTATTGATTTTTTCGATGAAAGTTTTCAATGTTTGTGGAAAATTTTGTAATTGTTTATTGCCAACATTGATATCTGTGTAGGCTGACCAGATCATTTCGGTGAAAAAACGGGACAAACGCACTTGCCAAACAAATGGTCGGTGTTCAGCCAAACCGCACCAAGCGGCTTTTCGACTGACTTGTGATATTTTGTTTGTACAAGGACAACGGAAACAGTTTCATATCAATTTAAGCATACATTTGCAGTAGGACATCCTCAGTTATGTGGTTGAGGATATTCGATGCGGTTTGCGATCAATTAAATCTGCTAAACGAAAGTTTGAGCAGAAAAATCGATAATTTTTCGATGGCGCTTGGTGTGATTTGGCTGAACCCCGACCAAATATTTCACTCTTCAAAGGGGTTCGGACAAATACCCGAAGGAACATTTTTCGCATTTCTTCAATATTTAAAGAAAATTGTGGAATTTTGAAATCTTATTTTAATCCACTCTTGAGCATGCATTAAGGATTTTATTACTGACCAGTATCGAAAACTTTTACATTTCTGAACAATTGAAAATAACAAAAAATAGTCACCCTGCCTATAGCCGGTCTGGGCATTAGAGAGATAAGAAAAAATATTTTAATAACATGTCAAAAAACAAATGTGAAAACAGCAATAGGGATTATTGACTTCCTTTGCCAAAACCCTTTTCCATGTATATGAGTGAGGTTCAATCTGCAGATAAGAATAACAAGAAAAGAACATTATAGTTTTGATTCTTTCCGAATATGTCAAACCTAATCAATTCACAGTCTTTTTTGATCGAAATTGATGTAAAGGTCCCTAAAAGCCTCACACCTCGGGAATCTTGGCGGGACTCATGCAATTTCGTCGCGAAAAGTTAAACAAATACTGGCTATTGTATAGGCTGGTTTACAGCTCGGACTCTCTGAGATTTCCGCCGTATTGTATTTTAAATCAGGCCAAAATCTTAATTTTCTACGGGGTCCCATAAATGCCGCCCACACATATGAAAGCGAAATTTGTAGACAAGCTCCTGATCTGTAAACCAGCCTTAATGTACGTGAGGACCGAAATCCGATAAAATTTTCGATAAATCAGTATCACTGCCTTAAACTCGATTTTGTTCAGCTCATTTATAAATTATTTTTTGATGTTGTCGTTTTTTGCAGTGCATGATTTCGAGATATTCAGAATTATCCAGAAGGACTTTGAATGATTCTTAATGTTTAATTTAATTTAATTTAATTTAAAAATATGTGGTGAAGCAAACTACTACGCAAGATTAAAAAAATCGAAATTGAACTTAATATTGGAAATTAGAATGCTTGTTCCTGATTTTCAGGATATACTTGCCTATCAAGTTACCGGCTCCGTTCAATTCACTGATGAAATTATAATGCCTTCAGAATAAGTAGAACAAAGTAATAGAAATAAACCGTCTAAGACGAATTAAGTACTGTCCATTTAATTCCACCAGTTAATTTTCGTTACCTTTGCAGATACGTATTTCGACCACACAGTTGTGGTCGAAATACGTATCTGCAAAGATAACGAAAATTAACTGGTGGAATTAAATGGACAGTACTTAATTCGTCTTAGACGGTTGAATACATTCCACTAAAAGAGCTATATATATTTTTCTGAATAGAAATAAAACAGTATGAAGAAATCTGCAGGAGAAATGCTTGTTGTCATTAATTGATAAAAACCTAAAATAGTGAATTTGTTTGAATAATGTTTTGGAGCTCTTTGGAAGAATCAATGAAAAAGCGGGACAAATTGAGGATTTTTTAAATTACGACGGGACAGCACAATAAGGTCTAAAATACGGGACTGTCCCGTTAAATACGGTACGTATGGTCAGCCTATATCTGTGTGGAAAATTCTTCTTTAAAAAATGCAAGTTTTACTTTTAAAAGTGCTAAGTTATTTTTGTTTTGTGGAAATTACTTGATTGTTTGTGGAAATTTTGCATTATTTGTGGAAATTTGTTGTCAAAACTCCTCACTTAAATAAAATCATCATCAGCAAAATGCTGCCCTCGCATCCTCGCGATTGAGTGGAAGCGTGAAAAAGCAGAGGTACAAAAAAACAGAGCGTGGAAAAGCAAACCAGAAACACATGTGAGTGAGGCGTCGAGTGGAGGAGCACTCATTGAGCCTCCGGAGCGACGCTTTGTATGTGAAAAATAATTTTGAGGCTGTTTCGAGTGTTAGTGTGTGTGTGAGTGACGTCCCACAAAAAAAAAAAGAACAGATAGACTCGCTCTTGTTTTGCGACGCACAAGCTCGGGTTTAATGATGCACAATAATGTGAGTTTTGATGCCCCTTTCTGCTCCTCAAAAAACTCTTGGTCTTGCTCATTTTTAACTCGGCGAGGAGTTTTTGACAAGCCTGAATTTAATATTTATTTATTGCTCATACCTTGATGCCTATTTTGGCAATTTCCTATTTTTTTATGGAATTTTTTTAATTTTTCAGAGGTAGTTTTTATTTTAGTCGTGATTATACAAAAAAGCCAGAAATCAGCCATCTTGGAAATCACTTGCTTTTTCCGGTAATTTTTCAAGAGCACGTATTGAGAGAAACGGATTACGGCACGTAACTATGAGAAGATGGAAGAAATCTACATAAGACTGAAGAGGGAAGCAAAATGGACCGGGTTAGCCAACAATACGTCGAAGACGGATCGTGGCAGGAAATCGTACGTACTTTGGACCCCGCAAGACGCTCCGATTGAATAGAGTTTACCGCCGTACCAAACTGACTATCCACTAAACGCTCTTTAGAACGGTAGTTATCTACAAACACGAGATCTGGACGATGCTCGAGGAGGACCAACGCGCACTTGGATTTTTTGAAAGGTAATTGCTGCGTATCATCTATGGTGCGATGTAGATGGCGGACGATATGTGCATGAGGAAGGATTGAAAAGGGAGACGTCTTACTTCGCACTTTGCACCAGCCACTTTTCTCAGTGAGAAGTGAGAAGTAAGACGTCTCACCTCTCACTACTCATTTCTCACTTCTCACTGTGAAAAGCGAGAAAAGCGAAATGAGAAGAAAGACGCCTCTATTTTCACGCAACATTTCTAATTGCTCATTTATCACTTTTCGCAGTGGGAAGTAAAAAAATGTTGATTGACAAGCGAGAAGTGAGACGTCTATTCGGCCAAATGACTTTTGGCCAGATGGGTTTCAGCTCAAAGCTTTGTTCGGCCGAATCAGCTTCGGCCAAACGACCCTTCTCCGTTTTTGAGTGATGTCATATACGAAGATCAATATAATCCATCAACTGAACTCCTTATGGAAATGAAATAAGTTTCCTTGAAGTCTTCTCTCGATTCTATCAATTTGAATGATGAAGGCAACAACAAACACTAGACACGTAATTGGAGCATTTCAAGAAATAATGTACCTACTACAACTTGCAGTTTTGTTGCCTAGAGAAAACATTCCGCCATAAGTGAATTTTCTTTGTACTCTCAGCGGGTGGAATGTCCCGGAGATTCGCAATAGAAGAAATAAAACTAAATTACATCTCTGTCCGGTGGCATAGTAATGCACCCACCGGAACACACGACCCAACGCTGCAACAGGATACAGTGGAAAATGAACAGCAACTATGTGCCATGTTTATCGAGTGTGAAATACGAAATGACAACTCTACTTCTTTCCAGTCTAGGATTTAATGTCTTCCTTCCGGTAAAGCCATAATGCAGGATGCCTAGGGTTTCATGCTGATGGAGGCACGCCGACTGCACTATGAGTATGGAGCAGATTAGATCAAAAGGGGACACTAGAAGGACTCGCCTACATATATAAATACATACCTGCGAGTCAGCTGAACGGATGCCAGTTAGTTGGAGGGAGTGGAAGTTTCAGTGTCTACAGTCTTTGAATGCGGTAGCATCTCCCACAGTCGTCGAAGAAACCTCTAAACTAAACTGATTTTACAGTTTATAGCACTGCCATGTCTAAGGAAAAGAAAATAAGCAATCTCCAAACAGCTCCACGGTGAATCGTGCTTCATCCTGTGCATAAAAAGTAGAACGTCGAGGAGATTTTATGGCTGCGATTTTATTTTACGCTGCACTTGCTCAGGAATACAAATGGCAGAAGAGTAAAACACCAACGAATCAGTATCATCAAGCGATTACTAAAGAAAGATTATTTTTTGAAAACAGTGTTAAAGAATGCACTGTTACCCGCGTTCCTCAATTTTTTAAACCAGCATCAATTCTGTTTTCTTCATTCTCACTTCATATTCTGTGTAACTTGTCTATGGCTAGTTTTGATCTCTTCATCTTGATGATTCACAGTTTGAGAAATACTACCTCAGTGTTGATAACAACGTGCAATTGAGGAAATATACATCCCAGCTATCACGATGATTGGTATTGCTCAGCGTTTGGCTAAATCGACATTTCCGACCAACAGCAATTGGTCTGCAGGGAAATCATCCAATTTGCTCAAGTCGCTGCAAGAATCATCTCAGGATGATGGCGATTTTCAACTGTACACATAAAAACACGCCCCAAAATGATGCACTTCTTCGAGAGATAAGCAACAGGAAGAGTGCGCTTCCCATTGTGCAGCTTTACTCTCGGAACGACACCATTTCCAAACCATAAAACTACAAAGACTCTTGAGTCGAAGAAGATTTGTCTTGGCGCCGTCGTTGGTGAAGGTTGGTGGTAGGTGTACCGTTTCTTGTCAATCGCTTCCGATTGGGTCATTACGCGCTGCCGACACGGATGCTGTCGTTATGCGAACATCACTGGTGCACATTCTAATCCCCCATAATAGCCGGATTGCTGTCCGGCTGAGGAAAAGCGGTGGCTAGTGCACAATGGGTCACGCAGAAATAAAATATTGAAAATTGAGCATAAAAAATAGAAATTTTAATTTTATTATAAGCAACATAAATACGAACTTCCACACACTGCACTATGGTCCAGGATACAGATTTACGCGGAAAGATGCATTTTACGCCAAAACTATATTAAAAAAAAAAACTGTTGTTCTACAAAATTGTTCGAAATAGTAAGGCCATCATTATGGTTCTACCAAAAAATAAGGTGGCCCATCATATAAAAAAAAATTATAAATTTTTTTTTTATTTCTCGGAATATTGAAATGTTATGTTCTACAAAGTTGTAGCGCAGCTTATTCCAATCAATTTGCTAAAAAAACTTTTTCTGTAGTTCTTAAGTTGGCTGATTTAGAGCAATTTTACCTAATTAGATTAGGGTGTACCTCAAAAAACAGTATTTTTGATCTACTTTATTTGTTTTAGATTTCTCTAAAAAGTCGTCTTCAGGTTTTAAAACGCGTGTTTTTCTATAAGAATATCGTCTGTATCTTCTTCCGTTGTCGAGTTATATCAATTTATTTGAAAAAAAAAACATGATTTTAGTAAAATTGGTGAAACTTGAGATAAAAAAAATAACATATCCCCAATTTTTTGACATGATAAAGAACATTAATTTCTCTTTCAGATGCCGTTTGAATATATTTATTTGATCTGCCCTAACCGGAGATATAAACTTATGAAAAAATGTAATTTTGATCGGAAAAAGATATTGAGCATATTTACCCATCAGAAGTTGCATTTTTTTAAACAAGCTCTGAAGACGACTTTTTCGAGAAATCTAAAACAAAAAAAGTAGATCAAAAATACTGTTTTTCGAGGTACACCCTAATCTAATTAGGTAAAATTGCTCTAAATCAACCAACTTAAGAGCTTTTTTTTAGCGAAATTGATTGGAATAAGCTGCGCTACAACTTGATAGAATTCATGTCAATATTCTGAGAAATAAAAAAAATATTTTTTATTTTTTTTTTATATAATGGGCCACCTTATTTTTTGGTAGAACCATAATGATGGCCTTACTATTTCGAACAATTTTGTAGAACAATAATATTTTCTAGAAATTATAGTTTTGGCGTAAAATTCATCTTTCCGCGTAAATTTGTATCCTGGACCATAGTGCACTGGCGGAGCTAAGCTGAGGCACGATGGGGCACGTGACCCACCAAATCGAATATTTTCCTTGAAATTTCGAGAAAATTGCTTTGAAAAAAATAGGATTTTCCAAAAAAAAATTCAACTGTGAGGCCATCTTCAGTATCTCGTACTTGAGTCTACTCGACTTAAGCCGCGTCAAATACGAGACACCGAAGACGGCCTCTTTGTTTGTGCAAATCCAGGAAATTATGATGAAAATCATTAAAAAAAATTAAGGAATTACTTATTCAATTTCGGCAGGAATTTCTGAAGCAATTTCAATTCATAAAGGATAAATATATAAAGGAATTCATACAGAAACTTATAGAAAGAATTCTTCAAAAGAAATTTTGAAAGGTTCTCTTGAAATAATTTCAGTAGGTATTCTTAAAGGAGTTCCTAAAAAGATTTCCTTAGGAGTTCCAAACAAATTTCCAATTGAATTTTAAAATTTTTAAAAGAATTACCGAAGGAATTTCTAGAAGAATTTCGAAAAAAAAATCTTGAAAAAATGGCAAAGGAATTCTCGAAGGTATCTCTCTAGAAGCATTTCCGAAGGAATTTCTAAAGGCAATTTTCGAAGAAATTTCGCAAGGTATTTCCGAAAATAATTTGGACTTTCCAAGTATTTCCTGAAGGATTTCTCCTAAAACAATTTCCGAAGGTATTTTTAAAACAATTTCCGTAGGTATTCCTGATAGAATTCCCGAAGGATTTTCCAAAGATATTTTCGAAGAATTTTCAAAAAGGAATTTTCAAAAAGGAAAAACAAATTGGCAAAGGAAATTCTAAACGGAATTTCCAAATTGGATTATGTAGGAATTTTCGACATTCCTACATTCTTTGGACATTCCTCCAAGAATTCCTTCGGAAATCCTCCGGAAATTTTATCGGAGATGGATCCTAAAATTTATTTGGATATTCCTCATAATGTTTCTTCGAAAATTTAAAGAGGGAATTGAAAATTCTTTGAAATTTTTTTTTTGAAATTCCTCGAAATTTCCTCAGAACTTCCTCCAGCATTTCTTTTGAGAATTCTTTTAGGTATTTCTTCAATTATTCCTTGAGATTTATTTAGCAATTCTTACAGACATTCCTTTAGACCTTCGGAGTTTCAATTTGAAATTCTTTTGTAATTTCCTTTGAGCATTTTTTCGGGAATCTCTTTAGAAAATCCTTCAGAAATTCTCTTAAGAAGCCTTCGTAATTTTAATTTGGAAATTATTTGGGAATTTCTCTGATATTTTTTTAGAAGTTTCTTCAGCAGATCCATTGAAATTCCTGGAGGCATTTCCAAATATATTTCAGGAAGGTTTTCCGAAGAACAACCTGAATAGATTTGGGACAAGAATTTCTAAACGAATTTATGAAGGAATTATTCAAATAATTTGCCAAACCAACTCCTAATGAAATTTTTATATATTTTTGACGTAGGACTACGTCTGTCTTATCTATATTGGGGTACACTTGACGATTGCGAAAATCAGGGACCGTCACGAAAATATGATAGACTTTAAACTTTCATATCTCAGCCGTTTCTAAATGGATTTTCAATTTTTTTGGACCAGTCGATTTGGATGAGTCAACGCTTCTTTGTATTCACATAAAAATACTGATTTTTAACTATTTTTTTATCGATAATTGATAAAAAGTTTAGAAATAGGTAAACCAACCAATCACGTACATGCATCACTAGCACAGACATCAAAAATCAATGACTTGCGGGTTTGGATCTAATCCACAGTTTGGACAGGATTTCACGCAGGGGGCGCATCAAAGCGATCGCAGCGGAGCGGACACTCCATCACGGAGGTGCGGGTAACATTTTCAACGGATTGGTTTTAGTGCTCGGTGTGTTGCTGCAGAGCATTCAACCTCTACGAACCACCATTTCATATGAAGAAAAGGTTGACTATAAAAATAGTAGTGCTGCGATTTCGCACCGCCAGTGGCGATGCTGAAAATGTAATACAAATTGTGGTGTCAGTTAGTTGGAAAGGCACATTGGGGAAAGAAAATTGGTTCTTCTCAGGACCAGCATTTTCTGAAAAGAAAGGTTTAATTGCAAAAATGAACTGTTTCGGTGGCATCGGCGTTTGGCGTGGAAGCTTGGTTTCTGTTAGAGATTCCATCCATCCAAATTTACTGCATCATCTCCTTCCGACGCGACCTTTGAGTTTTACACTTTGAAGAAAGTTTATTTCGGATAGTCGGATCAACCTTATTTTGTATAAAATGGTGGTTTTTGTATAAAATCAATGAAGACGCCAACTGAGTGGAAACTATGTACTGCAACCACCCATCGGTGAACGTCGCTCGGACAGACATATACCAAGAGATAATGATTGGTAGTATAAAGAAACTTCGTCTCGAGTCAAATTCCTGTTGTTATTCTTCGCAAAAATATGCATCATAGTTAACCAACATCTCATAACAAAATTCAGAATCTTGCGAGAAAATTTTATAGGATTCTTAGAATTTGTCATTCTCCAAACGGTCCGATGTCTGCGGAATCCCGATCAAAATGGCTCGCGCGCCCCGAAAAGCAGCTTTCTTATATCTAATGAAGTAATTCCATTAGCCCCGCCACTTCATTAATCGTTATGAGTGCGCATTATTTTTACACCCATTTCAGATCACAAAGGGGCGGGGCTAACGGGCTTAATTTATCGAATACAAGAAAGCTGCTTTCGGGCGCGCGCGATCCATTTTGAGCGGTTCGACATTTGATGCAGCGGAACGGACACAGCAGCACGAAGGTGTGAGTAGCAGTGGCGATCCCAATTTTGGATGCTTAACGAAAATTCATCGAGTGGTGGTCGGACCGTTTTCAATGCAAGGTGCCGACAAACGTTTGGATGCATTTAGTTATTGGAAAGGCGCGTCGGGAAAAGAAAATTGGTTCTTCTCAGAACCAACATTTTATGGAAAGAAAGAGTTCTCGCTTAACTTTTCAAAAGGACCTAAGTAACATTTTTTTTTCATAAATTAGTTTGAATACTGCAATCAATAGCTTTCATGTTGTTCTGTTGATTGCGCTATTCAAATTAATTAATGAAAAAATGTTACTTAGGTCCTTTTGAAAAGTTAAGCGAGAGTTAATTGTGAAAATGGACTGTTTCGGTGGCATCGGGTTTGGCGTGGCAGCTTGGTTGCTGTTAGTGATTCGATCCATTCAAATTTACTGCATCATCTCCCTCCGACGCGCTATCAAATTCGCTATTTTCGATTGAGTTTAGCACTTTGAAGAAAGTTTATTTCGGATAGAGGTGTGCGCCGGTCCGATGTTCGTCGGTGGCGGCGTTTGTCAAAATTTTGGTCGGCAGCGGCGGCGTTTTCGGCGTCACGCCGAAAGTCATTTTAGCCGGCGGCGGCGTGATTCGGCGTGACGATTTTTTCATTGCGTTTTCCTAAGATTTTTTTTTTTTGCATTTTTCCGAGATATTTAAGAAAAATTAAAAGAAAAATCTTTTGAATTTCGCATTTTTTTCATAATTTGGGAAATATTTTGTTTGGAATTACCAAGAGAAGGTCTTTGTAATTCCCAAATAAAATTGATTGGAATTTCAGCAGAAAAATCGTCGCAATTTTCATGAGAAACTTCAAAATTTCCACAAAAATGTTCTTAACTTCAGAAATTAACGAAAAGTTCCTGTTCAATTTCTGTTGAGTATTTTTCGAAATTTTCACAGAAAATTCTTGATAATTGTAGGAGAGTGCGGTTGGTAGAATGGGTGTTTAACTGTTGGCGGCTAGCTTGGCATGGCCAACAATAGAACAGTAAATTCTTAAGAATTTCCTTTCAAGAAAAAATCTCTGGAATGTTCACGAGAAATTGTCCGTACGTTTAACGGAAACTTCTTTAAAATTTCCGCGGAGGATTGTTCAAAATGTCTCCACGAAAAATTGTTCTAAAATTATTGGGTTTCTACGGGAAATTTTTTGTACATTAGTCGTTCGATAACTGAAAGTAATATAACTGCAATGCTTTTAACAGCATTTTGATAGTTACATCAGTTTTGCAGTTATCGGACAGCTGAGCTTCAAAACGATGTCAATATCGATGATAACTGCATAGCGCTAAACAATCAGGTGCACTCCTATACTGACGCCGTCTGCCAGTTGTTTGTCGTCTTGAATGCGTCGCAGTTATCGAACGTCATTGGCTAGCTGAAACGAAAACATGTTGCAGTTATCGAACGACTAATGTATTGCTCATAAGAAATTGTTGGAAAATCCCATTGGCCGCAAGCGACACATGGCCGAACTGGTAATTTGGCCCAAATAGTCGTTTGCCCTAACAGGTCGTTTGGCCGAAAATGCTGTTTGGCCGAAATGGTCGTTTGGCAGAATGGAATATTTGTCCGAAAATATAGTTTAGGCCAACAGGTTATACGGCCAAATGTCAATAACTGAACGGGTAATTTATTCCAAAATATCCATCCATTTGACCTAATAACATTTACGTTGAAAAGGCTAATTGTCAAAAGACCCTTGAACGAAATTTCGTAACCTCTCTACTTTTTAAGTTGATACTGGCCTTTAAGCCAAAAGCCATCTAACCAAATCCCATAATGCCGAATTGATATTCGGATAAACATCTTTCTGACAAAATGATCAATTCAGCCTAACAATACTTTTCACAGAAGTTTTGCAGAAAGTACATTTTTGGGCCAAATGGCGCTTTCTACAGTATCACATTTTTTCCAAACGGCATTTCTGGTCAAACGACTTTTTCATCCAAACCGCAAATCCAGCCAAATAGTTAGGGAAAACAAATGTTTTACAAGTCTGCCAAAATTTTCCTTTTGCCATTGCCACAGCCATTGCTTTCGGCCAAACTACATTTTCGGTCAAACCAGTTTTGATCTGATAACAGTTTCCGTGAAACGTTTAGTTTTGCTAAATGGTACCTGGTTAGATGTCTTTTGGCCTAAAGGCCAGTATCGACTTAAAAATAGAGAGGCCACGGAATTTTGTTCAATGGTCAATAGACAAAAAGACCATTTCGCCAAACAAATGGCCATTTCTGACCATATTACCCGTTCAGTACGAGGATTTGAAATTTGACTGTTGGACCAAATGACTTTTTCGGCCAAATGGCCCATTCTGTCAAAAAACTATTTCTGCAAAATGGCATTTTTGGCCAACGATCGTTTCGGCCGGACAACCTGGTGGGCAAATGGCTTTTTCGGCCAAATTGCCAGTTCGGCCGTCTGTCGCTTTCGGCCAATGGAACTTACCAAGAATTTCTAATCGAAAATAGAAAAAAAAAAAATTCTGAAGAAATCCAAAAAAAATCCTCAAAAATTCCGAGCATTTTTTCGATGTTTTAAAGTTGGCTATGCCAAACTAGCCGTTTAGTGATGAACTCCTCCTTGCGAAAAAATATCTCTAATAAAGGATAAAAAAACTAACTGTCTTTAGATTGGGGAAGTCAACATTAAATCATCTCTTTTACCTGTCACAATTTTCTGCGTGAATTTCAAAGAATACCCGGATAAAAATTTACAGTTTCTTGTATGGTATGATCCATTGGAATACAATTGGTCGTATGGTAAATAATACAATCTATTGTACTTTTATTGTAGATTTTTCACGGTTGTAAAAATCCTTTATTGTACTTATTTTAAAAGTACAATACATTTAAATGTGACCGATACATTCTATAATATTTTAGTTGTTCGCTTATGTTTTATATTGCTAAAAAACTAAACAAACTATAAAAGTATTTCATGTCGGTGATCGGGTAATCCGTTTTAAGAAAAATAAAAATATATAATTTTAAAATATTTCATTGATTCATTATGTTGATGGAATAACAATTGAAAACAATAAAATAACAATAACTTTCATTATTACATGAAAAAACGTTCTACCGATTTTCAAATATATGTTTTAATTGCAGGTCTTGAAATATTCATGTTCTGATCAATTTAAATTTAAAAATTCAAAGGAACAAAATCTTTCACTTTTAATTTTACTTGGAGAATGACTGGATTTAGATGAGCGTGTACAATTTTGTTTGTGATTAGTGAGAAGACGAAGTAAACGAAGTGTTCCTTTTATAATCGTCTATCCGGTACAAAGTTAGTACACTTTTTACATCGAAGTTGGATTTTTCTCCAGATACAGATTTTCTCCCAACTTCGGGAGTAGTGCCGCTGGATTCGCCTAAAGATGCGCTAATCAACACATCAATTAGTTTGACAGATAAAATTTCGGAAGAAAGTTCGGTTCGGAAGTCCCGTTTCCGAATTCTAAGTTGATGCTACGCCGACAATACTGATTCTGCGAGCAAGCAACGGCCGATCATTTCCCGCTGTACCGTGGTGAGTATCTATCAAGGTATCTATAGTGTTATCATCATGATACCGGATCATTTTGATGTGGGATAAATCTTTCAACACGTAAAGAAAAAAACTTATAAATTAAAACCTTATAAGCAACAACCTATTCGAAAATATCAATACACTAATCCATTATGCCATCTGATGAATGATCTCATACCAAAAAGCAATAACATTCATAAGTTAATGAAAAGTATAAGTTTTTGAATGTATGTGCCTAGTAACATTATTGTTTTTTACGTGAAAGACCTTCAGGAAGGGGTCCCTTGATTTACACCCCCGAAGCAGTTCGCAAATTTTTTATTAAAATGAATCCTAGTTCCTTTTCAGAAATTGAATCAATGATAAAACACTGAGCTGAGGCATTCCACGGGGGCATGTCAGTCGATCCTGAGCGACCATTTCGAAAATATTTGAAACTCTGCACAGTTTTTCAATTTCATCTAAATCGTCATTTTTCGATATCAAATCTTCATATTGAGTCACGACTAACTTTTCAAAAGGGTGTATGTGAAAATGGTTCAAAAATATTTAAAAAGCTGCACAGCAAAAACGGAATGTTCGATTGTTATGATTTTTTCAGCAAAGTTAGACAACTAAATGGTGATTCTTAAGAAAATGTGCACAGTAAAAAAAAAAATTTTTTTTGCCTTTAAAATATCATTTTTGTCACAAAAACTCAAATATCTCAAAACCCTATCTTTTTTCGAACGTAATTTTTTAGGGAAAACGGTCCATTATATTAGCTATCTACCATAAAAATTTGGTGATGGTAAACTAATAAACAAAAAAGTTATGACATTTCAAACATTTCACAATTTTCACATTTAGTAAAAAAAAATTTTTTTCTGTGAAAGTTATTTCGAGAATTGCAGTTTGATGCAGATTTTATTGTTAAGGGACGTGATTTAAACAAGTTGTTTTCATGATATTTTGATTTAATTATTCATAGCATCTATAAGAAACTTAGACACGATCCAGTGTTGTGATCAAAAGTATTGATAGTGTCATAATTTTCATTGCACGTGACTGGCGAAAAATTCTTTTTACTAGTGTTGAAACCTGTTGATAATAACGTTGATAGAAACATATCAGAAATGTTATTTTTAAGACAAAAGCTGCAAAATCAAAGATTTATATACACGTGTTCGTCTATAGTTTACCTGCAAAAAATATACCTCTTAGAGAATAGACTTTATGATCGGGAGGAAACGGGTATCTTCAACAACAACAAATGCATGATAGGTACATACCATGACAATGCTCACGAAAAAGCAAAAAAATTACTACTACTAAGCAGTGTTGGTAAAATCACTCATAAATCTCAATCAACGAGCGCTCCCGTGCGAACGAAATCGTCTGTGATTTTAAAGGAATGCATCACGCTTGAATTTTTCATGCTAAAACGCATCATTTCACTCATTTGCCAAAAAATCATTTTGGTTTAAAAACGCATTTGAAATCAATTTGGGGGCAATTTATTGCATATACATAAAAGAGTGTCTAATATTTTATGCGATAAACGTCAATACACTGTTTTTAGCGAAGGAGAACAAAACCTACGATGATTCAAATGGATGATTCAACTCATCCATGAGTTTTTAGATGCTGAGTTTGGCGTGTTTCAACTCACGCTTGATTTGAATCATCCATGAGTTTTGAGATTTTGAGTTTTTACCAACACTGCTACTAAGGTTGTTAAAGATCTTATAGTAATTTTTTTCTTCAGTCAAGCAAATGACACCAAACTAGTCAGTAAAAACTTAAAAGTGATTTTGTTTATTGAAATATTACGAACAACATGAGTAGCCGCTTTCTCAACTGTTGTAGGCCGTTTGATGGAAAAAGTGTTCAAAAGAGTTACGAAATCTCACCGAAAGCACCATAGATAAACTGAAATCGACTGGTTATGCTCCAATGTCCACATTGAATACAAATTTACGCATTTGCACGTCCTGCCGTCTAAACGTTGACAAAAGAGCAATCTGTATATCATCGGTTGAGCAGAGCGCAGGAAGTTCGAAAACGACAGCAACTGAGGAATTGCCAGATGTATCGACAACAACTGAGGAATTACCAGAAGTATTAAGTGCTGAGAGCCTTGCCACCGTACCATCAGCGAAATCTGTTTCAACAAATCAATCGGAAGATGAGTGTATCCAAAAGGTCAACATCGAACGCTTTAACGAGGGCATAGCTGGGATAAAAGTGACCTGATTAAATGGAGTAAGATGGACTACGTTTATTACCCGGAGAAAAAATACCGTGAAATAAACGAAGCTGTACGAAGAAACCTCTTCAAATTAGGACCTGATGATGTGGAAAATACAGACTACGATGAGGTAATTATAAATATGAAGGAAAGGTTCTGGAATGCAGCCACGACAAGGAAAGAAAAATTATTGATTTTGTCGATGCTGCCAAGTTCGTGGTCTATTCAGGATGCCATTGATGAGTTCAAAACCAATAGAAATACAGTAAAAACAATTGAAGAATAACTGTCTTTCAACCAAAAATACTAGGTCTAGTACTGCATTAACAGATGAGACAAAAGAAATAGTAGTTCAATATTTTGAAGATGATGAAGTAAGTCGAGCTATGCCTGGTCAAAAAGATTATGTATCAGTAAAAAAAGATGGAAAGCGTCAAGCAATCCAAAAACGATTAATGATGACGACTTTGAAAGAAGCGTACACACGCTTCAAGGAAATTCACGATAATATTAAAATAGGTTTTTCCTCATTTGCAAGCCTTCGGCCAAGGCAATGTAAGCTTCTTTCCAATTCAGGAACACATAATGTGTGTGTGTGCACAACCCATGAGAATATTAATCTTATTTTACATAGTTTGAAAAGAATCAATTTAACAAAGGATATTAAAATGTTAACTGGTAGTCTTTTGTGTGAAAATACAACATCAAATTGCTATCTACGATCTTGTTCGGATTGTCCAGATTCTTCATCATAGGAAAATACTTTATTCGCTGAGTTTGAAGAAAAATATATTGATCAGTTATCATTTGAGCAATGGGTGACCACGGATAGGTGTGACATAGAAACTATTGTAAAACCTGTAGATGAGTTTGTGTCATATTTTTGCTTGAAATTAGAAAGTTTAATCCTCACGATTTCATTAAAACAGAACAATCCAGCTTTTTAAAAAATACGAAAAATACATTACAAAATGGTGAATTTTTAGTGATTTGTGATTTTTCTGAAAATTACAGCTTTGTATTGCAAGATGAAGTGCAGTCCCATCACTGGAACGTACAACAAGCTACAATTCATCCATTCGTTATTTATTTTAATGGAAGTACGCAAATTGAACACTTAAGTTTTATTATAATTTCCGAAGATTTAAGACACGATTCAGTATCCGTAAACTTGTTCATTGAAAAATGATTAACTTTTTACGCGTTGATAAGCATAAAGAAGTCAAAAGATATATTTCATGTCTGATGGAGCAGCGTCGCAGTACAAAAATCGTAAGAATTTTTCGAGCCTATGTCAATTTAAATCAATGTACGGAATTGATGCAGAATGGCATTTTTTGCTACATCACATGGCAAAGGTCCTTGTGATGCTATTGGAGGAACAATAAAGCGCATGGCCACAAGAGCAAGTTTAGCCAAAGAAGTGAGCATCCAATTAAAACTGCGAAAGAACTTTTGATTGGGCAAATCGTAGAAAAGAAAAGATTTAACCAAATTATCATTTTGTTTTACTACTACTGAAGAGTACGAAATAAAGGCTTCAGAGCTCAGCGAGCAATTTAATAACGCGAAAACGATCCAAGGAACCCAAAAATTTCACTGTTTCATTCCATTGTCGGAAAATAAAATTAAAGCAAGTCTATCCTCAAACTGTGCTGATAATAATTCAAAAGTGTTCGTTATTTTAAAAATTTGAATAAAAATAAATAAAAAATAAGTATTAATAAACTGTTTTCATGATATCATAACCCATACCAAAATTCAAACCCAAAACTCTTAGAGTTTCTATAACAACATTGTGTAACTGCCACATTTAATTTAATACTTAGGATAATATTAATTCATTTTTATTTATTTATACATATAATGTTTATACATATAATATACATAATATCGATGAATACATGAATATGGAATATCATACAAACAACTTGTTTAACTCACGCAAGGCCCTTAACAATAAAATCAGCATCAAACTGCGATTCTTGAAAAAAAAATACACGGAAATTTTTTTTGTTTACTATATGTGAAAATTGTGAAATGTTTGAAATGTCATAACTTTTTGTTTATTAGTTTACCATCACCAAATTTTTATGGTAGATAGCTAATATAATGGACCGTTTTCCTAAAAAATTACGTTCGAAAAAAGATAGGGTTTTGAGATATTTGAGTTTTTGTGACAAAATGATATTTTTAAAGGCAAAAAAATTTTTTACTGTGCACATTTTCTTAAGAATCACCATTTAGTTGTCTAACTTTGCTGAAAAATCATAACAATCGAACATTCCGTTTTTGCTGTGCAGCTTTTTAAATATTTTTGAACCATTTTCACATACACCCTTTTGAAAAGTTAGTCGTGACTCAATATGAAGATTTGATATCGAAAAATGACGATTTAGATGAAATTGAAAAACTGTGCAAAGTTTCAACTCAATAGAAAATCATGAATTAAAAATTTTCTTAAATTTTGATGCTGTTGCTTGGAATCGCTCTGCTGCATGCCACCATCACTGATGATTCAATATCGTTCAGCGACTATCATCGAGCCATATCACCAACGGGATACAATAAAACATTAAAGAGGTAACTTTTGTTTTTCTTCTCGGCTTATACTTTTTGTAAGAAACCTGACATGATTTTATAATTTACGTCTTCCACAGGAAAAAAATGCGAGCAGCATCAGTTACAGCGGCTTCAGTGAGTATAGCCGGTTGCATCATCGGCGACTGAAATCTACGTTTATGAATCCCGGTCTGAATAGCAGTAACGCACTTAACAATACCACTAATAAGTTAAAATTTAAATTCAAACAAAAATTGAACTAAAATCAAATTGAAATCATTTTGAAACAAAAATAAAATTGTATTAAAATTAAATTAAAACTAAATTTCAAATAAATTTAAATTACATTAAATTGAAATTAATTTAAAATCAAATTGAAATTAAATTGAAGCTGAATTGAATTTAATTAAAATTGAAGTAGAATTATCTAAAAAATATATTGCGCATAAATCCCAAAATTTTATTCCCACCTTTGGGTTTCTGCGCCAAGTACTCAGCGCCAGACTCGACGACAAGGAGATTGTTGTCAAGGTGGTATCCCTGATTTTCGACAGCTGATGTCGATTGGTTGTGTGAGTGCCCTGATGCCAAAAAATAGAGCTTTTAACTGAAAATTTTATTGTCAAATGCAAATTTTGACAGTATTATAGATGTATTAGTGAATAAAATGTGCAAATGCTCTATCGCGGAAGCAGTCGCTGAAGGCAAGTGTCAATGATTTCAGTGACGAAACGAAAATTTTCAATGCAAAAAGCAATATTAAAAATGAAACAAAATTTAAATTTACTGATTACAAATAAAATTTAAAACTAAATTGAAATAGTACCAATAAAAAAAATTGCACAACATTAAATTGAATTGTATTTTAATTGTAATATTGAAGTCGAGATAAAAGTAAAATGTCTTTAAAATCCCATTGTATTTCTACTGTAAAACAATAAAAAAAATTGAGAAGAAACATTTGGAGCACACTGTTTTCTATTGTTTTTGCCTTCGAAATCATCCCAATGAAGAACCGTTGAATCAATTGTTTTGCTCTGAATTTTGTATGAAAATTTTTCGATTTTTTTATTGCAAAGATACTTACCACCCCCCCCTTTTTTATTGTAAAAGTCCCATTTACCATTCATTTAATCGTGGAAAACAATTGTCTCTGATGTGATTTAGTTGTTAAAATTCCATTACATTCAATGGTAATTTCTATGTTTTACATGGTGATGTAACAGTGAAATTTATAATATTCTAATCATATTTTTTATCCGGGTACTCAACAGAAACTCAATAGGAAAATTCCGTGGATATTCCGAACATTTTCCTATAGAAATTTGGAAATCTGAAGAGATTCTCATGTGAATCCCAAACAACTTTCCTTGGTAAATCCAAAGAGCTCCTCTTGGTAATTCCAAAGAGTTCTCGATACTTGAAAGTAGTTTCCGTGGAAAATCTGAAAATAATTTTCGAATAACTATTCTGGAAAAACTGGAAATCTTTCGTTAAAATTTTGAGGCGAAAATCAAAAGATTCTCCCGTTATTGTCTTGAAAATATTCAAAATGACCAATTCAGCCGAACGACATTTTCGACCGAAAGTCCTTTTCGACCAAACGACTATTTCGGCCGAAGGACATATACACGATTTTTTTAGCCAAAGAAACTGTTCGACCAAATGACATTCTCGGCCAAATAACTTTAGGCTAGATATCCTAGCGAGGTCTGAAAACATAACGAGATCAGATAGAAAACATATTTTGGTTTTGACATCAAATTGAGTCACAATTCGTTTTCAAATATGCATAAATCATTATGATTGATTAGATATTTTGATCTCGTTTTACTGTAGATTACTAAATTGAATGATATGACATCAAACTGTGTACTTATTTTGTTATCGTAAAACAATACCAAAATTAGTTTTCGATTTGCTCTCATCGACAGCAGGAATAGTTAATGATTGAATGTCACAGTAAGATATTTCTGCTATTACGTTTTGTTATTTTAACCGTTAAAACGACCAAAAAGATCACACCATTAAAAAAGTTACCGATTTGCTCGGGAATGCTTCTTTCAAATATTCTTTTCAGTTAAACGACATATTCGGCCTATTAACTTTCAGCCTTGTGGCTTTCTGCCAAACGACTCTTTTCTGTTCAAAAATTCAATTTCAATTAGATTTTTTTTTGAATTTCAACGGGAACTCCTTCGCAATTTCCACGCTTAGTTTTTACGGAGAGCTATTCAAAATGTCAACAAGATATTGTGTGGAATTTTCATGGAAATAATTGGTATCTTCACGAAAATTCTCTGGAGTTTCAACGTAATGTTGTAGAGATCTATTAGGGAATTAAATGGAAATTGCACTGAATCTTTGGAGTTTTCACTGAACATTTGAATCGGCGTGGAAAATTGTAGATCAACGGCATGGAAAATTTTAAACGGCGGCGCGCCGATGTTAAAATGTTGGCGGTGGCGGCATGGCGCGGCGGCGCACACCTCTAATTTCGGATAGTCTGATCAACCTTCTTTTGTATAAAATGGTGGCTTTTGTATAAAATCAATGAAGACGCCACCTGAGTGGAAACTATCTACAGCAACCACTCATCGGTGAACGTCGCTCCAAGAGATAATGTTTGGTAATATGAAGAAACTTCGTCTTGAGTTAAATTTCTGTTGTTATTCTTCGCAACAATATGTATCATAGATAACCAGCATCTCATAACCAAATTCAGAATCTTGCGAGAAAATTTCATATGATTCTTAGAATTTGTCATTCTCCAAACGATCCGTTATCTGCGAAATCCCGATCAAAATTGCTCGCGCGCGCCGGAAAGCAGCTTTCTTGTATCAAATCAAGTAATTTCATTAGCCCCGCCCCTTCATTAATCGATATGAGTGCACATTATATTTACACCCATATCAGATCACATGGGCTGCGAAATGGTGAGTTGACATCCGGCAAGGGGCGCCTGACATAGCTCTGGTCCTCACAAGTTCCAATACTCACGCTTCCACGGGTCTTCCGATGACAATTGACCGCTAGCTAAGGGTTGCGTACTTAGCTGGTAGTGCAGCCTGGGCACTGTTGTCCTTCTGACATCAGCTAGAGTGAGAGGGTGCGTACTGTGGGGTCTGCCTAGGATGTGGTGGGGTTCGACAGTGGGCTCTGTTGAACTTCTATAAAAAGCTGCATGTGTCCCCAAGCAGGCCCTATCAAAGGGACCGTGTGCTGCTCAAAGCGCACTAGCCTAGTCCTGGTGTTGGGTGGGACTTTAAACAAATATGACCCGACTGATCGAGCGTCTGTCCACCAAGGAGGTGCGGCTCCAACAGCGTCTGTTCTGGCATCCAGCGGCTGAGTATGAAATGCTATTCCCCGGAAGCTATACCTAAGATGGCAGCCCCATCCCGGTGGATAGGGAACCTTGGGCCAACAACCTACTGTTCCCGAAACATCAATTTGTTCGAGAATCCGATAATGAAAGAATACGGACTGATTTTACGGCGACGACTCTTAGCGCGAAACAACGGACACGAATAGGAACATGGAACGTTTTAACCCTAGCCCAGCAGGGTAAATTGGCACAACTTGCCAATGAGGCACGCCGCATGAAGCTTGAGATCCTGGGACGGAGTGAAGTCCGTTGGCCAAACTTTGGAGAACACAGAACGCCGTCGGGACAAGTTCTGCTATACTCTGGTTTACGAGGTGAACACGCTCCCCGGCATCGCGGAGTTGGCTTCCTACTAAGCGCTCAGGCACACTCTGCGCTTATGAAGTGGGAACCTATAAGTGAAAGGATAATCGTTGCCAGATTTAGAACACGGGTCCGAAACCTTACTATAATCCAATGTTATGCGCCAACCGATGCTGCCGATCTGCAAGACAAAGAGAACTTCTACAGTCAACTCAATGCCGTCGTAGATAGAATTCCGAAGGGTGATATCAAGATCTGTTTGGGCGACTTCAATGCGAAGATCGGATCCGACAACTCGAACCATGAGCGCATTATGGGACGCCATGGTCTCGGAGAAATGAGCGAAAACGGAGAGCTGTTCGCAGAATTTTGTGGTAATAACGACATGGTGATCGGGGATCGCTCTTCCCTCATCGACCGGTTCACAAGGTCACGTGGGTCTCCCGTGACGGCTTTACAGAAAATCAAATCGACCACATCTGCATCAGCCGAAAATGGAAACGGAGCCTTCTTGATGTACGGAATAAACGTAGTGCCGATATCGCGTCTGATCATCACCTCCTCATCGGCGAAATACGCCTGCGCATTGCGCGGATTCGTCGGCAGGAGGAAAGAGTTGGACGACGATTCAACACACGCCGACTGGAACATGCCACGGTGAAACGGTCCTTCGTTGAAGAACTGGAGACGCGTGCTGCAGATATTCCGGAAGGTGGCAGCGTGGAAGACCAATGGACCGCCATCAAGAATGCCTTCATCGCCACCAGCGAGAACAATCTGGGTGAACTACGCACCCAGAGAAAACAATGGATCACAGATGAGACCTGGAGGAAGATAGAGGAGCGAAGAGAAGCCAAAGCCGCGATAGAGCGATCGAAAACCAGAGGAGCCAAAGTCTTAGCCCGTCAACGATACACGGCTCTTGAGAAGGAAGTAAAACGCTCATGTCGACGGGACAAGCGAGCGTGGGCAGACTCTCTGGCCGACGAAGGAGAGAGAGCCGCCGCAACCGGGGACATTCGCCTCCTCTATGATATCTCACGACGCTTAAGCGGGGCGAAGATGAATGCAACGATGCCTGTGAAAGACGCGAATGATCAGTTATTGACCGACCCAACTGACCAGCTGAAACGCTGGTTCGAGCACTTCGAACAACTTTTTCAAGTGCCAACCAGGCTATCACCACCTCGGCATGATCTGCCTAGGATCCGACGTATAACACGTGTCAATACCGAAGCTCCATCACTGCTAGAGATTCAAACAGCCATCCAAAGCAGGAAAGCGAATAAAGTCCCAGGGCGCATATCAGCCGAGATGCTCAAAGCTGACCCCATGACATCCGCTCAACGACTGCAGCGGTTATTTTGTAATATCTGGGACACCGCAACTCTCCCGGTCGACTGGATGCAATGTATCTTAGTGAAGGTGCCCAAAAAGGGTAACCTGACTGTATGCGATAACTGGCGAGGCATTATGTTGCTGTGTACCGTTCTCAAAGTTCTGTGCAAAATTATCCTAGACCGGATTCAGGAGAAAATCGATGCGACTCTCCGGCGGCAGCAAGCCGGATTCCGTGCCGGAAGATTCTGTGTGGACCATATTGTTACGCTCCGCATCATTTTGGAGCAGGTCAACAAATTCCAAGAGTCCCTTTACTTGGTATTCATTGACTACGAAAGCTTTCGACCGTCTCAATCACGAGAATATGTGGGGCGCCCTGAGACGCAAGGGGTTCCTGAGAAAATCATCGGCCTCATCGAAGCACAATACGAAGCCTTTTCGTGTAGTGTGCTGCACAAGGTGGTGCCGTGCGACCCAATCCGGGTAGTAGCTAGTGTGAGGCAAGGATGTATTCTATCACCGTTACTGTTCCTCATCGTAATCGATGAGATTCTGGTAGATGCGATTGGCCGTGAACCAAACCGCGGGCTGTTATGGCAGCCTATAACCATGGAGCACCTAAACGACTTCGAATTGGCGGATGACGTTGCACTACTCGCGCAACGGCGCTCTGATATGCAGAGTAAGCTCAACGACCTTGCCGATCGCTCCTCCTCGGCAGGTTTGTTTAGTCATCAACGTCAACAACACCAAATCGTTGGATGTAAACACGGTGACTCCTTCCGGTTTCACAGTAGCCGGGCAACCAGTGGAGAATGTTGAAAGCTTCCAATATCTTGGTAGCCAAATGGCTTTAGACGGCGGTACCAAGATTGACATAGGCGCACGGATCAAGAAAGCAAGGGCTGCCTTTGCGAGTTTAAGAAATATTTGGAAAAACAGGCAGATAAGTGAACGCACCAAAATACGAATTTTCAGCTCTAACGTGAAATCTGTGCTGTTATACGCTAGCGAAACATGGTGTGTATCAGTGGAGAACACTCAACGGCTGCAGGTGTTCATCAACAGATGCCTGCGGTACATAATTCGGGCCTGGTGGCCTCGCAACTGGATCTCAAACAACGAGCTCCATCGTCGTTGTCACTAGAGGCCGATAGCAACAGAAATTCGGGATCAGAAGTGGAGCTGGGTCGGCCAAACTCTACGTAGGAGCGGAAACGAAATCTGTAAGCAAGCATTAGACTGGAACCCAGCGGGACATCGCAGCAGAGGCAGACCCAGAGGCTCATGGCGGCGAAGCCTCAATAAAGAAATAAAAGAAGTCGACCGAAATCTAACCTGGCAACAGGTTAAAGCGATAGCCGGGCATCGCTCAGGATGGAGATCTTTCAAGTCGGCCCTTTGCACCACCGGAGGTGTACAGGATCCATAAGTAAAGTAAGTAAGTATATCAGATCACAAAGGGGCGGGGCTAACGGGCTTAATTTATAGAATACAAGAAAGCTGCTGTCCGGCGCGAGCGAGCCATTTTGGTCTGGAATTCGCAAAGAGCGGTTCGACAAAATTTGATGCAGCGGAGCGGATACAGCAGTACGAAGGCATGGGTAGTAGTGGCAATGCTGAAAAATTCATTCCAAATCGTGGAGGCTTATACCACAAACTTATACTAATGACACACTGATGGTATTCGTACCATGGTACAAGTTGTACCACAGGTGCGTCGCCTTGTACCATGCTGGTACAACGTGGAAAACCATGGTACAATATGTACTAGGGTATATAACCGTGGTATACCACGGTCCTTGTACCACCAGTGTGTCTATAGTATTAGCGAAAAATCCTCGCATCAAGTCGGGTTTAGTACGAGACACTGAAAACGACCTTACTGTTGAGGTCGAAATACGTATCTGTCAAGGTACAATTAAGTGGTGGAATTAAATGGGATTGTACAAACCCGTCTTATGACAAGATCACATAAGAGTTGTCTGAACTCGCTTGATTTAAAAAGTACTTGTCCATGTCACACAATCCATAGACTGCCCGGAATGAATACGGGAGGTACAATGGACGGAGCACGTAATACTAATATGCCCACGATTGAAAAAATAGCAAAACGCCATACTTTTTTAACGGCATTGATCGACCCCAGACATTTTCATGAAACCAAATGAAAATACAGCGGGTTCCCGGTCATCTGTCACAATATAGCACTCATGATAGGAAGGAGAAAGGCCGTTTGGAATGCCGCCTAGCCACTAGGCCGAAAGTTATTTGGCCGAATATACCATTAAGCCGAACATACCATTAGTCCGAACGAAAGGTTCATTTGGCCGAAAGGGTCATTTAGACGAATAGGTCATTTGAAAAAGTGAAAAATAAGGTGTGAAATGTCTTATTCGGCCAAATATCATGTTCGGACGAATGTCCCAAAATGACCCTTTCGGCCATGTGACCTTTTCGGTCTAATGACCCTTTCAGTCAAATGATCAATTCGGCCAAATGACACTTTCAGCCAAAGAACCCTTTCGGCCAAATGATCCTTTCGGCCAAATGACCTATTCGGCCAAATGACCTATTCGGCCGAATGACTTTCGGCCATGGGTTTCAGCCAAATGACCCTTCTCCCTTGGTTGCAATATTTAGACCTTATTTCGCGAAATAAAAATCTTTGAAAATTTGGTACCAATTTGTTTAGTTCAATTTATTGTTTATTTTACAATGTTATGAAAACTCATATGTGAATATGTACGTTACGTGGAAGATATTGATTTGAAAAATGTATTGGAGGTAACCACTTTCCCTTCGATGGGACTCGAACCCATGATCCTACAGTACGCTAGACAGGTCCTTTAACCAACTAAGCTACGAAGGACCTCCGTCGGCCTTCGCAACCTAGAGGCTACTGAACGAGCCCGAGATTCCCAAATTGGACGCATAGTCACGCTCCTCTAATGTGGACGTGTACTATACACATGTGGAAGTATTGGCTTGAGAAATGGATTGCGAGTGAGCTCAAAATTGATAAAAAAAATCATTGAAAAAAAGGGGCATTTATCCTAGCAAATTGCTTATGAACAAGTGATCAAAAAATTAGTGACACTTTTTTACACCTAAGTATTTGGTATTAAAATTGTATTTTGGCCATACTTCCCAAGCCCATAGTCCGATCAGGCTTATTTTCAATAGGAAAATGAATTAAGGGGCTGTCCACAAACCACGTAGACCGAAATTTCACTTTTTCAACCCCCCCGTCCCCCTAGTAGACTTTCGTAGACAAAACCCCTCCCTCCCCCCCATGATGTCTACGTAGACTTTACAAAATTTTACAAAACGTCATATGTGTTTGGAAAAATATGGAAATCAACCACGTTTTACGCAATTCATCTATTAAATTCCATTTCCATGTAAACATTACAACAAAATTCGAATTTCAAACTTAACTAAATCACACTGAACAAGATCCAACAAAACAAAAATCAAATTGAAACGAAATCAAAATTAATCCTCTGTCCATACACTGCTAAAAAAGTTTACACATAAACGACTTAAAAGTATGCTCTTTTGACTATAAATGGGCTTATACTACGACTCGGGTGACGTGAGGTGCGTCGATTTCAGCCATTCTCACGTGAGGTGACCATATGGGCGAAGCCAAGGGGGGGCAGAGATTTTCCGCGGAAGTGTACTAGAATTCCGGACTTCACTCGGAATTTATTCGGATATCTGCCAAGAGTTCTTCCAGAAATTTCTTCGGAACAATCCGCAGGGATTTTCTTCAGCAATTCATTTGGGAATACTTTCAGGATTTCATCTGGGAATTTCTGCATTAATTCCTCCTGGTATTTTTCTGGGAATTCCTTAAGATATTTTTTCGGAAATTCCTTTAGGAACTAAGAATTATTTCAGGACTTCCACGTGGGAATTCCTCCGGAAGTGCTTGAGGAAGTTCCTCCGGGAGTTCTTCCAGGATTTTTTCCAAGAAATTCTCCGGTAATATCTCCAGGAACTTTACAGGAAATTTCTAGACGATATTTGGCAGGAATTTCTCGGGAAATGGGATTTCGAAAGCTCCTTCAGAAATATTGTTTCCCTTCCTCTAGGGTATTCCACCGGATGTTCCTCTGAAGTTCCACCAGTAGTTCCTTCGGGAATTCAATCAGGCTTTCTTCCAGGAATTCATTTAGCATTTCTTTAGGCATTTGTCTACAAATTCCTCCAGAAGTTCCTCGGAGAATTTCTCTGGGAGTTCTTACGGGAATTCCTCCGGGAGGTTCTTTTAAGAATTCTATGTCGTTGCATGTTCATGTTTGATGAACCATCATTGCTGCGTGTCCACACAATAATCACATAACAACTTTAGTGCTGGAAAAGTTTACCATTCCCTTAAACTTCATTGAAAATCTATACTGAGATAAAGTAAATAATTCCCAAAACTTCTTTTTTTACTATTTTTACTGCCGCTAACCGCAAGTCGATCACATCTGTATATGGAGGTCCATATACATATGTGCTCGACTTGCGGTTAGCGGCAGCTTATTTTTATATGAATATCAGAATCATTGGTTGGTGAATATCTTTATTTCATATTATCCAAGCTGGACATATAAAAGATCTACTAATATGACCATCAATCGTTATTAATATAATGCAGAAAAAATATTCAGGTTTCTGGGCCTTTATTCAATAACAGTAAAGTGCCTTCAGTCAGCCAGCAGTTGTAAGTTTATCTGGCCATCCGACGCGGACACTTTCGCCGCGTTGGAAGAGTGTTGTGACACAGGTGGGGTCGGATTTTTTTTACGCACAATTAGTGCATGGGAAGTAGAAGTGTCCATTTGCACGTTGCGCACGCGAAACATTGAGTGGTTATTTTTATAAGGTTTTAATGAATCGAGCCTTAGACTACCTGGATATCACCTTATCCAAATGGTTTTCATCTTTAAAAAAATACTGATCATGTCATAGGATTTCTTAGTATCTAGTGGCTTCCACATTCCTATAAAATAAAATAAATTTTTATAAAAAATACGTGAAAAACTACCATATCCTTGAACAACAAATTGGAAAATGCTTGACATATTTACCTTTGTTTGTAGATACCGAATGAGTGCCAATGTTTTTCAATTAATCAAAGCCTACATTGATTATAAAGTGTAAATATTTTCTACCTCTCGAATGTCAAAAGGCACTCACTCGGTGCTACTCGGTGGCCATTATCGAGCGCAAAATACTGGATAGAAAATCCCCCGGGAGTTCCTCCGGAAATTACTCTGGGAGTTCCTCCGGGAGTTCCTTTTCAGAGAAACACCCGGAGAAACTGCCAGTGAAACTCCCGGAGGGATTCTCGTAGAAACTGCTGGTGGATCTTCCGGAGGAATTCCCAAAGGAACTGCCGGAGGAGCTCCCGTAAGAACTCCCGGAGGAATTTCAGGAGGGACTCCTAGAAGAATTTCTAGAGGACCTCCCGGATGAGCTCCCAGAGAAACTATCGGAAGAACTTCGGGAGGAATTTCCAGCTTAATTTCTGAAGAAAGCCTAAATGGTTTCCTGAAAAAAAGCCTGAATAATTTCCTAGAATAGCTTCTGGAAGAACTTCCGGAGAAACTCTCGGATGAATTGCTGGAGGAACTTCCGGAGGAACCCTCGAAGGAATTTTCTGGAAGAATTTCTTAAGAAACTCCCGGGAGAATTTTCAAAGGAACCCCGGGGAAACTACCACAAGCATTCTCGGAAACAAGAGAATTCATCTTATAGACAAATCTCGTCTAGCTGAAACCTTTGTTGGGGTTTGTAGCTGGACCATCATCATCATCAGAGGACCTCCCGGAGAATTCCCGGAGGAGCTCGCAGAGAAATTCTCAGAGGAGCTTCTGGTGGAAAATCTATATAAATTCCTGAAGAAGCCTAAATAAATTCCAATTCTGCCGAAATTTCCGGAAGAATTTTCAGAAGAACTGCCGATAGAATTACCGGAATAATTCTCGAAGGAAATCCTAGAGAAATTGGAAATGCCGGTGGAACTCCTGGAAGAATTCCAGGAGGAATTTTCGGAGAAACTCCTGGAGGATCTCCCAGTGAAAATCTTGAAGTTTCCACCGGAATTCTTTCAGGATTTCATTGCGATCTAGGAATTCCTCCGAAAACTCCATTGTTGATTTCATTTTCGGTATAATTTCAGTATAAATTTCTGGTGGAATTCCTGGAGAAATTCTTTGAAATTTTCACATTTTCACAATCCTCCTCAATGTTAATAAAAAGACACAAATAATCATGCCATATACCATCAATTTCGAATAGCTACGTAGTCCTACATCACCTTTGCGTACAACCCGATTGGGCTGCACCTTTGAGTTTTTTAGATTTCTACAATCTTGATTTCCTACAATCGTTCCATCTTGATTTCCTTCTCTTTCCTGAAGGAATTTCTTCAAAACTCCTTTGCAAAAAAATCAATAATTTTTGTAAGGAATTCTTTCAAAAATTTGTTTAAGAAGTAGTTTAGAATCCCCTCCGGAATTTTCTTCAGGAATTTTTCTAGCAATACTTTCAGAAATTCTTCCAGGTATTACATCGGAAATTCCATACCATCTGCTCCCGTAATTCCGCTGGCATTTCATTCAAAAAATTTCGAACGAATTCTCTAAGGAATTTCCGAAGGTACATAGTTCGGACCGGGAATCGAACCCAGCCACCATCAGCATTGTCTTGCTTTGTAGCCGCGCATCTAACCGCACGGCTAAGAAAGGCCCCGATATTCTTGGACAAGTTTAAAAAGTAAAGGAATGTAAAGTTTCAGAGGGTTGCAAACCGCATATTCAGCAAAGTTGCGTATTCTGGCAATACAATTATACTTGTTCTAGATATCTCCGTTTAATTTCCAAGATATTCAAAACACCTATTTTTTTTTGGTTTAAAATGCATTTTGACTTCACCGCAAATCCATATTTTTGTATTCTGTCAGTGAGTTCACGATATATTTTAATTCTGGTCGAGTTTTCAGCAAAATCAAATAATGATTTCTAAACTTGGTTATTTTGTATGAAAACCTGTTATTGAACGCTTTTTTTATTCTTTCAGTAGCGAATAGGCATTAGTTTGAACCGTACTGAGAATTCTCATGGTTCACAACTTTCTCACGATGCTTATGATAATATGTTTGCTCTTTTGAATTAGTTTTGTGGGAAGTAGCCAACTAAAATTTAATCCAAATGGGCCAACCCATAAAACTTCCCAACAAACATCGGAAGAAGTAAGAGCGTTTATTCAATCAAAACAAGTACGAGACACTGAAGACGGCTTTACTGTTGAGGTCGAAATACGTATCTGTCAAGATACAATTAAGTGGTGGAATTCAATGGGATTGTATAAACTCGTCTTATGACAGGTAAATCAAAAATAGTTTTCTTCAGTTAAAATTCTAGCTTATTCAGCCAAAATTGTTTGTTGGGTTTTGATTGAGCTGAACCTCCCAAAAAGTTTTTAGCATGGTAAAAGGTGTGTTGGTAGGGGCTGGCGTTTTGAGGGGTGTGTGCCACGATCTGTCGGTCAATGTGACCGTTGTGGTGAATATATTTTTTCCTCCTAAATTTTCGAAGATTCCCAATGTGCAGTGGTGGCTGTGCAGTGATTACAAAGCATATGGGAGCAGAAAAAAAAGTGCTTTTTTGAAAGGATATAAAGCGGGATTATTCCTTTCAAAAAAGCAATCGGAAGGAAATCGAAACGATGTTCCATTTGAAAGACCGACCAGGCAGGAATGGAGGTTTTTCATACCAACTTTTCAATTGTTGTGAGACTCGCTAGGTTCAATGAAAAAGCGAGGTAATTTACGGCGGAATTGGTTGGTGTGTGTTGTTCGGGAAGCTGTCTAGACGGTTGCATGCATGTGGAGCTGCTCCATTATTGACCGGTGAGCTTGATTAATTGCTATTGCTTCTGGAGGATGCTGCTATCATTGCATTACATCGTAGGTTTTTTGTGTAATGTAATTTATTGGATAATCTTTTCCATTATTAAAGCTCTTATGTTAGTCGTACAGACCCATTTGATTCTACCAACACGTTTGAAAGTTCTATGTTGCAGAAACAATTTTTGATATTCCAGATTCCTTCACTAATTGTAATTGGAATATATAAATCATTGGCGTAACTACAGGGGGGCTAGGGGGGGCTATAGCCCCACCTAGAATCAAGTTAGCCCCCCCTAGAATTCCTACGACAATGCATGAGTATGGCACATATCTGGCGCTCTGATCATATCTGGGCGTAACTGCAAATAATAAATTCTTATCATCTCTCTCTACAATGAGTTGAATATATTTTATCATGTTTTCCAACTTCGAAAAATTGATATATCTTGGGGAATGCTAAACACGAAGGATATTACGCTTCCTTTATTCTCAGCCACACATATAATTGCTTAAGGTGAATTGCGTACGAATCTAAATTACACTTTCGGAGGCACATAACGCCAAAACCCAACTCGTTTTCAGTACGCAGAAAAATGTTTTTTAGATGTGCTTGTCACCTATGCATTGACATTTGTGCTGCCAAAATGATAAATGAGCCAAGGTGAGAGATAGGACGAGCATGGTTACAGTCATTTTGGGACTCTGTCGAGATAAGCATATGACCTCTAGCTTTCCAACATAACCCTTAAAGATACATTGCATTTCTGAAAGGATTGTCAAGATTTTCTTTCGATATTGTGATAGCTGAGTACAACGTATCGTATGCCTGTAATAGCAGACATTTTGAAGGCATTTCTTTCTGCAGATTTCTCTGGTAAAGTATTCAAGCGATGTTGCTGCTATTTCCCGAAAACTTTGAATTTACAATTATCTTGATAAGCTGAAATTTTTTTTCCATAATCTTTGAAATCCGAAAAAAGCTCGGTAAACCTTGAAACTTCAAAGAGAGGTAACTAAAATGTAAAAAGACAGGAACACCGTCTTCGACCAGAGGTCGTACAGACTGAGCACTCACCACTTAGCATGAGACAACGGACAGGACACATAACACCCAGTGGACCAGTGGAGAATTTTTCGATCACGAAAAGTTTCCTCCTTACCGGGGGGAATGGAACCCTTACTCCCTAGCACATGCGTCTAGACGGTTGACGTCGCTTACCGCACGACCATGAAGCCCACAATAACTTGAAATTATTTCTAATGGATATGTAAAACTTGAAAGTCTTATGTATCTAAAGCTCTTAAGTTTTTTACGTATCAAAGTTATTGGGAATCCCACGACATTTCTAGATTTTCATGTCAGAGCAAGTCGTCACTGGATGTATTGAAATAGCTGTTTGGTAGGCCAACTTCCGGACAGTTGAACAAAAAAGCTTAGCCCCCCCTAGAATTTTTCCTTAGTTACGCCAATGATATAAATGGGTGCAAATAATTTCAAAATTTAGCATAATTTTAAAACAATTTGTTACGGCACATGTTGTCAACAACGAACTATGTCAAAAAGTCAGTAAAACCCCAAATATAGCAGTCTCGAAAACTACACCATGCTAAAATAAAAGATCTATTGCGTACAGACGACACTGAAGACGGCCTTACTGTTGCTGCCCACAATTTAAAATCAGACTAATCCACCAAACAGGGATCATGCTTTTCTCGTCAACCATGGGATGGTTATGACAATGTGATATACTGAAAATGACAGAGGTTTGATAGAATTTTGTAATGGTATTCTAGAACTCATTTTCAAAATAACATCACCGGATATGAAACAGCTCACAGCGGTAAATGAATTTGTATTCTACGGAGAGATGACTATAATCAACAAGCTGATTCCAGCATCCAGATAGACAATGCGATTAATTTCACAACTTTTCCGTACATTTAGGATTGCAGCTGACGACGGCTTCTGCTTCCGACAACCTGGCAGGCAGATTTGTTTGAAATAACATAATGCATAGAGTAAATACACTGTTATAATGTCGTTATTGCGTTTTTCCTTTTCTCCGGAAACGAACACTGACTACATGCAGCTGGCTGGCTGATGTTAAGAAAACAACTTTGTCTTGTGCAGCTTGCTTTCCGGTGGGGATTTATCAAAGAAAATGAATAATAACAAAACTATCTTCCGGGGGTCTCCAGTTTACCGGAAGGTGCAAGACTGCTCATCCGGAAACGGTGAGCGTATCATTGTGCTTGCCAAACGTGGTTCTAATTCTTAAAATTGCATGCATAAAAAGTTTCGAGGCAGGTCAAGTTCCTAATGAAACGCAAAGCCATGCAAGAAACAGAAAAATAATGGTTCATCCCTGCTGCGAACAATCATGGTTCTTGATAATTTAGCAACATTCCCCAGACTGCTATGGGGGGATTTATGCATTAAGCTACAGACGTCTTTACGGCGATGCTCAAGTTTTTATCCTAGGTCTGGTATCACCTAAAGGCTACTACAATCCTTCGTAAGAAAATTTAAAACATGAAACGAGCTTTTTTGCCTTCCGTGGCCGGCACACACGACCAGTTCACGGAGAGCAATCACGTTTGCAAAACTTCTCCATAAGTTCAACTATTTTCCTGGGTGATACACCGTGACGAGACTGGATTGATTGAGTCACGTTCGGGTTTTGATATGATCATAGCCGGGTCTGGCGAGACTTTTCCACTTCCCTCTTAGCTTCTGCATTGAATGATGCACGTGCATTAACCCACGAAAGGACGTGTTTTCTAACCTCACTATTAAAAATGTTCATGGAGTGTACATCCAGTGCTCACGGTTGCTCTTAGGTTATGCACAATAAACTCAAATCGATTGAGAAAGTAGTTTGCTTCTACGGAATACGGATAAAAATGGAGAAGCAACTTCTCGGAAGAAACGTGATTCTCGTGAGCGGAGACGTTCAAACTGCACGTTTTTTCTACATACTGCACAGTGACCTTTTTATTTTTATTTTTTTTATCGATTGTACCAGAAGCGAATTATTTTTTTTTCGGGCGATTCTCATATCCTTTAAATTTCCCAGACGTATGGATCCAAAGTTGCAGGCTATAGGCGACCTTATTTTAGATAAGAATCAATTTTAAACTGATTTAGAACTATGAAAGAATGTTATTTAGAGTGGTATGTCTTCACTTGTCATAAGACGAGTTAGTACTATAGGTACCATTTAATTCCGCCACTTGACTCGTTGAGTGACACAGACAATTACCTTACTGGTAAGGTTGAAATACGTGTCTGTGAAAGTTTCAATCATATGGTGGGATAAAATGGGACAGTACTGTCTGACTGTTAGCTGATAATGAATATAAATGTATGATACAATTAGGTTTTAAGCAAAAGGGTGTTAGTATCAAAACGGTTTAGGATTATTTGGCCAAATGCCGTTCGGCAGTATGCCATTTGACCGAAAGGGTCATTTGGCCGAACTCCATCTAGCTGAATGCCTTTTCTTAGCCTTCTGCAGAAAAAAGCTACTTTGATAATTTTGAAAATTCGACCATCACGTGGTGGATGATTTGATAGCACGTGCTATTTGTACTGTGGAAAAACATTTCAGATCTGTGGAAGTCTTGAAAAATGATCACAAAAGATGTCATTTTGTTGCAAGGCACAATATGCGTGAAGTGGGAAGTGAGATGTTCGAAGTAAGAAATGAGAAATGAGTAGTGTGAAATGATAGTAGAGAAGTGATTAGCGAATAGTTTAGAAGCTAGCAAAAGGAAAAATGAAGGGGCAAAAGGAAGGGAAATGGAGAAAGCCCGAAGCAGAAGGGAGAAGAAAACCCTAATTTATCCAACAGTGGTGATGATGTCTTTCTCGATTCAATGTGTTGAATTCGAATTAGTATGGTAAATGCAACGTAAATTGCCTACATTTTGGCGGTTAAAAGCTTTGATGCGATTATATCACGCTACTTAAGAATTACTCAACTATGAGAGTAATGGATTGCGTCACGGCACGAACATAGATCAAAATAAACGAGGCAATAGGACGTGTACAATATTGTACTTGCAGACTAAAATCGGAAGCGATGAGTCGCTCGACTGACAACTGTTTTCCAGCGAATTTTCACAGTTTATCGATGAGATGTTTCCTTTTTTATAGTGTGCGAAATACACTAGATAATTTAAATTCCTTTTTTCCGTTATATGTTGGTTTCATACTAATGAATTACATCAAATCCTATTCTTCAAAATATAAGCTTATAAATACATGTGCTGTCACCTATAAAAATACATTTGTAATCAGTGGAAACTGTAGAAAAAAATTGCAAATTCGGAAATATCAAGCTCTATCTGGTAAAAGGGCGAATGTCGCAAGAGAGGATTCTCTTCGTCGACTTCCCCTCTTTTAAATAAAAGTGACAAGCAGAGAATTTCATCGCGGTTTATCACCTCAGAATGCAAGTTTTCATTGTTTTCTTTCGTTCTGAGGGGAAAACCGCAACGAAATCATCTGCTTGTCACTTTAATTTAAAAGAGGGGAAGTCGGCGAAGAGAATTCGCTCTTGCGACATTCGCCCTTATTCCAGATAGAGCTTGATATATCGTCCGTTATCAATGCAGAACAGAAGGATTGACGCACTATGATTTCTGTTTATTTATTTAATCACTCTTTGTTTTGGTTTCATTCTTTTAAATATCAAGAAGCTAAATTTGTGTACTTTGCAGTTCACGCCGCATTTTTTTTAATTTTCTGCTATTATTTATTGGAAACAAACCACAACCATATCATGTAAGTAGCAATGAAATGAGTGCAGTAAAACCCGATGGTATAATAACATTTTTACAATGTTTCTTTTAGGTATGAAGAGGAAGAATATTTGGAAGAACTACGGACGTTGTTCTTGATTCCAACCAACGTTCGCGCTCACCAAGGCGTTCTTCCCGCGATGTCTCGTTCGTTGCTGATTCCGACGATGTCAACTTGTTGGACACTGCGGAAGAAACCCTGGAAGTATCTTATCTGTATCTATTAGAGGCACAATTCTTCCGACGACTCTATCGGGGACAAATGAGCCCAAGAGAGGTGGGAACCACAAACGTTGGTAGCAATTTCGTGGAAGATGTGATGACATGCAATTTGGAAAGTAGCAACTAAGCATGTATCACGGCAAATCGTCTTTGACGATGATGGGCCAAAATGGGCTGATAAACAGGAACCGGATCAAGAAGATATTGAGAAGTTTGTGACTTTTCACGATCCGAGTAAGAGGAAAGCGTACAATACTTCGTCAGTAACGTCCCGCTTGCTTACATCATGGAGAGACAAGCAAATCAAAATTTTTGTTCATGCGCATTCGGTTAATGTCGAGACCAACTCGCAGCATCAGATGGTCCTTAAGAAGCTGATTGCACCGAACAACCCTGATCGATCCGGTGCTCATTCAACCCACGACGATGCAGTGTTGGCGAAAGAATTGAAGGAAAATCATCCTGAGCTTGAAAACCACCACAGTTCTTGGTTGTGGTGGGCTAATACAATTCATTCATCGGCAGCATATAAGCAGGAAGCTATGAAAACGGCTACGTCACCACCATTGGAGCTCGCCAAATATTTTAGGTGGACTGGCGTTTCAGAAGCAGCCAGATTGCAATCCGTTCACCGTGGTGCATCAGTAGCTCATGCCGTTAATGGAAGCTGGATGAAGGACGTAGAAGAAGTTCACCACGGAGTTACATCAGCAATTTCTATTCTGACAAATGTCGCACAGAAGCTGGAAGGAATGATTTCCAAAGGAAAAGGGGCGGAGGAAATTATTGCTGCTGTGCAATTTGCTGTACAACCAGAGGAGACTGAGCTGAGCAAAGTATTGGCCGATAATGTATTCAACTATCCGGATATCGATCACATCTAAAGGGAGTGGATCTAAAGTTGTTAATAATATGAAATAAAACTACTTGTTCGTCCCCTTGCGTCCCTCAATGTTTATTCTGTGCAAACATCAAGACCCAAATCTTGAGGATTTTGTTGCAATCCTTTTTCTGGGTAGAATGTTCCCCCGGGATATAATAACCACAATGTGTGAATATATTTTCACAAGGATACTGTCTGAAGTAACTCATAGCATCACATACGTCACCCATTATGGGCGTATTCTCTTGGTGCGTCCTCTTCAGTCGCTTTTTGACGAGTCCGAAAATAATTTCCACAGGATTAAAAAAAGGACAGTACGCCGGAAGGAAGATGGGAATTATGCCTATCGACCGCAGGTACCTAATAATGTTAGCATCGCAATGTATTCTCGCCCCATCCATTATCCAAACTGAGTTGAATCCTGGGTATTGATGAACATTTGTATTATGTAGCGCAAACTCACGAATGCATTCAAAAAAAATTAAACGGTTAAATGTTCCACTTGTCCAAAAACTATCTAACATACCGTCTACTCCTAAAAAGCATAAAAAAGAGAGACGAGGTCGACGGCAGAATTCCCCACTGAAAATAACTTTTTGTCCCACAACTCCATATCCTTTCCGACGCAGCATATCCCTATTATCGAAACTAACCTCATCTAAGAATACTAAATTATAAATGTCCCACGGGATGGCCAAAAGCTCTCGCATGAATCTGATGATCTCGGCATCCCGTATTTGAATCGCCCTTCTCTCAACCGTCTTCCACGAGAGCCCAGCCTCGTGAAGAATGAAACAAATCGACGATACGCTGATGGTCATATGAAACTGCTTCTGGAATTTCTCTTTGGCTTCGTCCAAGAACAGCAAAGGATGATTTTGATACAACTGCACTATCCATGATCTCATTTCCACTTGGAACTTTTTGTAGATTTGAATGCGTTTTTTTCGTTGATAGACACCTTCATTTTCGAATCTTCTTAACCAGGAGTAAATTGTAGATAAACTTTTACCATAAATTTTCGCAAGATCTTTTTTAGAAATTCCCAAATAATAATGCCCGTATAGTGCATGATATACAGTATTCGGCTCTGCTTGATGGTTTTTAACTGCCTGGATGATGATGTTCGCCATTGTCTGCAAAACGAACCTTTATTAAAATTTTCTAGTACACTTTTTTATTGAATAATATTTATTATATATCTAACCTTTACTCAATTTCACCTGTATATTTATTTTTCTTCTTAAAACTCCTCAGAGGGTTGGTGTTTACCGGTTTGAAGATTTTGAGAAATACGGTTTCGAAAAGTTTTGAAAATAATGCAGTTTATCAGTCAAAACAGGTCTGTCAGGATACAATTAAGTGGTGGAATTCAATGGGATTGTTCAAACTCGTCTTATGACAGGAGTCAAAACAAACCAAATGTCACCGCCAAAAATGACAAGTCATCTGACATCGCTGAGATTTGTCGCGTCGCTGGACTCTCCAGCGAATTGCAGAGTAGTGCTGCAGCGACAATAGTCAAGTTCCGATACCGAATCTGATCCACTGTTTCAACTATTTGTCTTTGATGATCAAATTACCGCATTAGCCTTCCCGTGAACAACCGATAGCGTGATTGATCATCGAAAAGTCAACCCGTAGATACAATTTAGGTGACTAGGCAGGCAACAGCGAGAAAAATCTTGAGCATCTTTATTAGGGCGGTCCATTACCGCTAGAGTTTCCATTTCCCGGCCATTTTCGTTGTCTCGGGATTCGGGATGAACTTGTTCATATATCACGGAAATCCAGGATCCTTATTCATTTCAATATTTAATTCAATGTTCAGGAGTGAAGTTCATATTTTAGAAAGGCCAGATAACGCAGAGTTAAAATTAGAACTCAATTCAATTCTAATTTGAATCGATTCTTCGAAAAAGAGAGAGAATTGCCAATAATTAGACAAACTGAGTGCAGCCTGTTGACCAGAGTTGATTTTGATCGAAGCGATTCACTCTACAATTAATGCCTGACATTCTACGGAATCAAGAACAGTGAGGTGTTCTGTTTAGTGATATTTTACAATGCCGCATAGGTGTTCTGATAAGAACTACCCAGACAGATGTACATCAATATATGTACGCTTCTACCGCCGACACATGATGACTTTTTTTTTGTCAATCCTTCTTATCGGATAAGCAATGATAAGCAGCTGGAGTCGGAATCCCTCGGCAACATGTTGGGATCCAAGCTTTAAAACAATATGGTGCAGTGACCTGCATTACTGCATTCTAGGCATAGAGTACCTGCACTGAGTAAAAATACTCTCAATGAATTGGTGAACTAACCTCGTCCCATATTCAGTATTAGGAATTCAGTCGGTTAGGCTGAGGAATTTTGTCCTCACTGTTGATCATAAAATAATCGTTTAACTGGGTGTTTTGCATCTTCAAAACAGAAGTTTTGCTGATCATACTAAATTAAACAGTTAAGACATTAAAAATACTCTCAGATTATTTACTATGGAAAACTAAGAAATTTGTGCTTTTAGTTGTAGTGCACGTTACAGTTAACTCGATAATTATCGATAAATCAACGAGTACTCGATAACGATAACGTTAAATCAACGCTCACTTTATCGTCACCGAAACATCATCGTACAACTGTTATCGTTATCGATGTTGGTGTTAAATTAACGACGATAATTTATCGTTTAACAACCCTGGAACAGATTATGATCCAGGAAGATTTAGGATCTTAAAAATAATGTCGATGGATTATCTACAGAAACGTAATCGCAGTCTGGGATCCATGGATCGGGCGCATATGTCTCGTGGCATCGTGGGATCATGCATTGGCTGTGGAAGTCATGGGTAGCGCCGTACATAAATTAGTGAGAGGTTCGAACTTTCGGTAGCTTGCTAGTTGGTCAGTAGGAGTTCAAGCGAAGCTTTGGTCAGGAGCTGGACAGCAGCAAGAACCAAAAAAAAAATAGGCAGAGCATCGGGGTCGGACCATTAGTACTGCGCATGTGCCGGAATGTTTGTTGTACGCAGTGATGGGAAATGTCAAAAAAATGTCATGGCATTGCTATTACTAATTTCGTAATAACTTTTTCCAAAAGTCATTTACAGTTCGGATTTTTTGATCAACATGTAGTACTTAAAGGGTCCTAGAACTTTGTCGAACAGATCATTGTTCTAAATACAAAGTGTGAGCCATGAGAGCGAGATTAAAAAAATGTCACGGAATGTCATGACATTAATGTCACCTGACACTAATTCGGCTCTCACGCCGCCAATATCATATTTAGAGAAATTACATATTAGAAAAAGTTTTCGGGTCATTTGAAAGCTACATGTTTATATGGAAAACATTATTGTAAATGACTTGTGAGAAAAGTTATTAGCAAGTTAGTCCCATGACATCGATATGACATTTCCCGTCACTGGTTGTACGAACGTCGATTGGAAGGACATGAATTGGATCAAGAATTGTTTTGGAGGCAAGAAGCTCAGGAAGACTGCATGTTGGGCGGCGTGAGGAGATTAGCAAGGCGAATATCAGCTAGTGTACACAACCTCACTGTAGACGGGAGATGAGTAGGAAGCAGGCGCCAAATAGATCTAGCTGATCTTGTACTGTAGATACTTGTCGTTTAATTAAAAGAAAGCTGTAGCTGCTGGAAAAAGTATCAGTAAGTGGCTCTCCATTGAGTGGTATAGGGGAATCTCATATTTTTTGTTAAGGTGTTCTATTAACTATCCCGGGAATCGGGAAATCCCGAATTTTCCTAAATCCCGGGATGGAAACTCTAATTACCGCATATCCAAGAAAAGCTTTTCAAATCGAAGCGCGAGAGGTTTCTGCGGAAAATTATATTAGACACTGAATCCTTAAAGCTGCTTATACCCACAAGTTGCTGAAAGCACTGTCTACTTATGCCCCAGAAATCCATCCATCTGAACAAACTTTAAAGATTCACTTGTGCTGGTATTACAGTGGAGAATGCGGATCCCAACAAACGCTGGAGCAGTATACGACGAAGCGCCGGAAGTAGCAAGCAACGGTACCCAGAAAATATCGAGGACATCAAGCAGCGAATTTTTTTTTTCGAAATTATTGGATTTCTAAGGGAAATTCGTTGTGCAGTAGACGTTCAATAACTAAAAGTCATTCAACTGCAATGCTTTTAACTGCATTTCGAAAGTTACATTAGTTATGCAGTCGCTGAGCTTCAAAACGATGTCAAAGTCGATGATAGCTGCATAGCGGTGAACAATCAGATGCACTTCTATTTTGACGACGTCTGACAATTGTTTGACGTCTAGAACGCGTCGCAGCTAGCGAAAGCCATTCGCTAGCTGAAACGAAAACATGTTGCAATTATCGAACGACTAGTGTATTGTCCATAAGAAATTCTTAGGAAATCCCATTGGCCGAAAGCCGTATGTCCGAACTGGTAATTTGGCCGAAAAAGTTGTTTTCCCTCTTCAGTCGTTTTCCAATAGGTCATCAGCCCAAAAATGACGTTTGGCCGAAATGATCGTATGACAGAATGGGGCATTTGACCGAAAATATCGTTTGAGCCAACAGGTCATACGGCCAAATGTCAATAACTGAATGGGTAATTTAGTCCAAAATTTAATGACATTTACGTTGAAAATGCCCTTTGTCAAACGACCGTTGAACGAAATTTCGTAACCTCTCTACTTTTAAGTCGATACTGGCATATTTAAGCCAAAAGCCATCTAACCAAATCCCATTAAGCCGAATTGAACGTTTATTCGAAACTGTTATCAGGTCAAAAATGGTTTGACCAAAAATGTAGTTTGCCCGAAAACGACATACAGCCGAAAGGGACATCTCGTTTAACTGAATAGATCATTTGACCGAAAATGCCGTTTGGTAGGAATGGTAATTTGGCCCGAAAATATCCTTTCTGCAAAACAACCCTTCTGGCCCAGCGGCATTTTCTGTCAAATGACCTATTCGGCTAAACGTCTTTTTGGCAAAATGATCAATTCAACCGAACGACACTTTTCAAAGAAGGTTGCAGAAAGGACATTTTTGGGCCAAATGGCTCTCTCTGCCAAATGAAATTTTTTACCAAACGGTATTTTGACGTAGGACTTACGTTTTTTTTTACTATACTGGGTGTCATTTAGATTTTTTGAAAATCGACAGCGTTACGCTAGAAGGAGAGATTTTGAAAGTTACTAGCGCCTTTATCTTTCAATGGATTTTGAAGATTTTCGATTCGGACACTCTCCAGAAATTTGTCATTGAAACTTAAAATTATTAACGATAAATCATTGAAATTTTCAATTCTTATCAATGCTAATAAAAATGTCATATATACCAATGCCGTACATTCCTAACACGGACATCAGAATGCTATATGCCACGGTCCTTCGGTTCCACCGCAAGATTTTCTTTGTGTATAAAAGAAGCTGTGCCTGCCGTGTGTGAGTCATTCCAGTGTGTGAGAGCAGCGCTTACTGACGTGCTTTTTGCTCGTGCATTGTTTTCTCTTTCGTATCGCTCAGAGTTTATGGCTAGAGGCCGATGATGGCTGAAGCTGCGATGGCAGCGGTGGTGGATGAAGAAGAATAAAATTAGCCCATAGATTTTTGGTCTGCTCATCCATGGAAAGTTATTGGTTTCATAATCCACCTCCTTCCAGGATGGGAACGAGTCATTGCATATGACTGACAATATGCTAAGTTGTGGTTGGTACTAAACAACATCGTATTACATGTAAACGTTTTAAAAAAGTCCGAAAAAAATAATTTCCAGAAGAATATTTTAATAAACACTAGCTTTATGTACCCGGTCTTGCTCGGAATTGCCAGTTTGGTTCGCGGTTTTTTTCACAATCGGAAAATGATAAAACCAATTGGTCAACAGGGTAGTTGTGTTTACTTATTGATGCTTCATCATTTGATTAAACGAAGGCTTTTGGAAACATTGACTTATTTTGAAGGTCGTAGGTTTGAATAGCCTTATTCCGGGCAAACGTCTATTTCTAAAGAAGAAAAAACGCAAATTTTAAAAGAAGGGATCATACCCACCATTGCATTATTCCGGGCAAATGCCTACTTTTAAAGAAACAATCACATCCACCATCCAGAAGGAAACACATTATTCATTGCTTTTCCCTGAGCAAACCATGATTCCGATGAAGAGTAACAATTATCATTGCTTTATACCCAGCAAATGCATGCTTTCTATGAAAGATTTTTCTGATGCTGTTCATAATTGTCCAAAATGCCCTTTATGTCGAATGACCTTAGGCCAAATGGTGTTATGTTAATGGCCTGATTCATTCAGAGATATGGGCAATTTGTTTTCGGAGCATTGTACAATGTCACAGAGCCTCGGATTAACTAAATAAGAGGGATTTTAAATTAAGTCGTTTGCTAAACAATACCCAACCCCAATAACCTCCCGCATTCCAAAAGTCCCTCCTAGACTCTCTATAATAGTTTCCTTTGAGTAGAGAATACGTGTTTACAAATTTGGTTTGAATTTACCCATGCGATAAAAAGGTATACTGTTCGTTTAATAAATACACCCTCTCTCTCATTCAGCTATGATACTCCCACCCAATCTGATATATTCTTCCTTAGACAGAGAATATGGGTTCCAAATTTGGTGGACATAACCCCCTCTCGCACTCTTCCCGTTTTAAAATCCACATCCACTAAAATCGTTTCCTTAGGAAAGACAATATTTGATACAAAGTTGGTTCAAATCGGTCATGGGGTTCAATACTTACATTGAGTTGATCGATTGCTGAACAATACCCCTCCTACCCTAAATTTGTTTGAAATCGGCCAAGGGGTTCAGAAGTTAAACTGAGTTCATCGATAACTAAGCAATACACCTCCCCCCACACCCTCCCCTTTTCTAAAGAGCATCCCTAAAGGGCCGTACACTAATTACGTAAGCATTTTTTCTGGGTTTTTCAACCCCCCTCCCACCATGTAAGATTTTCCCCATACACATCATTTTTTATTTATATGGATCGTAAGAAAATGGCAGACCCCCCTCCCCCTATAAGTGCTTACGTTATTAGTGTATGACCCTTAACCCCTCTATCTTCGTCTCTTTAAGATAAAGAGTTTGTGTTCGAAATTTGGTTTAAATCGGCCAAGGGGTTCAGAAGCTAAACTGAGTTGATCGATAACTAAGCAATACCTTTCCCCCTACACCCCCCCCCTTTTCCAAAGAGCATCCCTAAGCCTCCTATCATCGTCTTCTTAAGATACTGAATTTGTGTTCCAAATTTGGTTGTAATCTGCCAATGTCATTCAGGCGCACCTTCTTGAAACATGACCCATTGCTCGTTTTTGGTCAAATGATGTATATTCGGTCAAACGACTTTTTCTCTTTCAGCCAAATGACCTGTTAGGGTGAACAGCTTTTTGAAAGTCCGTCCAAATTTTCCTTTTGGCTGTACATCGCTTTCAGCCAAACTACATTTTCGGACAAACCAGTTTTTATCTGATAACAGTTTGCTAAATGTTATCGTGAAACATTTTGCTAAATGGTACCTGGCTAGATGTCTTTTGGCCTAAAGTACAGTATCGACTTAAAAATAAAGAGGCCACGGAATTTTGCTCAATGGTCAATTGACAAAAAGACCATTTCGCCAAACAAGTGGCCATTTCTGACCATATTACAAGTTCAGTACGAGGTTGGACCAAATGACATTTTTGGCCAAATGGCCCATTCTGTCAAAAACCTATTTCTGCTAAATAGCAGTTTTGGCCAACGATCGTTCCGACCAGACAACCTGTTAGGGCAAACGGCTTTTTCGGCCAAATAACAAGTCTGTCACTTTCGGTCAATGGAACTTATCAAGAATTTCTAATCGAAAATGGAAATATTTTTCTAAAGAAATCCAAAATCAATACTCAAAAATTCTGAGCATTTTTCTAATATTTCAAAGTTGGCTATGCCAAACTAGCCGTTTAATGATGAACTTCTCCCTGCGAAAAAAAATCACTCTAATAAAGGATAAAAAAACTAACCGTCTAAAACTAATTGATCTAGATTGGGAAATTCAACATTAAAGCATCTTTTTTACTAGTCACAATTTTCTGTGTGAATTTCAAAGAACACTCAACAGAGACTCAATAGGAACTTTCCGTGAATATTACGAATATTTTCCTGTAGAAATATGGAACAACTTCCCTTAAAAACTCTGAAGAGATTTTCATGTAAATCCCGAATAATTTTCCTTGGTAAATATACCGAGGTCCTCTTGCTAATTCCAAAGAGTTCTCGAAATTTGAGAGTAGTTCCCGTGGAAAATCAAAAAATAGTTTTCAAATGAATATTCTGGAAAAACTTGAAGAATTATCTGGGGAAGCTCATAAATTTTTCGAGGCGAAATTCAAAAGATTCTCCCGTTATTGTTTAATAACCAAAATGACCAATTTAGCCGAACGTCACTTTCGACCGAATGTCTATTTCGACCAAATTGCCCTTTCGACCAAACGACTACTTCGGCCGAAGGAGTTTCAACGTACTGTTGTAGAGGTCTATCAGGAAATTATACGGAAAATGCACTGAATCTTTGAAGTTTCCACTGAAAATTTAAATCGGCGTGGAAAATTATAGATCAGCGGAGTGACAAATTTTGAACGGCGGCGCGCCGATGCAAAACTGTCGGCGGCGGCGGCGTGGCGCGGCGGCGCACACCTCTAGTTGACGTGGTAGATCAATTGTACTCAACTCCCGGACAACTTAGAGAACCTAGAACAGCTGCGTTGGACTTATTTGAATGACGAAGCATTCGCAAATGCTCTAGGGTCTTATATGGACATGTTGGATAACTTAAGATTCATATAAAATTTTCATTTATTTAGATCAACTTCACCACAATCTTCCAGAGGTATTGTAGGCCTTTTGATAGTTCTTGTTACATTATTTGCTCAAATCTCATACAATTGAAGTATATTGAAGAGTCCTGTTCATACGAGTCAAGTACGAGACACTGAAGACGACCACACAGTTGTGGTCGAAATACGTATCTGCAAAGATATCGAAAATTAATTGGTGGAATTAAATGGAGAGTACTTAATTTGTCTTAGACGGTTGAATACATTCCACTAAAAGAGCTAAATATATTTTTCTGAAAATTCCAAGCAAAAGCTTCTAAAAACCTCCGAGATACATGGTTTTCAAAATAAAATTTTGAGAGTTAATTACTATGATTTATTCATTGCCGACATATCAATTGAATTTTTATACGGCATATTGGAGAAGAAAACAATAAAAATCTTTTTTTTAAAGTCACCGATAAAATATACATTTCTAATGACCTTGCCTAACCTACTGTGAAATAATCGTTTGCTGAATCGTTTGGCATATAATATTGTAGGGCACTGGGCTGCAAATCAAAAGTTCGAATTACGAAACGATGCTTTAGCCTTCCACTTGGTATACAAAAAAGATACGTTATTGTTGCCGTTGCAATCATCTGAACGACGCTTTGGAATCGGAACAAAACTGACGATGGTCTCAAGTTTGCAAGATTTTAATGATCATCTAGGAGGTAAATTGTTGCCGAGATGTATTCTCGAACGTTTCCACAAAGTAACACGGCCGCATCCCGTGGACACTAAAGACGTCGTTGTAAAGTGAATTAAAATCATCTTAATGAGAAATATTGAGACTGAGATGTCATTCGCTGGAAATAATGGTATCAGAGCATAAACATTACAAAGTTGAAAAACATTATCTTTACAAAAAGTATCACAGTTCTTGATTCAATTGGTTATGCTTCCACAGAGGCATAGTAATTATAAATAACTAATAGGTACTTGTTATGTTATGCTAACACAGTTGAAAAACTAGCACCTGAGGAAAAAGGTCAAGCAGATATTTGTTCCGCTATTAATAACTTGCTCCTGTATTACTAATATTCCCCAAAAGGATGACTTTGACATAAATTGTATCGCCATCAAGCGTGCTTAATGCTGGAAAAATACGTAATGAAGTTAGTAAGTAAGTAAGGAAATAAGTAAGCGAGTTAATACCGGTAAGGCATTATTTTCTATTCGAAGCTAACAAGCAGCATGCAATATAGTACGATTTTTTGAAAAATGTGGGACGACGAATTAGAATTAGAGCGGGGAAATAATATCCTTCAAGCTACCAATTTAGAAGTGCAAGCCCGAGATTCTGGAAATTGGAATTGCTATAATACAGTTTACGATAGAATCAATGAATTTTTAACCGGATTTGGCTTTAACAGATTTTCTACAAACATGTGTACCTTCTTCAGCTAGATCAAGCGAGCCAGTGCTTTTATTCCATGTCGTGTTTAACAGCAAGTTTGTTGGTACGCAAATGTGTTATGTTATGTTGGAGAACACAATGGTGACAGTGCCCTTTCGAGCACATCGTTGTGCAACTGATAGAATCAATCCGGTTCCGGAAGAGCATTCTAAGCGATAATTGTTGCTCGTAAGAAAAGGACCAGATGGTGGTTTATTAGAGTATTGAATTAACCCAGCTCAGGAGGGATGAGAAATTGAATTGCCCGACATCCGTTTATATGTACAAGAGATCCAGGGTAGAGTGGATATGAAAGCAGGGAAATGCAACGAACCGTAACTCAAATGGTCAATTGTGTAAGCAGATCCGGATGCTGTTATGCCACTCATGGTTAAACTTGTACAATAAATATGTGTTTGTCTCAATTTGCGACACTGCCACACAAATCGTGTTGGTTTTCCGGGTGATACATCCGGAATTTTCCAAAGCGAGAATGTTCCGACCAAATCATTCATAGTGGCTTCATAAAGAACCACATAATTCTGTTTTTCTGCGATGTAACTTTTCTCCATTTTCCGATTATCTAAAATATTTACAGCATTTTAATTACCATCTAATTTCGTTTTAAATATTTTGGATTTCCAATTAATCCATGCTTTTAGGAAAATATTTGACATGATTTTCGTAGATTAGTCAAACGATCGAAAAAATGTCGCATTAAAATTAGTTTTCTGTTTGATTTCTCTGATGATTTCTGTGATTTATATGTATTACAATTAATAGCCTTCAAGAAAATCTACTATTGTAGAAAAGCTGTACTCCTTCATATCCATTCCATTAATCCGCTCCAAGAATTCTGCATTTACACAGATAAAGAATGAGAAAGCATTGAACATCAGCTGGATGGAAATCAAATGTCATGCTCTATCTATGGCAATAGTCCTCTGATTCCGATTATTCAGGTCTGGTCCCACCGGCATTCCTACGCATTGTTAGAAAAGTTAAACCTTATTTAAATGACAACCTTTCACCATCGGCAGTCACGTTATCTAAAATTTTAGATTTATTCCGGTCCGGTATAAATCGCTCAAAGCCACAGTATTTATCAAGCAACCACAGTCGGATCTGGAAATAGAACGCAAAATTCCTGACTGGAAAATCCATTGGTCTCAGCAACAACATCAGCCGCAGCAATTGATGTCCAACGTGAAGTCGGTAAGCCGATACCTCTGCTCACATTGTAAGAAAGGCGACCGTTATGATTATTCATTCGATAAAGGAATGTGAATCCTACTGGTGTTTTGTATGTATAGTTATATTCTTCAGCTCATTGATAAACCATCCAAAGTGGGTTGCAGGGTGGAAATATTAAATTCTTCACTTTTTATCGGTCGAAACATCTACATATTTTTATTGATTTACTGAATATTTATTTTCGTTCAAGCTGAAGCGTCAATACGACAATGGATTGGGTGATGGGTGTAGTTGGGGTTCAGCGATGCTCTCGAGCCCTTTGAATCACGCAAAGAATTAAGGGAACGTAACAATTGATTTTTGTGACTATTATTCAACATCACTTTGTAGGGGGCAATGTATCTCTCTATCTCGATGTATTCTGATCATATTTTGCTCAGGATTATAGCCCCTTATTTCGATATTTTCAAATTTGTAGGCTACTAGACCATCAAACACATCAAAAACAAGATATGACATTTGGTCGGGGTTCAACCGTACTTAGCGGCTGTTTTACTGACTTATGTACAAAGGAACAGAATGTACAAAGGAAACGGAAATCATTTCATATCAATTATACGTAGATTTGTTGTAATATATCCTCAGTTGTGGGGTTGAGGGATACCCGATACGACAAATAAATCCAGTAAACGAAAGCATTTTTCTGTTGGCGCTTGGTGCGGTTTGGCAGAACCCCGACCAATTATTTTGTTCTCGTTTTTCATAGCAACGAGCTTTTTCCGATCTAGTACTCATTTCAATTTTTCTTCCATTCCTCGATCTCTCCTTATCTCGATGGTCTCTTCAATATCGAGATGTGGAAAGGCGATTGTAACTAAATCATGGATTAAGTTCAATTGCTTGCTGTTTTAGAAAGGTTGAGTCAATGCTGGTTAGGCCTTTACACTATTCTGAAAAGCTTATCATCAAAATGATATAAATAATTCAATGATATTTTGCCTTTCGAGAATCGTATAAAATGAGCCTTTACCGATTATGTTGTCGGCATTGATCAGATACAGGGACAGGATAATCTACATTCTACTATCACTTGCACTTAATAGGAAATTTCGTCAAGTATCTGTTTTGATCCTGATACTCAAATGTCGATAGACCGACTGATCTTATCTCCAAAACAATTTGGAAAATCTAAAACATTTGCATTGAACTAATTTGAATTACAATGATGGGATACAATAAAATTATATTTCAAGTAGGTTTAGCTCAAGTTGAATATATTAAAAATTATATGTTTGCATGACAACATTCGGGTCTTTCTCCCGCCAATGTTTAAAAAATCTCTAGAAACATAAAGCGTTTACAAATTAGATAAAACAAGATTAAATGGGTAGGATAACCGAGAACTTGTGAGAATCGTTCTAAAGACATCCAAGAACCAGTCATTTGAACTTGTAGTGCTCATGATTCTCTGATCGCGCTATTCGACATGTTAACCAACACACGTACTTCTAAGCACTAAGCACAAATGCACCATGCGTCTCCATAAGCTTGTACGTTTATAGTATGATGGACATTTTTGATATTTATCCCTTCGTATTCTTCCCCCTGGGAGGTCTCCTGAAAAACACACATCAAACAATTCAAGATGCTAGATTATATATTTAATTATTAGTTTTGTTTCCAGAAGTTTTGAAAAAACAAATTGCTAATAATTTTACACAGCATGGAAGTTGTCGTTTCTAATATCAATACCTATAATCAAACCCCATAAATTCAAAAGTTTAATATAAATACATTACGTTTATACAAGTTCCACGTCTACTCGCGGTTTTATTTAAAACATTACCCATTACACGTTTTCAAATTAAATTAAGTATACACGTGTTATACTAAATGTTTTTAGAAAGATTACGAACAAAACTTTCATAAATTTTGTAGCAGTTAAGTGCAAATAATTCGATCTAATTTCGTCGACACGACAAACGCCTTCATTTTGGTTCAAACCATGAGCAGATACCCCAATACGTAGGAAGGCAGTAATGATGAAAAAAAGAATGTATGCTCTTGAATCAGATGCGGTTCGCCTCAAGTTAGCTTAGTGCAATATTAGGACAAATAATTCTTTCCATCCTAACAACTCATCAAATGGTGCATTTTATTTATTGTCTCAAATTTTGCCTATTTGATTATAATGGCGGGTAAGATTGGATTAGAGCTGAGTATGTTTTCTATTTCAAATGGTATTCGGGCAAAACCCGCCAGGGACTTCTAGCGCTGGAAACCCGAAAACCCGCCCCCTCTACGATGCGATGGAAACATTTATCTCTTTAGATCTGTCTTGGAATACAAAAGAATGCCTGCCGGTCCGGTACGGTTGGGTTACCCGATTGGTTTTCCTTGTTTGCCGTTCTAAGGAAGCATCATCTGTAATTGTATGGAAATGATTATGCTTTACGAAACATTGTATCCTTTTATGTGCCATTGTATCGGAATTGTGTTTACATGAGACAGAATTATGACTATATTTCAGCAGCAAGGGAAAAAAGTCTTGAAAAAGGTTCAAAGGTTCTTTTCAAAAGTATTACATACCATGTGTAAAGATGTTACAGCATATGTGATCTAATAAGAAGGCTTTATTTGATTCGATTCGCATTTTAAAATTACAGATTGTCTTTACTGTGGAGCCTACATCTATTAAAATTCTATCAAACAAGAAATAGTTGAATGGAACATTAAAGGGTATTGGATAGAAAATTCTATGGTCGAGTATTTACATAACTTGTAAATTATAGATTTTTTGTTGTATTAGCTCATTATTGCCCGATGCACTCGAAGGTTACAATTGTGTTGGTCTACGTATAATGCCAAAGGGCAACGTTTGGATTTTGATTTTTTTTAACGTACGCAGCATTTCTGCCAAAATCGTATTCGGAGCTCGCAGCAACCTCTCACCTTCTTTTCAATATGAGGATTAGCTTGAAAGGTGATGAAACGGTCTCGCTTCCTTTTCGGTTCTAGCGAATGCTAGAAACAATATGACAGAGCTATTCTAGCGGTTATTGTTGGAACAGTGTAGGATAAATAAGAACAGGTTAGCCCAGAAATTCGTTAAAACTATCACTTAACCCTTCCTTTTTTATCGTCACCTACTTTATAAACGGTTGCAACTAAAAAAGTGAATAAAGGAGAACATTTGGGTTGCTTTTTATTCTGTTGAATTTAATCAATTTCTCTGTCTACATCAATTTCCACAACTTTTTAAGTATCGCCTGATTTTTCTTTGATTTTTCGATAATTCCGATAATTATAAATACACCAAGAAATAGTCGGCAATTGGAATGGCACTTGATTTCGATTCCTCCTATAGATTACATCCTACTCTTTCACGTGATATATCAGTTCCGAATTTATTGCTGAAAATTAAGAAGATATGATGGTTTTATTTTTGACCAAACAATTTTTTTTTGCACAAAATGCGTTATTTTTCGAAAGTGTTATTTGGTAAATTACCTAGAAATAAAATCAATAACTGTTAAATCAATATAATTTTCAAAACAAATACATCAAAATGTCTGTCTTGTCGAATTAACGCGAGATCTAATAGAATAATGATTTCAATGACTCAAAAATTTCGAAAATCCTCAAAAAATATTTCGATAAGGAAATAATCCTCATGAGTACGGATATGGCTTTAGAATCAAACGATTTTCAGGTACGTTATATCTTGGGGATTGATTTGGACACTAATAACACCGACCATTTTGCTCCAAAAAGTAGAAATGGTTGGATTGGTTAAAAAGAAAGCTCGAAATAATTTTTAATGTTTTTTAAGACTTTTCGCTGTTAATTTGAAATTGTGTTAATAAACGATTTTGTGTTGACTGGGGGATCATATGGCTGAATAGGTCATTTTGCCGAATAGGTCATTTGGTCGAAAAGGTCATATGGCCGAATAGGTCGTTTGGCCGAATAGGTCATTTGGCCAACCCAAACAACCACACATGGCATAAGAATGCACGATTAAATTCGTTTACCGATCCAAATTTCATCAAAATCGTGCGAATCTCATTAGTTTATTTATAAATTCCCTTCGCAGTAGTACAGCACATTACGATTTTATTCCAGCTTGATTTGTTGACATCGCATATTCCTTAGACCTCTTCATGTTTTCAAAAAGTATCGAAAAATCAACCGGTCGGCCCAGAATCACAATTCTTATGCTAAAATAAGTCTCCTGTCAAATTTTCAGCTAATTCGGATAAAATTTATAACAAATGTTCAGCTTCTGATTTTTAAGAATTTAACGGTAAATCGCACATCGACAATTATATTACTCAAATTTTCAGGGAAAAAAGAGGAATAATAATATAATAAATTAGCAATCATTTGTCATAAATTCAAAAATTTTGTAGAACAACAACTTTTGGGGGAAACAGTATTTTTATGCACTTAAAAGCTTGAAAATCACTTTTACATGGACAAAACGTGAACGAAACGAATAGCAATGTTCACAAGACTTGTAGAGCACACCAAAAGCTTCCGTATAGAGGATGTTGCGATAGTTTTCGACGTTTATATCTTTTGTTAGATTTTTTTCAAAATTGAAAATAGCCCAAAATTACTAAATCGATTTGAGCCACCTCGAAATTTTATCCGAATTACCTGACAATTTGACAGGTGACTTATTTTAGCATAAAAGCTTTCTGGGCTAACTGAATTTTCGATACTTTTTGAAAACATGAAGAGGTCTAATATTCCTGCAAACAAACTCAAATGAAATCGAATTATATGTCAAACAGAGTTAGTTATTACAAACTACATCGCAATGTATAACGAACAAACTCCCATAAAATCATGCACATCGCATACTTTACCGTGCAATGTCGGAAAGAAAATACGTATACATATATCGCCTTCATTTTTGTATGTAAAAAGCGTTTTCGCGACTGGTATGCGATGAAATTTGTGAGCATAGGCAGTTCATAATTCAATGATGCAAGTGCGCGAGCTCGAGCGGTTAGTTTTCTGGAAAACAGTCATCACAATTTGAAAAATAAAACACTTGAACAATTTTAATGTGACTTGCTAACTCCAAGTCCAAAATCCGACTCTCTTCTTTATTTACAAAAACGTTATTTATAACTACTGGCTATTGTTTACAATTTTTCTCTCATTTACAATAATGTTGCATACTACCTTTTGGAGAATGTTGCATGCTACCTACATTTACTCTCATATGACATTCTGCTCCGAGAGCATTCGTACTCTCTAAATAAACAATTATTTAATAATTGAGTCAGCTACTATTTCTAGGCCAGCTTATTCACCAAGTTTTGCTTATACTTAAATATCCGTTGTTTTTTTCAACAGCGGTTGCTATTTGATAAATATAACTATACAGGTTCTAACCTGTCCAATCTTTCCTTTTGTTCGTTTATATGACATACTTTAAATATAGAAGAAAAATGATGATTATTGCATGGCGTTTAGGGTCGCTACACAAGCATTCTGGTTGTCTGGCAGGTCATTTGGCCGAATATGGTATTTGGCCAAATAGGTTATTTGACGCCTCACTTCTCACTTCTCAAACATTACTTCTCCATTTCACTGCAAACGTGAGAAGTAAGAAGTTAAAAATGATGAGTGAGAAGACAGGCGTTTCCTTTCTTACTTCTAACTGAGAAGTGAGAAGTAAGAAATAATTTGTGAGAAGTGAGAAGTGAGACGTCTCACTTTTTACTTCGCATTACTCACTTTTCAGAGTGGAAAGTGAGAAATGATTAGTGAGAAGTGAGAAATGGGACGTCTCATTTCTCACTAATCGTTTCTCACTTTTCATGACTAACTGTGAAAATAATTTTTTCCCTAGAAGTGCGCCAATGCGATAAATGGTAACTTGAGACAAGATTTCCTCCAAATCAAAAAACGGTTTTATTTGCAAATCGACACCAAATTATTCAACCGTCTTTTTTTCCACTAAATTATTTTTAAATGGATTTTATCAGGACAGTTAAGTCTTTTTCTGTTGGATTTTCTTTTTCAATATATTTAACTATGCGAAATCAAAAATACAAGCTTCACGAAACGAACGATTTTTTTATGTTTTGTCCAGGTTTAGGCAATTGTGCAACGTGGTGGAAATAAGTGGAATAGTACTATACTTATCGTATGACAGGTTAAGACATTTCTCTAAAAGAGCCTCATAATTTTCTTTCAATATGCAAAGTGGCTTTTTGTGACAAAGTCTGTTTGTCCAAAAAGTTTCACTGAAATCTGAGAGGATGCTGCCAACATTTGTTCAAGTTGGCGCGAAATGCGTCACAGTTAGAACATAATTGAAAGTTGAATTAATATCTAATGCCAACAGAAATGACACGTTTGTTAGTTTGCCTTTGGTCTATTGGGTAGAGCATATTCCCATTTATAATTGAGTTTCCACGCGTACCTAACGCTTCGGATGCTCAGAAAGTTTGTCTTCGCGAATCGCTACTAGAATTGAGCAGACATCTATCTGCGTTGTGATAGCACGGTCCCAGGAAAAGGTATGTTTGCTGACCATGGCAGCCGGAGATTACTGCCAACGTTATCGAACTTGCTGATAACATTTGCTTCATTGGTATTTTGTTTGATGTTTCGATGGTATAAAAACACATTTGATCACGATCAAAATTAAAAAAAATGATTTCTTCGTAGAAGAGTTTCTTGTGTTTTGTAATTAGATCATGTGTTTAGTAACTGTTAACGTTTTAAACCCTGAATAAACGAACAACTAACTAAAATCCGTCATTGTAACTTGAAGATTTCTAGGAAGACGAAGCAGAATTATCAACGATGTCGCCTGACTAAAAAAAAATTGGAATCAAAACCATTTGTGGCACCATACTAATGGTATTGTTAAATCATAACTTTAAACTACTGGCTAAATCTTTTACTTTTTTTTAATTCAATGGATTTTCAACAAAATAGTAGTTTCTAAATTCATCATTGATGTGGAAAGTGAATATTTTGAGCAATTAAATAATTGTGTGACATCAAAAACAATTGAAAAGTTTTGATTAAAGCTAAAATCTGCAATTTTCATTTTCCCTTGATTTTTAACATACATGGGGCAAGTGGGACATATTTGAACAACATTTTCGACAGAGCCATTTTACTTGTTTTTAGATTGTTGTCTAGTGAAAAATAACTTCGACACTCATATATCATATGGATCTGAATCAATTGCAGTTGATGTCGTTGGTTTAGTTGTTAAGAAGTAGTGTACAGTTGATTTACCAAATGTGAATTTTACTTTCTGAAAATTATCTCCCTAATGGAAAAGAGCAATGGTTATAGCTAAGGTACACTGGGGCAAGTTAAAATGCGGGGTAAGTAAGCTGTAATTTAGATCAGGAAAGACCGAATGCCCTGATTATTTTTTTCAACAAATTACTCCCCCAAACGCACCTTTTGACTGCCATTCCCGGGAAATTGCAGCTACTAAAAGCAATCCCTGCCATTGGTTATTTTTCACCCTTTGCAGAATTCGAACCAACTTTTTGACGTGCCATTGAAACAGGTCCCAAAATGATGTTTGGAAGTATTTTTTCATCAAATTTTCACGGTAGGTAATCATTCAATGTTGAATAAACATAATGATTATGAAAAATCGATGAAAGATACGTTTTAATTTTTGTATTTCGTTAGTTTCATATTGCTCCGCATTTTCAACCCATCGGGGCAAATAGAAATGCGTGGTGCGGGGCAAGTTGAAACAACGATTCAAAACGTCACCCTCGCAATTAAAGTTTCCAGAATTCAATATGGTCCGTAAGTACATTCGGAAAACAAAAATTAATAGAAAGGTCCAAAACTCTGAAAATTAATTTAATAAATTTCTGCCCTGTCGTGAATGCATCCCTCCTACAATCTCCACTGAAGAATAGAATAAAAAGGGGCCATGTTTAAGCTGCACGGTCTAGTTTTGAGATTCTTAATCTACTTTGCCTCGCTGTGAGCACTGGCTCTCAAAAAATAAATCATAGAGCATGTAAACATTTCGTTAACTCCACCTTTCACTTCCCCAGCCCCCCTTTCTCCAATCGAGGGTTTATGAGAGTCGCTGGTTAATTAATGTGAATTTATGAAGAAGCCACAGCCGAATTAATCAATCGTATAATTCAAAGAAAAGAGTATAGAGTATCACAATTTGGAATGTGATTTTTTTGCGACTTAATATCAAGATGAGACAAGTGGGATTTGATTTTCAAATTTCTAGAACAAAGCTTACTATTTTATCAGGGTTTTTGGAGACAATTTTAAGCCAATTTCTGAAAGATAATCAAAATCGACAAAAATATACATGGGACTCTTATGCAAATCCTGGCAGTATAGTCGCCTTTAGAACCTCGTGTATCTTGAGGTACACTGAGTACATATATTTTGTTTTTGATATGGTACAGTTTGCTTATGTCTTTATACGGCGCAGTGTTGCCCGATATGCGGGGCAAGTTGAAACAGAGCATATAAAAAAATAATTTTAGTATGCAAAATATTTATAAAAAAGTTTGGTAAGGTTGCTTATTTTTTATGTATAATCTTTGGCCCGAACTAGCAAACACCGCAAACGGATTCAAAATTTATCAAAGGGTGATTTTTTTTACAGCACTTCAAAGTTCAACTTTGAAAAAACCGTTTCAACTTGCCCCGGTGTACCTTATGCAAAATTTTCCGTTTACAGTGCAAACAATCTATTTATTCTACAATAGATCAACAGGTTTTGTCTTGTGTTTTGTTATTTTTAAACTTCGCATCAGATTAACCGATCTTCAGATAAATAAAGTGCTTAAGACATAAATTGGCCATTTCGTTCTATTACAAATTTACAACACCGCCTGAATAAAAACGTTCCTTTTGAAGTTTTAATTTATGTAATAATTTGTGTTAAACAGAGAAACATTCATTCGAAAAGTGAACAAAGATTTGCTTATCTCTTCCATCTTACACATTTGGTAAGAAAGTAAGCTAATGTAAAGCCAGACAACAGACAATTAAACAGTAAACCGGCTGTTGTCTTGTTTTTATATCTGCTAACATTTTAATACCCTCTTTTGCCAAAAACAAAAGTCGGACAATCAATAAACCCCCATCTAGTTACTGGGAGCTCTCACTTAGAATACTCATCAAATGTGGGACAAGTAACACACTTGTCTTACATAACTTCGATAATATGCTTGAACTAACTTGTCGTTCAAGATTCCTGAGAGTTTATCTCAACTACATATCATCAGATCTTTGTCTTCCGTGTTATAATCCACCTCGAGTTCACTTCACCAACGACAGTTCCTCAATTGTATACGATCTGTCCATGAAACATGCTATTCAAGGAATACCAGATCATCTTCGACAAATATCTATTCCCTCACTTTTTCTGAAAAATATGAACATGTCAATTGCAACAACAGATATTTCACTGATGGTTCTCGCATCAACGGATCCACTGGCTTCGGTGTTTTCAATGTGACTTCAACCACCTTCCAAAAACTTCAGGAACCGTGTTCGGTTTATGTTGCTGAGCTGGCAGCAATTAACTTCGCTTTGGGGATAATTTCCAATCAGCCCGTAGACCATTATTTCATCTTCTCGGATAGTCTTAGTTCTATCGAGGCACTCCGGTCGATGAAACCTGTTAAGCACGCATCTTACTTTCTTACAAACATAAGAGAGCAGATGCGTGTTTTGATCGAAAGATCATTCAAGATTACCTTTGTTTGGGTCCCTTCTCACTGCTCAATCTACGGCAATGAGAAGGCAGACTCACTGGCAAAAGGTGGGCGCACAGGAAGGTGAGGTTTATGATAGACAATTCTCGAGCAACGAGTTTTTCCCATTAGTCCGTCAGAGTACTCTTCAAAGTTGGCAAAATAATTGGACACACAACGAACTTGGACGGTGGCTATTTTCTATAGTTCCAAAAGTTTCTGGGCGAGCGTGGTTCAGAGGTGAGGACTTAAGTCGAGGCTTCATTCGCATGATGTCGAGACTTATGTCTAATCACTATTCACTAAACGCACATCTGTACAGAATAAACCTTGTCGATAGCAACTTATGTAGGTGCGGAGCCGGTTATGATGACATCGATCACGTAGTTTGGTCCTGCTCGGAAAATGACGCCTCCAGAGAGCAATTATTGGATACCCTAGTGGCCCGAGGTAAACAACCCTTCAGGGAAGTTCGAGGTGTTTTGGGAGATCGTGATGTGGTCTATATGCAGGCCATTTATAGTTTTCTTTGTGCTTCTGATATCAAAATCTAATAGTTTTTTTTCTTTCTTCAAAGTTTTTTTTTTTGTGTTTAGTCTCTGCTTTCTGTTCCGTAGAGCACCATAGCTCTGCCATCCGGAAGATGCTCCCAGTCGAACCATTCCTCGAGCACGACGACACGCCACATCGTCCCTGACGCCAAATACCCGGATGAGAAGCTGAAATTCCCTGATCCCAAATCCTTAGCCCTGTCCATCCTTAAACATTGTAAACTAACCTCGAGTCACCACGAGTACGCTGGCTTCTACCCTCTCTTACTAACTGAAAAATTAAATGATATTGATTGTATATATCACAAAGAACCATGGCTCCGTAAAGTGTTATACACGCCTGAGCCTACCAAATAAACGAACTTGGAAAAAAAAAAAAAAAAAAAAAAAAACCCCATCTATGATCTGAAATACTACGACTCGGAAATTACATGAACATTATATCTACATTCTTCAAATTAGTTTCGTTCGACAGTGTAGAGCAGAATAGGTCCCACTTGCCCTTTTTGAAGGGGTAAGTGGGTCCCGTAGGTAAATTTATTTATGTCACTACCAATATTTTTGTAACTGAATAAATGGCTTACAACACGTCTACACTTCAACAACGGAAGCATATAATGATGTATCCGTAGTTAATGTCCTGAAATACCCTGTTTCCTAATTATGCGTTAGCGATTTTGCTGAACTACCGTTTTTTAGGTCCCACTTGCCCCGGGGTACCTTATCATATATTGACTGTCTTACAGCCTTCCCGAAAAAAAAATGCATTTTCCATGGATATTTCTTCTATCGCCTGTTGAGGACAAGGGTTTCAGATTTTACGGGAATGAGTTTTTTGCACACCCGGAAACTATCAAAGCAACTATGGTTTTATTGGACTTCGTGTCGATTTAATTCCTAGAGCTGATCCGATTATTTTTTGTGGTTAATGCTTTCAAGTTTTTCTCGTATTATTTTTTTTTCTTTATTTAGTCAGTAACGACTCTTACTTACCACCGAATATATGATCCGAAACATGAACAGAAGAAAGCGCAATTGTGATGGGAAATGCGAACGACAGCACAACAAATGGTTCCTTTCTTCTTTTTGCCGTTCTACTTGTTTGTTGGATTCGATTCTAATATCGGAGGCGAGCATCAAGGAGGGTTTTTCATAATGCAGGGCAAGTGGTATGTCCTACAGTATTCGGGAACCGTTTGTGCCGTTCCCTAAAGCGATCAGAGTATTTCTTTCTTTGTATCAATATCCAGACATTGCTGATTTTGGCAGGCTGCCGAATCGACAGTCGGTGCTGAAGGATGACTCTTATATAAATGAACTTGAAACGCTCTTTCGATTTTTTTTTCGCTCCCTTTCTTCGGATGATTGGCCTGGAATTCTATTCAAATAATGATATTTCAGCGGGGCATTTTCTCTTTATCGACGTAAACGGCGAAGAAAATGGTACGCGTGTGTGTACATAAAGGGAATTGAATCATTCTTATTATCATATCGCAATTCTAAGGAACACTAATAAAGGTGGCACTCCTTCATCAGCGGCGACGTTACACGTGCAGGGTGCAGCTCAATGTTTCATTGGCACGACGGTAGCAAAATTGCTGTAATATTACTTAAGGAAGTTTAATATTACTTTAATATTACGTATGGAAGTAGAATAGCATCTTAGTATAACTATTTAAGCGATTCGTTTTCTTTTGAGTAATTTGTTGAAAAAGTTACTATCAATATTTCAACAAGAAGCGGTCTTTCTTTTACAGTTAGATTCAAACGTAGTTTGAATGTTGATCAGAAGATTGTGTCTCCAACGTCCATCAAAAAATAATGTTCGCTGTGATTGAAAAGTTTCACGAAAAACTTTTCTGTGCTTGCTGTCTATATATCAATTCTTTGGAAGTCGTTAGGTGAAAGTACTTCGTTTTGTGTTGAATGGTTTTTTGTTGCTGTTCTTTTTTTCATTTCACCTACTCAATTTTATTTCTCGACCATTATCAGAGAGAATTTGCTGCCCCCATCTTTTAGAAAAATATTGCTCGAACAATTTTAATGATGATGAGGTTTATTGTGTCCTGTTTCCAAAGTTCCGGCGTGCTTAAAGCTATAGATTGAAAAACGTGCTTTATATGTTATTGTGCTAAAAGCCTTGAATTTGGATTATTTTAAGTTAACCCCACTTACTGGATACGTACTTACAGCTGTGTACCAAGTTCTACCGTAGGAAACAGCTTTCTAAGCTGGCTGCGAACGGCACCACGGCTCGTATGAATGGTGCCAGATGGCGGCGCCATTGTGTTCGTTGTCAGAAAATTAGTCATGGATAAAATTGCAAACGGAGAAAACACGCCTGGAATCTCGCTTGCAGTTTTCCCTCGCCCGACGATATCAACCCATCAATTCACTCTTATTTTCGCCGCATAATCGACCGAGAACGATGATGTGCGAACCGAGTGGCGATGATGTGGACAAGTTTCCGATGGGATTCAACTGTACGCGAACTTCCTTTCCGTACCATCTGGATTAGTTTCCTTTGTTCAAGGTCGTTGTCGTGGCACTGCCTGTCGTCACCTCATCCTCATCATGCTTGAATTTGAATGTGGTTTGTGGGGTGGCATCTTTGCTCTTCAAATCCACCAGAAAAGTTTCCGCGCGGAGAGGACCGAACCGCAAAACCAACGCGGAATCAACTTGTCTCATTTGCATGTAAATAAATTTGTTCAATTTTCTATGTAATTTCCCCAAATTTATGCTGGAGTATGTCCATCTATGTGTGTATGTAGTACCTGTTGTCTAGCATTCAGTCAGTGGAGGATGTGATTTAGAAGTAAAAAATTCGGTCGCCTTTGTCAGATTTTGTTGGGTAATAAAATTGTGGACTTCCCTCGCCGTACTAGGAAGGTTGGCCAAAAATAAATTTCGTCTAGACTCTTTTCTCAATTAAATTTGAATTTGTGAGCCGTCTCGCTCGTGAGACGAGCTTTGGCACCGAGCCAGAATGAAGCTTAGGGAGTCTAAAGTGTGCTAAAGCTCTTTGTGGCTATGTACAGAGTCACAATGTGAATGCTTAAGTAGAGTAGATGCTTGTGGTTGCAAGGATGGATTGAATCGGCAAAGCAAAGTATAAATTGAATGTATTTAGCAAAACACATTTAACCGATCTTCAAGATTTAACCGAACTTCTGAACAAACGAACAGCTGAACAAATGAACAGTTTGACATTTTGCATTAATCAGCATAGAAGTTTGGCGGACGATTATGGAAATTTTACAGAACTTAACTATTGAAAGTTTTGTAAAACTTGACTTGAATTATTGCTAAGCATGATTATATTGACCTATAATTCGTAGCTGATTGACCTGAATAAACGAAACGAACAGCGAACCAACAAATAGACTTTTCCTCATTGCAAAACGTGCGTTCAACAGCACTAAAAGAAATGTGACCACGAATATATGTTTGACCAGGATAAGACTGCAGCGGCCTTTGCATTACAAAAACCCAGAATAATCCACCTAGCGGTGATGGTGCCTTTCGAGTTTATTATAAAACAAAAAACACATAAGAGTAACAAAAAAGCACATAAGAGAGGTCAAAATTGGATTCTAGGGAGATAGATTCAGTTATTTCCATCAATTCACATTTATTTGCGTTCATTTGAACGCATTGCAGAAACTTTTAAAAAAAAAATTTTATTTGAATTTTTTTTCCAAGGGGGGATCTTTGGGAAAAATAAAAAAAAAACAATGTTTTTTTAATAACTCCGAAACGCAATGGCCGATTAGGCCAATTTTGAATAGCGAAAAATTAGGAAGGATTCCGCATCGAATGCAAGCAAATCGGATAAGGTCAAGTACAAAAAAGTGTGTCTCACATACATACATACATACATACAGACATCACCTCAATTCGTCGAGCTGAGTCGATTGATTTATAACACTATGGGTCTCCGAGCCTTCTATCAAAAAATCGGTTTTGGAGTGAACATATAGCCTTTACGTATACTTAGTATACGAGAAAGGCAAAAATGGATTGTACGACAATTCCCCGAAAACCAATTCCCCGAATGCAATTTCCCCGAATGTAATTTCCCCGAATGTAACAATTCCCCGAATGCAATTTCCCCGAATGTAACAATTCCCCGAATGTAACATTTCCCCGAATGGAACAATTCCCCGAAAATAAAATACCTCTTGCAAACACATCTTCGCAATCCATTGTATGCGTCCGAAAAAAAGCAGCGTTCAAAGATACGTCCAAGAGTGTTTTATTGGAGATTATCAGCTGAATAGCCTTTGGTAGTATTTGATGTTCTTGATCCACCAAGATGTGTTGTTGAGTTATAAAGATGTCAGAGTTCAGTGTTTTCTAGGGTAGGTTTTTTTCCTAAAATAGTATCAAACTGCAATTTCGATTGAAAGCCTTTTGGTAAATATTTTTCCTATCTTCGGAATTAAACTTCTGTCCCGTATAAACCTTCTTCAAAGATATAAGGTAATGGTAGATGTAAATCCTCGTAAACCAAAAAAATGCGTTTGCCCAGAATGAGGCAATGGTGAATGTGATTCCTTCTTTGAAAAAAATGTATGTGCTTGGAATAATGCAATGGTAAATGTGTCCCTTCTTCAGTGGGTGTTACACCAGATAATGAATGTTATTCGTTATTTAATAACATATATCTGCCCTGAATATGATAATGGGGGATGTTCTTTAAAAAAAGGCATTTTTACAAAGTAAGGAAATGCTGGATGTGCTCCTTCAAAAATAGGCGTTAGCTCGAAATAATGCGAAGATGAATAAATTGAGCATGAGAATAAGGGCAAATCTGATCTCCTATTTGGATGCAGGCGAATTCGGCCAGAATAAAGAAAAAAATATATAAGATCCCTTATTACGCATATGTATTGAATGTATTATATATCACCGAAAAACATTTTGCCGAATTAATTTTCTCAATATAGTGTTAGGCGTACTGTAACTTTCGCGGTATGATATTTAATGGATTATACCTTCTTCAGAATGACCTTTGGAAGAATCCCGTTTTTCAGAATGCTATATTAAACAAATGGGCATTTTCTTAGATAAGTGTGGTGTAGTATAGCAGCAGGTTTGAAACATATAATTGCTCCATATCATTCATTTTTTTACCTGGTAAACGAGCTACTTGCTTAATAAACGAATTATTTCCTCTTCTTTCTTTATTGCAGACAGAATTTCTGTCTCGAGAGGCCTTATACTGGATAGACGAGTTTATTTAAAGAAGGCATCATTTCCTCCATTCTCATTACACCGGACAGACGCGATCATTTAAAGAAGGCATTGTATCATTCTTTCACTTTATTCCAGACAAACGAATTCATTTAAAGAAGGGGCAATCTATCCTCTTTGCCTTATACCGGGCAAATGTGTTCATTTGAGGAAGACATTATCACTTCCTTTCCCCTAATACCGGGTGATGCTATCATCTAAAGAAGGCATTATCTCCTACCGTTGTCTTATACTGGACAGACGCGTTTATTTAAGACGACATTCCCTTGGCTTTAAACCGGGCAGATGCGTTCATCATACCGAGCAAACTCATTAATTTATAGAAAGCATTATCTCCTCACTTCGTCTTATACAGACCAAATGCGTTCATTCATAGAAAGCATTGCCTTCTTTCAGTGCATTGTCTTCATCTTAAATGGCTCTAAATTCTATCTGAAACTTAGCCTGTTTGTCAACTTAAAGTTCTATTATTAATTGCACAGTTATTGAAAACTTTCCCGTATCTTCCTACCCTGAAGCATCTTAGGCCGAACCGAGAATCCAACTCGCAACCTCCGGATCGGCAATCATACCCATCGCCTTGTGCCGCACTCAAAAAGAATTCGGGGAAATGTTACATTCGGGGATTTGTTACATTCGGGGAAATGTTACATTCGTGGAAATGGTACATTCAGGGAATTGTTATTCAGGAAATTGCATTCAGGGAAATTGCATTCGTGGAATTGTTATTCGGGGAATTGTCGTACAATCTACGCGAAAGGCAAAACGTCGGACCTTGCCTTCTTATACCCGTCAGATCACTATCGAGTACCATTTGTTTCGGGTTATTGTCTAACACCATGCTGGGCTCGATTCCCCGCTGGTATAGGAAATTTCCTTGAACATAAGATCATCGAGTTATTAGCCTCATTCAAACTCCAGGACTGTTAGGAGATCGTACAACATCTCGTATGCTGGATTTGAGACGCAATTTAAGGACATATACTCGGAGAACACATTTGAGCTGATATCGTTGTTCGAGACATCAGAATCAGATAGTTCGCGCGGTCCTAACACAAACTTCTCTTCTCGAGACAAGGGTTAAGGGTTCCCTGCATCTTCACTAGTACATTTTAAACTAACATACCTTCTCTTTCTTCCGTGATTGTAAGGACGTAGCCAGATATACAGCTGCTACCGTTTAGGAACAATTACCAATTTGCGACAATATACAGTAGTTGACATTTTTGGACGTTTTAAATCTGTAGTTCGATTGTGGGCACACTTGAAAACACGGCTAAAAATAAAGAATATAGAACAAAAATTACCCAATTTAAAGAAATGGTATAGAAGCAAGAGGTGAGAAGTGAGAGATGATAATTAGAAATGAGAAGTTAGATGTTTAGTAGGGAAAAGTGAGTGGATAGACATAAGGCAGAAAGCAGAAGAAAGACAGAAGAAGAAAGAAGAAAAAGAAGAGGAAAGAGAAAGAATCTCGTTTGTCACTTCTTTTTCCACGATCTTCACTTCTCACTTCTTACTACTCCCTGGTTACGTAAACCGTAGAAGGCCTTGTTCGCAGTAGCTATACGTTTTTTCCCTTCACAGTTCCAACACATCCCCATCAAGCACTATCTCACCCTAGGTCTTCCTCTGTCTCTACCTGCCACGCGTACAAAAAAGGATTAGATTGAGCAACGACTGCTACGCGCACATAAAATTCATGATTTGCCATGGCAAACCTTTGCAAACATCAGCGGTGGTGCGTAAAACAGCTTAGGCGGAAATTTCCATTCAATAATTTTTTTTTAATCTTTCGTTTATTTGGAAGGCTCATTTGCCGTGAAGCGTTACGGAGCCGAAATCAAGTTTAACAATACATTTCTTGATTCTTATACATTGTGTTAGTTTTGGGGAACCGAAAGACTCGCGGTTTAGTCGAGGTTAGGGAATACAATAATACAGTAGGAAAGGAAAGGATTTTGGGGTGCTTAAGTAATTACGATGCTGATGTTCACAAAGTTGACATTCCTTGCATTTTTACATCTGTAACGGGACAAACAAACTTTTTTTGGGAGACAACGACGAGAGGAAGGGATTAACGACAGACATGGAAATATACAACAAGAGGAAGACATTCGATATGGGCTACGACAGACAAGGGAATGGGCAGACAATAATTACAGTTTTACATCAGCAACTTTAAAAAATTGGTGGACCAGGGACATGTACTCAAGATCAAGGTCCGACAACACTTCCCTTTTGGTTGTTTTCCTCGGACCCGGAGATGTTCAGTTAGCGCAGATCTGGGGCCACGATGCTCCTCGCACGCCCACACGACATGATCGATGTCCTGATAATCCTCGCCGCAAACACAGAGATTACCTTCCGAGAGCCCCACTCTGAAAAGATGTGCATTTAAAGTGTAGCGAATGGACATTAGACGACACATGGTTCGAATGAAATCTCGTCCCATATTCAATTTTCGACACCTTCGGCGGAATTGAATACAGCCATCTACCCAACTCCCCATTTGACTATTTCTGTTGCCAGCTGTTCAAGGTTTCCTGACGAACTAATGTGAAAAATTCATCGAAGGTGATTTTCCGATCGTAAATATCACCTTCCATGCCCACCTTAGCCAAAGAGTCCGCTTTCTCATTTCCCGGGATCGAGCAATGAGAAGGGACCCAAGCCATGGTGATTGTGTAAGACCGTTTTGATAAAGCAATCAAAGCTTTCCGTATCCCATTCAGAAGATACGAGTGCTTAACCGGTTTCATTGACCGAATAGCCTCCAAGGAACTTAGACTATCGGTGAAGATGAAGAAGTGGTCAGGAGGTAGGGATGCGATTTGCTCGAGTGAATAGTGTATAGCTGCTAGCTCAGCATACACGGAACAAGGCTCTTTGAGCTTAAAATAGGCGCTATGAAAAACGTTGAAAACACCGAAACCAGTGGAGTCATCCATTTTTGACCCGTCTGTAAAAAAGCTTCTCTCCTCACTGGCGTGCCCGTATTTGCTTGCAAATAATGGAGGAATGACCTTCGCACACATAAAGTCTGGTATTAAATGAACCTCCTGCTTCATGGACAGATAAAAAGTAACAGAGGAACTGTAAGAGTCTAAGAAGTTAGCATGATTGGTGTCAACCAAAGATGGGCTTACCTCCAGCGTTATGTACCAGTGGTAAATACTCATGAATCGAGATTGAGGGTTTTGTTCGAGCAGCTTCTCGAAGTTGTCAATGACCAATGGATTGAGAACCTCACAGCGGATGAGGAACCGGAGCGATAATTCCGCGAAACGATCTGTTAGTGGCAGTACTCCTGCAAGTACTTCCAAGCTCATCGTATGTGTCGAATTCATACATCCTAACGCGATACGAAGACAGCGGTACTGGATCCGTTGAAGCTTCAGCATGTGTGTTTTATACTATCGACAGACATATGATTTCCACACAATAATTTTCGTATCACGCTGTACGCGTACAGTGGCAAGATGACATACATCTTTTTTCACCGTTGAATCTATTTGACAGTTTGTTTTGAAACTGATTCTACCACTTTCCAAAACGATGTTCTTCATCGAAATGTATAGAAATCATAAACTGGTACTGTAACGTCATATGAAAACGTCATAGTTTTCTAATTCTTCGTATAGGTATTTTAGCAGAAATATGCGAGTTCTTGCAAATATTCCGCAGGGCAATTATTTCTGCGGACGTTAACCACTCTATTCTATGGTTTGGGGTGATTTTAGTGCAAACGGCACTGATCGTTTAATTCATTTGGACATTTTGTAGGATAAAGCCAGCACCGTTCAATTGAGTCATAGATCCAATTTTGAATTTATCCAAAACAACGGTACAAAACATTCTTCCTATCTAAAAAAATAGTTGCTGACTAATGGCAAATCAAAAATCCCACATCCTTCCCAATCCCCAGACCTCATTCCAATTAAAACCCATGGGATCCTTGCACAAAATGTTCGAAATCCCACGATACAGAACTCAAACCATAAAATATCATGCAAAAGTGACGGTAGATCTTCCCGGAAACAACCCAAGAATTGGCAAAATCAATAGGAAGACATCTTCAGAGCATAATTGTAGCAAATAATGGGCTTACGAATAATATTTTGCCAATGTTGTGAAAAATATCATCCGGAATTGCAGAAAAACGATTTTTAATCAGTCATCTTGCAAATGTTTGTTTTTATTTCAAATGTCAAACGGCGTATTTGACATTTCAAACAACAAATTATGTTCTGTTTCGTACAATACAATGGTCGAAGGGCAGGGTACGGAAATCATCGTGCTATCGTGATACCAGCGTGATTCTGGGTGACAGACATATGGTTTTATGCTGTACAGTGATATTGGTATCATATATGTGTCACAAGTATTAACCGCGGACTGGAAGCAGAAACTACCGTATTCGAGGACCGACAAAATGGTTGTTCTATACAACGTCATAAGATCTTCGGGATGCGCTCCCCACCATGTTCCGGTTATTGTTCGCATGAAGTTGATCCGTTTCTGGCATTTTTGTGTCAGATACACAATGTGCTTCCCGAAGGTGCATTTCGAGTCGAACCAGACCCCGAGGTATTCAGAAGACATGCTATGATTGGTTGTCTTACCCATCAGTTGGAGCGGAAACTTTGCCGGCTTATGTTTTTTTCTTTGAAAAGACAACCATCTCAGTTTTCTCCGGAGTGAATTTGATACCCAGCCCAGTGGACAAATTGTCCAGAGTATCTTGCAATGGTCCTTGCAGATCAACTGCGGTTGGCTCCGAAACGGATACAACACAATTATCTGCAAGCTGCCTTAACGAGCAATTTGGCATGAGACATTCATCAATGTCTCTGACGTAAAAATTGTAAAGAAGGGGGCTTAAACATGAGCCCTGGGGGAATCATTCAATAATATTATCGCCTAGATTGTATGACTTTTTTTTACTTAATATGCTCTCGACTGTTTGAATCTTTATTTTTTATTTTTAATATTTCCGCTTTTAGTCTTTACTTGGCTATTAAAACAACATATTTTTTCTACGCCTAACTTTTTTTTCTGGGCTAACCTTTGAAAAAAAATGGAATGAACCATTGAAACGTCGGGCGTAGTAATATGTCGTTTTAATAGCCAAGTAAAAACTGAAAGCCGAAAATTTATTAACTAAATTGTATGACATTCGCCAGAAGGCTTTTTGCCAGAATGGACAATTCCCCAGAAAGCTGTTTGCCAGAATGCACCATTCCCAGAACCGTAGCGTAGCCCAGTACCCTTGGCGAAACCATCGTTGGGCGCCCTTCTCTTACTTAGGGAAATAAAAAGCGCAAGTTTCATAATCAGGGGCTAAATATTCATAAATTTCCTAGAAATGTTAAGAAAATAAACAAACGCATTTTTTTTTCTCCAGAACCCACGCCCTGCTAGACCTAGTAGATGGGTCCAGAAAGGCTAATTCTAGTCTAGGTAGGTTGTTGACCGGAATCGCCATTGGAACTATTCAGATCAAGAAAAATCCAACACTGTAGAGAGTCTTTCAATGGTTTGAAGACACCATTGGGCCTGGTTGGATTAATGAAACCCAGCTCTAAAGTGGGTTGATTGATGTTTGGAATCGCTGTCAATCCTAACTAGATCATGAAAAATTAAGATCTGTTGTGGCTTGGTTGTTCATTCAAAATCTTAGTTAGGTCAATATTAAAACTCAAATCTCAAGTGAGTTGATCAATTGTCGGAACCACTATGAAACCTTATTGGATCAAGTGGATGAAATCGCCATCGAATCTATTCGAATTAAGAAAAACCCAACTCTGGAATGGGTCTGACAGAGGTTTGGAACCACTACAATTACCATCGGTAGGAGAAAAGCAAAAAAATCCAGCTTAGGATCAATCTGCATTTAATTGTTACTAGATGAAAAGAAGAATAATCTGTAATGAACATTCTTATCCAATCAATTAATGCCCACTTACAATTTTAACAAAACAAAGTTTTAGGTACAGAATCCTCTGAAAGTAACTCAATGTAATTTGGACTACATTAAGTTGTTCTGATTGATATATCTCAAATCTACACAATCCCATACCACTACTTCGTGGTTTCAGTCATTACTGCAAAGGGCCTTTCTTTTTTTCCGGCAATGGTGGATGTGATCTCCTTCTTTAAAAGCAGGCGCTTTCCCGAATAAAGGCAATGATGAATGTGATCCCTTAAAAGTAGACGTTTGTCGGGATTAATGTAATGGAAGATGTGATTCCTTCTTTAAAAATAGGCATTTTCCAGGACTAAAGCAATGATGGATACACACAAAAAATAAACATGGTTTTATAGAATATTATGCACTTTTATTTTGAAAAGTGCTTTATTTTCGTAGAATTTAGAGTAAAACTCGACTTTTAAAGCATATCACACGATTAACGAAAGGAAAAGAAATATATCACTTCTCATCTCTCTTTTCCTCTCAGTATACTGAGTACACTATAGTGTCTATATATGACAGCGACGAAATCAGCAACGCTAGGAGCAAACTATGTAGCATGGGTATAGAAACTACATAGTGCGATAGGGTGGTTAAAAAAATCGATTTTGCTCCATAACGCTCCTCTGATTCTGTATCATGTTCCGAGTGTCCTTCGAAAATTTGAGCTCATTTGGATAAAAACTGATTTAGCACAAGCCGTTTCAATTTTGCATGCAAATTAGTATGGGGAAATTTATTTTTTCATCATACTGATTATGGCGCTTCCTCATTAAGCGCAGGTTAAAAGAAAACCTACATAGCTACATAGTTGCCTGTTGAGTAGCTATGCAATTAGTGCCAGAAAACTACGACATAGATTAAAATCGACATTATGCAAAATTACCTTCCCAATATAATTCTTTTGCCACCAATGATAATCGGAATTTCCAGTTTTATTATTTCTGGGGAATGGTAAGGGAAGGTGGTCGGCTGTCAGCATCCATTTGTTTTTAGTTCATAACTTTCCTTCATTTGCACAATGTGGTGATACTTTCATACCAATGGATGCCTATAGACATAAGCTAATAACTGGTAAGGAGTTTTGATTTATTCCATCCATTGGAAAGTTTTTATTAACAATATTTTTGAGGGTTGTTTTTATGCCATCCTGAAAAAGGTGGTCGGTTGTCGGCACCCCCCAAAACTCAATCAAAATTTGAAAATATGAATTTAGGGTGTTATGGCTAAAAATATCGAGACTTATTTTGGCAATATTTTTTATAACATTTCTCTGTAGAGTGAAACAAAGGCTTCTAAGCGCTTCGAAAATGAGCATTACAAGATCGAGCTTATATAGCACACGTATAACATATGTCAAAATGGCAATATCTGTTTTCTGTCGAAAGTTACGACGACCGACCACCTTCCCCTACATTCTGGCAAATGGCCTATTCTGGGGAAAGGCTTTCTGGCGTATCTGCCGTAATCTGAAAAAGTGACGTAAGCGCAAAAATTACAACATGCATGTTCTCCATTTTTCTGTTAAAGAGCTCGATGAGTACACCAATAGAAAATGGCGGATACGTCACTTTTTCAGATTACGGCAAATATAGTCCATTCTGGCAAAAATCACTCTGGAAAATTGATTCTGGCAAATGCCATACAGTCCGTCGCCTAAGTAACGACAGCTATGCATTCCTTGCACATTAGGTGAGTCTCATGAGACGTACATTGAGACACGCTGACTTATTTTTTTTTTATGCATGCAAGCTTCTCTCGTCGCACTGATTCGATGCTACGTGAGCTTTTGTAGCTCGTGGCAAACTGCCTCATCCAGGTATACACGAGAATTAAGAGACTCTGGTTCCCATGTGCTAACAAAAAAAAGTGGTACTTATGCTATTCAGTCGCGAAAAGTAAAACAATCCTAGCCAATTTATATTCTGATTTAAAACTCGGACTCGTAGATTTCCGCCTAATTGCATTTTAAATAGGGCTGAATGTCTAATTTTTCATAACGGAATATAATAACAAATCCCGTCTTCGTACATGGGAGCGAAATTTGCAAAAAAAGGTCCTGATGTTTAAATTAGCCTTAAAGTACGTGAGGACCTTAAATCTAGCCTTTTTCCCTGATTAATACATTTTTTCATGCCGTCGTTTTTTACAGTGGATGGTTTGGAAATATTCAGAAAGACTTTGAATGATTCTTAATATTTCAAAAAGAATAAAATGATTGAAAAATATTTGGTAAAATGAATGACCTACTACGGAAGATTAAAAAAGAATTCATTCGCTTCATTTTATTGACGTTGAGGTGTGATCTGATTTTCAGGAAATACTTGCCTACCAAGTTACTTATTCCGTTCAATCCGCTGATGAAATTGGGCAAATTTTAATACCTTCGGAATAAGCAAAAAAGAAATCATTGAAATGAAACTGTATGAAAACTCTTGCGGAGAAGTACCTGCTATAATTAACTGCTATCAATTAACTGTTAAATCCTTAAGAAAAGCGGATCAATGGAAAATGCAAAACGGCTTACCATTATTTTAAAAGCAACACTATTAAAATAACATCTAATACTACACTGTCATAAGACGAGTTTAGCACAATTCCATTTAATTCCACCACCTCGTAATACTTTTACATATACGTATTTCGATCTCAACTTAAAGGTCGTCTTCAGTGTCTGAGACTGAGAACATTCCATTAAAAAAGAGCTAAATAATTTTCTTGCTCTAATACTTTTTAGGGTTTCGTCCGCTTTCTTTGTTGAGAGACGCCTGCCGAGGGTTGCAATTCTCTCTTATAAAGACACACAAAAAATCAGTTCTATGCATTTGATTTAAGATTCCTGCCTATAATATTGAATTTTTTAGAATAATATCTTGGAGATATTAAGGAGAATCAATGAAAAAAACAGAAAAAAATGATTTTTTGTAGATGTGCGGCTCCGAAAAGGCTGGGGTGAAATGCGATGGCAGCAGCTCTCCGTCGGTGCGTGTGCACGCCACGGAGATCTGACGAGAAGAGGCCGAGTCATGGCTTGCTGCTTACCGATTGACACGCTGAGGTGGTAATATGTAATCACACACTGATAGTTTTTTATTTCGCAATGTTTTTTCGCGTTTTTTACCCAACTTTAGTGTACGCCACACTCCAGCGGCTTGCAAAGAATCCCGCTTATTTCATATATGATCATCAACTTCACTTTCTCGCTACTAGCGAAAAAATAACCCACACATTCCTCGACCGGTGGATGCTGCACTAGAGTGATTAAAATTTGCTGTTTTATTAATACTTCTAATTGTTTAGCTGATTTGGATGTAACTAGAATGAGCACGAGCTGTTTGAAGTTTGTATGGAAATTACTATGAAAACAGTCGCTTTTGAGGAAAACCGTTTCGCAACGTTGCCAAATAACACAAAGGTTGCCAAACTCTTAACGAACTAAGATGTACCAAAAGCATTGCGCATTCCGATTTGATGGACTTTTACATCAAATCAGCTTTGAGAATGAGTGCCGGAATTTCCAGAATAAGTTCTGTATGATATCAAATTTTCTAATGCCCACACGAAGAGTCATATTTTGCATGGTTTGCCTTGCAGCCGCGTATCTACCGTTGAGCTACGGAAGGTCTCCAAAAGTCCCATGCGTGATTATATAATTTAATCGAATAATTTTCATCACTCGTAAACATTTTCTTCTTCATCCGGCTTGCAGAGCTTTTCCATGAAACACAACTTGCGTCAAAATAAACCGCAATCATGTACGCACGTTGTGCCTGATGTGTGCCTAGCTGGTTGCGAATGAGAACCGGAGGCACCGGCCGGCGACGGTCTCGTTTCCCGGATTGAATCTAATCATTTGATTGACGTGCAAACATCCGATTCCGATCGAAACTTGGTTCGCACTTGCTGTTCCTCGAATCGATACGGGGCGATGCTGTTTAGCTTAGTTGGCAGGAGTTTTTTTTAACGGGCACTACGCATTGAGTTTGAGACCCGAGGTTGTTTGCAGCAAACATAGTTCACCGCTGAGTAGCAGTCCGCTTACTTTAGGAGGTTAATTGAGGCCCATGCGTTCGAATACGAAGCAGTGGCTCCATGATCCTAATTACCCCAGTGAGGGGGATATTTGTTTACTTGTTTTAAGGCTTTGCAGATTTGGAGCACAATCGATTAGATGAGAGAGAATGGTTTTGTTTTGAAAAATCAATAACTCCGTCGGACAAAAACGTAAGACCATTTATAAACCATTGATTTGCTTTAGTCCACTTTTAAGGGAAAAGATCCAGATAACAAATACTCTGGGAAGAGTCAGATTGAGAATTCTTTTTCATTTTAATTACTTCGACTGGCGCAAATCAACGTAAAAGTTCAGTCTAACTTTTGATCTTTTCTAACGATTTATCATCCTGACCTTTCAATACATCCTTAAACAAACACTCAGTTCTGTCGTCCAAGTCAATTGTTTGAGTTTTAAAGAAGATGTTTGCGATTCTCAGGCAATCTCGCTAAACGCCGCCTCACTCCCTGGGAATCCGAAATAAGACCTTCATCACCCGATAGTCGCTCAAATCTCATTTGAAAAGCAGAAAACTTGGGAGCAGATACCACTAATGGTGGAATCCTCTGTTTCTGTTCATGAATAAAACGCCAGAGGTAGATTCAATGTATTGCTCACATCCATCATGAATTATATCGAACTGTTGAGTTAGATCGAAGAAGACCGCGAAGTCATTTTGAGAATGTGCCCTTGAGATAATAATTTTCCAATATGCTTATGAAATACTAAGTGAATGTGTCTTGTGTCAACTTTACAGCCCCATTGAAATAAATCACCTCTTGATGTTTTCAACGAATTCATCATTTTTTCCGCAATTGAGAATCCTTTCCGTTTTGCAATTCCTGTTGACGGCGTTTTTGCGATGATGATTTATCACTTCTTCCTGGAAACAACCGACATGGCGGCCAGATCCTTTCACGTTGACGACCGTCCCACAGTCTATTTATACCGACACAGCAAAAACAGTAGTTGATTTCATGAAAACGAATCCCTGTAACAAACCTCCATCGTGACTGATGGTGGCGGTGACAGGCCTCAACGGAGACGGAAGCTTTCCGTTACGATTCGATAGTTGGTCGTTTGAAAATTGAGTCGCGAAACGGTGCTATTTCTTGCCCAAGCCGATTCATCCGCTTGAGGCACCTTTTGGCAAGGGTTGTGGAGCGTTGATTTTCTGTTAAGTGATTGTTTTTATACCACCCGCTGTGCGTTTCACCATCATCATTTAGCAATGGTTCGAAAGGTGTGATCAAACGCTTTGTTCGACGTAGCTGCGTTTGAAATGTTAGCTCTAGAAGATTGTTCCACCCTGGGGTATTTTGAAGTAAAAGAAGCTTAATTGATTGTCATCCTGCTGTTTATTCTTATGCTTAGATTTTGACCCATACCACAAGTTTAATTGCTTGGACACTGGAATACAGTCACGGTCATGGCTCCGTGCACTTCGTTCTACAGATCCCTCTAGGGTGGAAAAGGGCGCTTGACTTCACGTAAAACAGCAGAAAAAACTGCGTGAAAACACCCATCCGCAACTTGAAACTGGAGCAGAACGGGGTGGCAATCTTTAACCTTTCAACAGACGTTGATTTATGGCTGGTTGAACGGCTGACGAAAGGTGATTAGGGGTGCTGTGAACGGAAAACCAACATAGTTGTTTTGGCGGTGTACCTATAAAGTGATGTCTGTCACGTGCCTTAAATCCATGCTACACAAACCACATCCACAAGTCTGGTAGTGATATGACAGGGTTTGAACGTGACAAGAGCCTAGATGCCATAGCACCAACAAAGTATGCTCCCAACTGTGATAGATTTAGGAAAACAGGAAACGATTCAATTTTTCCATGTGTCAAGTAAGATTGAGAGGCCAATTAGAATTGCAAATTTTCCGCAACAGACACCGAATGATGGATCGGGGATGTTATGGATAATGTTGGTTACAGTATTGACTGTTGCATGTAAAGGAACCTGATTGAATGAAGATGTAAAGCAATCAAGAAAATGTTGTCACCGAGTAAAAACGAATCATGCTCTTTCCATATCGATCATCCTTATGGATGTATGTATGTAATTGATTGCTTGGAGTTTTGTTCGGCACCGATTGAACAAAAATGCGCATGAATTACTTTTACATTCCGGTTCACTAAAAGTATCAAGAGATATTGGATACCTTTTGTGGAATGCGGCAATACAAATTATGTAACACTATCAATTTAACCCTTAAAAGGCCGGGACGACAGTCACCTCCTTCAAAGTGCTCGTTCTCAGTAAAGCGTTGACCAAATTTCACGACCCCAGACTTGTTTCAAAGGGGATTAGTAGAGCTTTCTTTTGACCTAGATGCAGCCGCGCTGAACCCCTTCCCGCGTTCATGAGTTTCGAAAATGTATGTGTTTTTTCCTTATTTTATTCTATTATTGCCAAATTGCTTCAGTAATCAAGTGCAATAAAGTTCTGGCATCATGAAATAAAGTAGATACATGAAATATATCAAGTAGAAGTGATTTTGAACGTTTCCAAGTTATCTGATTACTGATTAGCCATATCCCTGATCTAAGATTTATGGTCATATTTCTTAAAATCTGATCACGAAATAAACCAGACAGGAGGTAAAAATATCACAAAAAGACTGTAGACATATGTGTAATCAATTTTATGTATTGAAGATACTATTTTGGAACATTCCAGTTCATCCAAAATATCCGTGAGTTCAGGTCTTAAATTCTACCATAGAAGCGAAAGATAATGTGCACATAAAAATACTCAGAGTACATCCTACTCAGTTCAAAGATATCAAATGACTCATGGAAAACTTTTCTGCGTGTCCCATAGTGACATTCTAGAATGCGCGAAATGTTCTGAAGTTCGGCTCGTAAGACCTACGCTACAACGGCCTTGAAAATGTTTTCGGCAGCTATCAAAAACCTTCCCAACAGCTCCTTGGATATCTGCCAAGAAACGTTACACCGATCTTTCTGCACTTCAGTACACTGCAGGTCATCCAAAACGTTCTTGAGTTCAGGTCGTCAGATCTACAATCAAGTAGAAGCGCAATGGTTGTTTGAAATCAAGCTCACGTCATCCTGCCCAGTTCAAAGAAATCAAATGAGTTATGGGAAATTTTGCTGCGTCCCCCTGAATGCCATGCTAGAATGCGCGAAATGTTCTGAAGTTCGGCTCGTAAGACCTACACTACAACGGCCTTGAAAATGTTTTCGGCAGCTATAAAAAACCTTCCCAACAGCTCCTTGGATATCTGCCAAGAAACGTTACACCGATCTTTCTGCACTTCAGTACACTGCAGGTCATCCAAAACGTTCTTGAGTTCAGGTCGTCAGATCTACAATCAAGTAGAAGCGCAATGGTTGTTTGAAATCAAGCTCACGTCATCCTGCCCAGTTCAAAGAAATCAAATGAGTTATGGGAAATTTTGCTGCGTCCCCCAGAATGCCATTCTAGAATGCGCGAAATGTTCTGAAGTTCGGCTCGTAAGACCTACGCTACAACGGCCTTGAAAATGTTTTCGGCAGCTATCAAAAACCTTCCCAACAGCTCCTTGGATATCTGCCAAGAAACGTTATACCGATCTTTCTGCACTTCAGTACACTGCAGGTCATCCAAAACGTTCTTGAATTCAGGTCGTCAGATCTACAATCAAGTAGAAGCGCAATGGTTGTTTGAAATCAAGCTCACGTCATCCTGCCCAGTTCAAAGAAATCAAATGAGTTATGGGAAATTTTGCTGCGTGCCCCAGAATGCCATTCTAGAATGCGCGAAATGTTCTGAAGTTCGGCTCGTAAGACCTACGCTACAACGGCCTTGAAAATGTTTTCGGCAGCTATCAAAAACCTTTCCCAACAGCTCCTTGGATACCTGCAAAGAAAGGATATGCCGATTTTTCTGCACTTCAGTACACTGCAGGTCATCCAAAACGTTCTTGAGTTCAGGTCGTCAGATCTACAATCAAGTAGAAGCGCAATGCTTGTTTCAAATCAAGCTCAGGTCATCCTGCTCAGTTCAAAGAATTAAATGCGTTATGGGAAATTTTGCTGCGTGCCCCAGAATGCCATGCTAGAGTGCGCGAAATGTTCTGAAGTTCGGCTCGTAAGACCTACGTTACAACGGCCATGAAAATGTTTTCGGCAGCTATCAAATACCTTCCCAACAGATCCTTGGATACCTGCCAAGAAACGCTATACCGATCTTTCTGCATTTCAATATGCTGTAGGCCATCCAAAACGTTCTTGAGTTCAGGTCGTCAGATCTACATTCAAGTAGAAGCGCAATGCTTGTTTCAAATCAAGCTAAAATCATCCTGCACAGTTCCAAGAAATCAAATGAATTACCTATTGAAAATCAAAAACAAAAAGTCAAAATCGTAATCGGTGACAGGAACGTACAGGTAGGAAGGGAGATAATGTATAGACCGGTCATCGGACCGGATAGTCTGCACACCGTATCGAATGACAACGGCCAACGATGCATAAACTTTGCAGCCTCCCGCAGAATGGTAGCCCGAAGCACCTTCTTTCCCCGCAAAAATAACCACAAGACCACATGGAGATCACCTAACCAAGAAACGGAAAACCAAATCGACCACGTTCTAATCGACGGTAAATTCTTCTCCAACATCCGACGTCCGCACTTACCGCAGTGCATTGAATCCGACCACTACCTCGTTGCAGTATGACTGCGCTCAAAACTCTCGACGGTGTACAACACGCGTCGAAGTCGGACGCCGCGGCTTAACATTGGGCGGCTACAAGACGGTAGACTAGCCCAAGAATATGCGCAGCAGCTGGAAGTGTCACTCCCAACGGAAGAGCAGCTAGGCGCAGCGTCTCTTGAAGATGGCTGGAGAGATATTCGATCCGCCATTGGTAGCACCGCAACCGCTGCACTTGGCACGGTGCCCTCAGATCAGAGAAACGACTGGTATGACGGCGAATGTGAGCAGTTAGTAGAAGAGAAGAATGCAGCATGGGCGAGATTGCTGCAACACCGCACGAGGGCGAACGAGGCACGATATAAACGGGCGCAGAACAGACAAAACTCGATTTTACGGAGGAAAAAGCGCCAGCAGGAAGATCGAGACCGTGAAGAGATGGAGCAACTGTACCGCGCTAATAACACACGAAAGTTCTATGAGAAGTTAAACCGTTCACGTAAGGGCCACGTGCCACAGCCTGATATGTGTAAGGACATAAACGGGAACATTCGTACGAACGAGCGTGAGGTGATCCAAAGGTGGCGGCAGCACTACGAAGAACACCAGGAGGAGATGTGGCAGACGAAGATGGCGGTTTGGTGATGGACCTGGGAGAGCGCGCGCAGGGCATAATTTTACCGGCTCCGGATCTCCAGGAAATCCAGGAGGAGATCGGCCGGCTAAAGAACAATAAAGCCCCTGGGGTTGACCAACTACCAGGAGAACTATTTAAACACGGTGGTGAGGCACTGGCTAGATCGCTGCACTGGGTCATTACCAAGGTTTGGGAAGATGAGGCTCTGCCACAGGAGCGGATGGAAGGTGTCGTGTGTCCCATCTACAAAAAAGGCGATAAGCTGGATTGTAGCAACTACCGCGCAATCACATTGCTGAACGCCGCCTACAAGGTACTCTCCCAAATGTTATGCCGTTGTCTAGCACCAATTGCAAGGGAGTTCGTGGGTCAGTACCAGGCGAGTTTTATGGGCGAACGCTCCACCACGGACCAGGTGTTCGCCATTCGCCAAGTACTGCAAAAATGCCGCGATAACAACGTGCCCGCACATCATCTATTCATCGACATCAAAGCCGCATATGATACAAGAAGATGGAGGAAGCCTACATCAGACTGAAGAGGGAAGCCAAGCGGATCGGACTAGTCATCAACACGTTGAAGACGAAGTACATGATAGGAAGAGGCTCAAGAGAAGACAATGTGAGCCACGCACCGTGAGTTTGCATCGGTGGTGACGAAATCGAGGTGGTAGAAGAATTTGTGTACTTGGGCTCACTGGTGACTGCCGAAAATAATACCAGCAGAGAAATTCGGAGACGCATAGTGGCTGGAGATCGTACGTACTTTGGACTCCGCAAGACGCTCCGATCGAATAGAGTTCGCCGCCGTTCCAAACTGACAATCTTCAAAACGCTAATTAGACCGGTAGTCCTCTACGGACACGAGACCTGGACGATGCTCGTGAAGGACCATCGCGCACTTGGAGTTTTCGAAAGGAAAGTGCTGCGTACAATTTATGGTGGGGTGCAGATGGCGGACGGTACGTGGAGGAGGTGAATGAACCACGAGTTGCATGAGCTGCTGGGAGAACCATCCATCGTTCACACCGCGAAAATCGGACGACTGCGGTGGGCCGGGCACGTAGCCAAAATGTCGGACAGTAACCCGGTGAAAATGGTTCTCGACAACGATCCGACGGGCACAAGAGGCGAGGTGCGCAGCGGGCAAGGTGGATGGATCAGGTGGAAGATGACTTGCGGACCCTCCGTAGACTGCGTGATTGGCGACGTGTAGCCATGGGCCGAGCCGAGTGGAGAAGACTCTTATATACCGCACAGGCCACTTCGGCCTTAGTCTGAATAAATAAAATAACCTATTGAAAATTTTGCTGCGTGCCCCATAATGACATTCGAGAATGCGCGAAATGTTCTGAAGTTCAGCTCCTAAGACCTACGCTACAACGACCTCGAAAATGTTTTCGGCAGCTATCAAAAACCTTACTGACTTATTGAAAATGTTTCTGCGTGCTCCATAACGACCTGAACTCAAGAACGTTTTTGATGAATAATTCATTTGATTTCTTTGAACTGGGTAGGACGACCTGAGCTGAATTTGAAACAAGCATTGCGCTTTTACTTGATTGTAGATCTGACGACCTAACCACCAGAACCTTTTTGATGGCCTTCGGAGTATTGAAATGCAGAAAGAGCAGTATAACATTTCTTGGCATGTATTCAAGGATCTGTTGGGAAGGTTTTTGATAGCTGCTTAAAACATTTTCGAGGCCGCTGTTGCGTAAGTTTTACGAGCCGAACTTCAGAACATTTCGCGCATTCTAGCATGGCATTCTGGGGCACGCAGCAAAATTTCCCATAACGCATTTAATTTTTTGAGCTGAGCAGAATGACCTGAGCTTGATTTGAAACAAGCATTGCGCTTCTACTTGATTGTAGATCTGACGACCTGAACTCAAGAACGTTTTGGATGACCTGCAGTGTACTGAAGTGCAGAAAGATCGGCATATCCTTTCTTTGCAGGTATCCAAGGAGCTGTTGGGAAAGGTTTTGATAGCTGCCGAAAACATTTTCGAGGCCGTTGTTGCGTAGGTTTTACGAGCCGAACTTCAGAACATTTCGCGCATTCTAGCATGGCATTTTGGGGCACGCAGCAAAATTTCCCATAACGCATTTAATTTTTTGAACTGAGCAGGATGACCTGAGCTTGATTTGAAACAAGCATTGCGCTTCTACTTGATTGTAGATCTGACGACCTGAACTCAAGAACGTTTTGGATGACCTGCATTGTACTGAAGTGCAGAAAGATCGGTATATCCTTTTTTGGTAGGTATCCAAGGATCTGTTGGGAAGGTTTTTGATAGCTGCCGAAAACATTTTCAAGGCCGTTGTAGCATTGGTCTTACGAGCCGAACTTCAGAACATTTCGCGCATTCTAGAATGGCATTCTGGGGCACGCAGCAAAATTTCCCATAACTCATTTGATTTCTTTGAACTGGGCAGGATGACGTGAGCTTGATTTCAAACAAGCATTGCGCTTCTACTTGATTGTAGATCTGACGACCTGAATTCAAGAACGATTTGGATGACCTGCAGTGTACTGAAGTGCAGAAAGATCGGTATAACGTTTCTTGGCAGATATCCAAGGAGCTGTTGGGAAGGTTTTTGATAGCTGCCGAAAACATTGTCGAGGCCGTTGTTGCGTAGGTTTTACGAGCCGAACTTCAGAACATTTCGCGCATTCTAGCATGGCATTCTGGGGCACGCAGCAAAATTTCCCATAACGCATTTAATTTTTTGAACTGAGCAGGATGACCTGAGCTTGATTTGAAACAAGCATTGCGCTTCTACTTGATTGTAGATCTGACGACCTGAACTCAAGAACGTTTTGGATGACCTGCATTGTACTGAAGTGCAGAAAGATCGGTGTATCCTTTTTTGGTAGGTATCCAAGGATCTGTTGGGAAGGTTTTTGATAGCTGCCGAAAACATTTTCAAGGCCGTTGTAGCGTTGGTCTTACGAGCCGAACTTCAGAACATTTCGCGCATTCTAGAATGGCATTCTGGGGCACGCAGCAAAATTTCCCATAACTCATTTGATTTCTTTGAACTGGGCAGGATGACGTGAGCTTGATTTCAAACAACCATTGCGCTTCTACTTGATTGTAGATCTGACGACCTGAACTCAAGAACGTTTTGGATGACCTGCAGTGTACTGAAGTGCAGAAAGATCGGTGTAACGTTTCTTGGCAGATATCCAAGGAGCTGTTGGGAAGGTTTTTGATAGCTGCCGAAAACATTTTCAAGGCCGTTGTAGCGTAGGTCTTACGAGCCGAACTTCAGAACATTTCGCGCATTCTAGAATGTCACTATGGGACACGCAGAAAAGTTTTCCATGAGTCATTTGATATCTTTGAACTGAGTAGGATGTACTCTGAGTATTTTTATGTGCACATTATCTTTCGCTTCTATGGTAGAATTTAAGACCTGAACTCACGGATATTTTGGATGAACTGGAATGTTCCAAAATAGTATCTTCAATACATAAAATTGATTACACATATGTCTGCAGTCTTTTTGTGATATTTTTACCTCCTGTCTGGTTTATTTCGTGATCAGATTTTAAGAAATATGACCATAAATCTTAGATCAGGGATATGGCTAATCAGTAATCAGATAACTTGGAAACGTTCAAAATCACTTCTACTTGATATATTTCATGTATCTACTTTATTTCATGATGCCAGAACTTTATTGCACTTGATTACTGAAGAAATTTGGCCATCATAGCAAAAAATAAGGAAAAAACACAGACATTTTCGATACTCATGAACGCGGGGAGGGGTCTAGCGGGGCGGCACCTATGTCAAAAGAAAGCTCTACTAATCCCCTTTGAGAAAAGCCCGGGGTCATGAAATTTGGTCAACGCTTTACTGAGAACGAGCACTTTGAAGGAGGTGACTGTCGTCCCGGCCTTTTAAGGGTTAAGCTTTTAATACTTAAGTTTTCATGATGGAATCAGTTAAGCATATTAAGTTGATTTTCTCTAAAAGGCAAGAAGTCGAGTTGTTTCTATTCCATTCAATTCCATCACTTTCTTTGTATCCTGATAGAAACAAGTGTTTTCAGCAGCTGTTAAATTGTTTTCAATAACTTGGTAGTCAAGTCAGTTTCGAGACAATTGAGTTGAGAGTCAGAGAGACGGAGTGCATGGCCAAGTAAATATCACGTCGACACACTTCGTATTCAAACCACAATACAAAACCGTGTTTAGGGTTTATATGGAACACACCCAAACAGCAGAGTACAGCAATGTCCAATGTAGTTACCTTTTTGTCGTTCTCGTATTTTAGCTGTAGTATTGATGGTTGCTACTCCGGGATTGAGCAGAATCAGTAAATTTACACAAAGAATCAACTGAATAAGTGACTGAGACCGTTCAAGCATTTTTCAGTATGCAAGCTTCAGTGACTCAATGGTTCAAATGATCAATAACGGCGCCGGCCACGTCCTTTTAGTCGGTAAGGAAGTAGGAAGGAATATTAGCAGGTGGTTTTTGCTTTTTGAAGACCGCGTTTACCTCTGCGTCTCCACAAAAAACCGCAGGAAAGATTATCAGTTAGGGGCTGTCCATAAACCGCGTAAATTCTAAGGAGTGCGGGTCCTGAAAAGTCTACGCTTGCCTACAAAGGTGGGCGGGGAATGGGTTATCAAGAGTCTACGTAGACTTCTAATTTTTGGAGAAAATAATCAAAAAAACATCTATGTGAAAGTTTATTTCCATAATTTTATTTTTGAAACTTTTTGCAACACTTTAACGGAAAAATGTAATGAATTTCACTGAAGTATGAATTTTGGTGTAAAAAGATTCAGGATTTCCCTAGGAAATTCCTCTAACCAGAAAAATTTCATAAATATTTTTTTGGATTTTTTTATGTAATTCCACTTAGAATTATTTGGATTTTTATAATGGGAAAATCTTTCGTATGTCCATTAGAAATTCTTCAGAATATCCCAAGAGATTCGTCGAAATTACCATGAGAATAAGAAAATTATTTTGAGCTTTTTAGTGGAATGTCTTCACTTGTCATAAGACGAGTTAATACAATCCCATTGAATTAACGTATCTTGACAGATACGTATTTCGACCTCAACAGTAAGGCCGTCTTCAGTGTCTTGTACTTGACTCGACTTGAAGAAAATAATCGCAGCTTACACTATTTATACTATGCGTAGGTATAATAATTTATCTAGGTACTTATCTAGTTAGGGAGTGAGTGTTAGTAGTGGACCCCGTGCGTATAATGGACCCCCTGAACAAAATCTCAAAATAAACGCTGGAATCGACAATTTTCTGCAAGCTTCCGTCGGGTGAAGTTGCTTCATGTAACAGGACAGCAGCTCCGATACACGAGAAAGGGATTATCATCACTAGGTTTATTAATCTGTTTTTTTTTTATATTTTCAAGACATAAAAGCCTCGAATGCAATAGAACGGTACGGCGACGGTAACGGCAGGATTTGACAGAAGTATTATGTCAAATCCTGCCGTTACCGTTGCCTTTCCGTTCCGTTGCATTCAGGGCAGGTAGAATTCGAAGAATTCCTATCCGAAATTCGGAGAATTCCTATTTGGAATTCGCAGAATTTCTTTTCGGAATTCGGAGAATTCCTTTTCGGAGTTCGGAGACTTCCTATTCGGAATTCGGAGACAGGAATAGGAGAATTCGGAAATTCGGATAATTTCTATTCGGGATTCGGAGAATTCCTATTCGGAATTCGGAGAATTCGTATTCGGAATTCGGAGAATTCCTGTTCCGAATTCGGAGAATTCCAATTCGGAATTCGGAGAATTCCAATTCAAAATTCGGAGAATTCCAATTCGAAATTTGGAGAATTTCTATACAGAATTCGGAGAATCCCTATTCGGAATTCGGAGAATTTCTATTCGGAATTCAGAGAATTCCTATTCGGAATTCGGAGAATTTCTATTCGGAATTATGAGAATTTCTATTCGGAATTCGGAGAATTTCTATTCGGAATTCGGAGAATTTCTATTCGGAATTCGGAGAATTTCTATTCGGAATTCGTAGAATTTCTATTTGGAGTTCGAAGAATTCCTGTTCGGAAGTCGGAGAATTCCTGTTAGGCTCGAAATTATCAAAAAAGAGAGGCTCGTTTGTCCTAAAATCATTCGGCAGAAAACTATTTGACCGAACAACTCGTTAAAAATAAAGTCATCCAGCCGTATTGCATTTGGCTGAAATGAACGTTTGGGCAAAACAGTTATTCATCGAAAACGGTTTGGCCAAAAATCGCATTCGGCTAGAGTAAACTGCGGAAAGCCATTTATTCGAATTCGGCCCAACTGGTAATTTGACCGAAAAAGAATTTTCCTCCAACAGGTCATTTGCCTGAAAACGACGTTCGTTCGAAAAAGTCTTTCAACCGAATAGATCATTTGGCCGAAAATGCCATTTGATAGGAAAAAAAAACATTTCGACCAAACGGCATTTTCTTTCAAATGACCTGTTCGGCTAAACGATTTTTTTGTACAGAATAATCATTTCAGACAAAAGGCTGTTTCTGCCTAACGACAATTTCGGTCAATGAGAATTTTCGGCCTATTGGCCAGTCATTTTTTTGACATAAACTACGTCGCCGATACAGGGTGCAAAATGAAAATTTACAAATTGTGGACCGTCACGAAATCATGTAAGATTTCGAACGTTAATAGCGACTTTATCTTTCGATGGATTTTTAAGATTTATGTATCAGTCAATTCACAAACTTGTCACCAATTCGTGAATTGTATTGAAACTTTTGATAATGTGCGTCAAATTATTTAAAGTTTTAGTTCTTTCAAAACCAATCAATTCCGTTCATGCACCTCCTACACGGACATCAGATTCGAGTGAGGTACACACTTTTTGGCTTAATTTTCTCTGTGTATAAAAAGAGCAATGTTGAGCGCGCGTGCGTAATTTTCATTCGAGATATCACGTTGCTGGAGCATGGATTGTTCGGTAGCGGTCTAGTAACAACGACCTGGTGGCGTGTATTTTACGATCGAGATTTCACGGAGCGTGTCCGTAGCAACGAATCATCGGATGGCGGTCGTGGTACAATTAAAATCAATCGGTCCTTCACCATTATACACAGAAGAGAATTTATTTTTACCGAAAATGTCAAGCAAAGTAAAAATTCATCCAACAATGGCGGTCATCGGCGATGGTTGCTGCAGAAAACTTGTCGTCAGCATTACTCAAATGAAAACGGCGCACAATTTTAAAAATCGATCCTTTGACAGCTGATCATTACTAGAAAAAGAGAAGGGTTTGATTTGTTTTTTTAATGTGATGCTTGAATTTGCGAAAAGATTTCTCTTTATACTGCTAAACGGTTACAGACGATAACGCGGCAAATGATTTGTTTAACGCAACCACCACCGACGGAAATCTCTGATGCTGCTGGGACCGCTACCGACGCCATAATAGCCACTTTCATTTTTAAGATAATTCGTCTCAAATCAACTATCTTCCGATCAAAATGGGATCATGGAAGGAAGCGATATACGCGTCATGATGCGCCTTTACAACCACTGACAGCAACCAAACGATTATCCGAATTTGAAGAGAAAATTTCAATTCGTACCGCTAAATGGCTGCAGCAACTATCACGGCTAATCAAGAATGTTATCGATCATTTAGTAATCTGCGTTTTATCATTTAGTAGTTTATCAATAACTCACTACAGAGGCTAAATTTTAAAATGTGTTGAATAGTGCACTTCTAATGCGAAGATTTTTTACAACTCTGCCTAACAGGTCGATGTTTGAATTCCACTATTATAAAACGCAGATTACTAAATGATCGATAACATCCTTGGCTGCTAATAAATTTTCTGCAGCAGACTTCGCCGACGGCCATCATTGATGCCGTTAGGATCGCTAACAAGGCAATAACAGCCATTTTTTTTTTCACTTTAAAGAAATTTCGTCTAAAACCAAATCTTTTCCTTTTATGAGGGTTTAGAACCTTCCAACAATGAAGGTTTAGAACCTTAATAAAGATATAACAAAAATGAAGGTTTATAGAAGAACCGATTTAACGCTTCTTGAAACCTTGTTGAGAATTTACGACATTGCGTGAAACTTTCACTTCCAATTAATAACTGAGTAACTCGCGGTCGGGAAAGCAGCTTTCTCACATCCAATAAAGTAGATTCATCAAAAAATGTTTGTTTTATTTTCAATAATGTGTCTTTACAATTAATATCAGCAATTATCCGAATATAGCGAGAAAGTTTAACTTTCTACCGTTAAATGGATGAGGACACTACCGTGGCGAATAAATTGTCCGCAGCAACCACCGCCGACGGCCATCTTTGATGCTGTTGGGATCGATAACGATGCAATCATTGTCATTTAATTGTATGTCGAAGGAAATACAGTTCAAATCAACTCTTTCGTTTCAAATGAGTGTTCTAAGAAGAATTGATTTATGCTTCTTGAGACCTTTTACATTTACGAGGCGAACCGGCCCAGGGCCGAAAACCTCATTAATAAAGATATTAATAATAATAACCTTGTACATTTACAACTACTAATAGCAAACAACCGGTTGTCCGAATCTGGCGAATATTTCACTTTACATATCAGATTTTTCTAAATCCACTACATATTATATACAAGATCAAGTTTAATATTGAGAGAAATTTTCACCACATTACTATGCACATTCTCATGGTGATTGTCGAAAATTGAATAGCGTCGTTCTTGAACTTTGTGACGGCAGTCTAGAGGTAGCTGCGCGCGCGGAAATGCTGCTTTCTTGTATTCAATATAGTGAGCCTGATGCCCAGCCCCTTTGTTTATCTTTATGGGTGCAAATTTTATGTGCACTCATTACGAATAACGAAGGGGTGGAGCTAATGAGCTAACTTCATTAGATGCTAGAAAGCAGCTTTCCAACGCACGCGAGCCATTTTGTTCGAGATTTTGCAGAGAGTGGTCCAACGGGGCCCCTGCATCGCAACCAGCAACCAGCGCGCTCGAGCCAGGTAGTTCGAGAATATTCGGTGAGCGGTCCTAGTATCGCCATCAGTGGTGTTCTCTCGCGTAATGGAGCGTACACATGGTCAAGCTGTTTGACCAACATTGACTCTACCTCTCGTTTATTCAAACATCCATCAAGTTTTACCAACAGCGGGACGAACAAACAATTTATTCGACCAACATGTTCGGCGAACCTTGTCTCCGCCCCGACAACTCAAACCAAAAACATACCGTTTTATTTTTTCTAACCGAGACGTCAACTGTCAAATGGCTGTTCGAACAACTTCACACACTTCACACAAAGCACCAACCGAAGCACTTTCTTGGGGGCGGAGTCAATGTTGGTCCAACGTGTTTAAGCGTGTGTACGCTACATAATGTTGCAGATCTGGTTAGATGTAAATAATCGTGTGGTCGTCGTCAGCAACATTCGAAATTTATCCAACAATAACGGCCGTCGACGGTGGTTGCCGCAGAAATCTCGTCGCTCGTCGCTTTCTGAATTGACAAGAGCCGATGTCTTTTGCGTAACATCTTTGATGGCCGTCGACGGTGCTTGAAGATTTGTTTCATGCTGAGAATAGATTACGACCTGTTTTTAACGTAAATATTGTACACTTCACATAACTTTTGGTTAAAATATGCGATTGTGTCATGTATACAATCCAATATTTACATGATATTACGATTTGCATTGTACTTGCGCTTAGTTTCATAGGGGCGTAACTGCATAGATCGATTTCTCTTCGTAGATGTTTTCTTTTTATTATTGTACCGAATTGCGCTAGTTTGTCGATGGTTTAATGGTTTGGTGTGATAAAGGATGATTGTTTCTTGCACCAGAATCAAGAATCACGGCTGTAGCTTTTGAAACAATTGAGTTATTAACAAAATATAAAATCGATTAAGAGAAATCGATCAATACAGTTACGCCCCTATGAAACTAAGCGGGAGACTTGCTTTAATTTTAAGCAATTGGAAGTGGACGGACGAAAGATGGAAAGTTTTACATCAGAAAAGTCTCTGCAGCATATGCTTAATCCTTTCGCTCATGGCCTTACCGATCGAAACAAATTTTCTTCAGAAAAAATCTATATTCCTTTCATCAACGATATTTTCCCAAAACAAAATGCATTAAAATGCATGGCTGATGGATACATTATAAACTATATAAACATTTATAAACTCATTTTTTTTTTGCGTTGCTGTCGCTGCTTTGGAACGTGGCTCCTTCGTTCTAGTTCTTCAAAAGAAGTTCTTTTGCAACTCGTGTTGTCTAATGCTTTGTTATTCATTTCAGACTCAGTTACCATTTTTTGCGATTGTTGTGTTTCCATATATGTATAATGTGGGTTGAACCAATCCAAAAGCTCGCTTCGCCAAATGAATATTCGATAGGGTGTTGGAAAAGTGAAGTGTCTCTTACTTGGTTTATTGTTGTTTTTACTTCGCAAACGAATTTCACTTCGAAGACGAACTATTTAGTTTGAACGAACACTCATAGTGTTGCATATCAATCGACTTAGCTTGCATTGAGTTTTAATCTCAATTTGCATTGAACGCCACGTTTTGAGAGACAACAAAATTCGAACTCTTCCAAATTTGTCCTTAAGTAAATAAATATCAGACAATTAGTTTGGTCGAGTCGAGTCAAGTGCGGCATTACTGTTGAGGTCGAAATACGTATCTGTCAAAGGTACAATAAAGTAGTGGAATTAAATGGAATAGTACAAGCTCGTCTTATGGCAAATAAATACATTCCACTAAAAGCTTAAAATAATTTTCGTATTGAATAGTTTTGTTTTAAACACCAGTAGCAGAGAAAAACAAAAATGATAAGTAATGTAGCCATAAGAATGAAGTAATCGTTTCATTGAATATTGTCGTTTATTGTAGGTTGATGGTGGGCGACTTTTATAATAATGAATTCAATGTGACACCCTATTTCCTTTTTCAAGTGGGAGAATTAGTGGTATGTTTGCGTAGATTATCGTAGATGTAGAAACTCCCGCACGATCCGTTCGCTTCTAGAAAACTAATTTCAGCGTGGGTATCGCTTTGGAAACGCGACCTGAGTCGAAATCTAATATAGGGTAACCGTACCCACATTGACGGTAGTCAGTGGCAAGAGAGAGTTGTATTCGTCTCTTCGGCCTTGTTGTAAACAGAAGCGACAACCATTGGGTCTATTTTTTGTATTTTAAAACGTATAATAGTTAGTAGTGCGAAATCTTAAAATATTCGCTTTGTTACTGGTTAATGCGTATGCGATTACAATTTTTCCTTAAGTTTTACTAAATTTTGAACAATGTCTGTAGCCAAAGCGCCATAACGTGTCTTCTACTGACAGAATTCAGTAGAAAGGAAGTATTTATTGTATAGGTGCAAATGATTTTATTATATTTTGTAGAGATCCGAATAAGCTGCATGATCTCATCATAGGTGAAATGTGTTTTCATTTGAACATACTCCATGAGTATTGGATTCTGGGAAATGGAGATGATAATGATTTCATAAATTTACAAACTTTGTGTTTCAATTTTCGAATTATTTTCCATTCAATTATTTACACATTGATAAGCAAATTAGATTTATACATTTTGTATTATTTTCGTGCCACAGATGTCTCTGCGGATATACTGATGCCTCCAATGTGTATGGCTACCTTATCATGTTATTCCTCTTACCAACGACCCCACACTTTGCGGTTATTACGCTTCCTCTGATATCCTGCAGTGACCGGATCGAATTGATTGCGTGTGGTGTTCGAATCTTTGCTGTTCAGCTTGTAGCCGTATTTATTTTGATTTGATTGCTAGACGAAGTCTACACAGCAGCGCAGCTAGCAAAAAAAATGTCACCATGCGTTTCCATTATTTAGTGGACCAAACGACCAACGCTTTCGGTTGCCGCCGGCACTTCCCAGGATAGCTTTTAATGGAATCATTTTGTTTGATTACGACGTTCTTTATTTTTATTTGATTAGGTGGCAGCTACAGTTTCGCAAAAGCCACTTGAAAGTTGGCGGAGGAAATATTTTGTCGAACTAGGTTATCATCACACGACAGAGTACGAATTCCTAATGAAGTGGATGTACTAATTAAATGTTGAGCTTCATGTTATCGGTACTTTATTTGATTTGTTATGTTGTTCCGTAAAATAAGATCAAATAAAAGTAAGTGATTTTGACTGATGCATTATTCTGATTTACCCAATGTTCTAATTGGAAAACGTGTGTATAGAAGAGAAACGACAACTAAATACGCAATTGCGCCATCACTTGTTGAAAATCTATAGATCCATAGATATTTTTCTTAAAAGAATGGCTAAGGCCGGGATTTGCATTTAACCGTGTCTGATTTTTCACATCAGTCATCAATAAATTTAATATTCTCCAAAAAACATTCACTAAATGCTCTGAAACCAATTTAGAAAGTTGGTATATTCGTGTTATAACGTAAGCTAATTGATGTTATTCAAGGCTTTCTTCATTAATCTTGCATAACCCACCGCTACATAAAACGAGCGGTCATTGATTAGTAAAGTGTCAGAAGAGTAGCAAAACAAAAAAAAAGTTTAAGAATGAACTGACACTTTAATAGCACTTGAACAAGCTGGACTTTTCTCATCTTCTAGCGCTTGAAGCCATGCATATTGAAGCTGATTGCTTTTTATATAACAACTTTTTACATTGTCGGACAAAACCGGTTGGACAGCAGCTCCGAAATTTGGTAATTGATGTCGACCCTATACAGCGTTTTTCTCTAGTTGTATGTGAAAAGTTCTTTTCCCATTTTATCGTAAATTTAGTTACTGCCTGATGCTCCCAGCATCCCATCGTACTGGTTAGTGACATGGCATAGCACAATGCTGTTTTATCACACCCCTTGTGAATGAAGAATTGGGCAACAAATTCCGAACAATATGGTAAACTGGGGAGCAGCTCCGTTAGATTTAGCTTCAAGTGGGATTTTACCCTACCCGCCAGATATTTTGAAATTACTTTGTCTTTGTATGTATATTGAATTGCTACGATTTACAAACAACAATAAACTCGCAAGACTTGACCCAAATTACCCTATCAAATCCCACTGAAGTGTACATTGTTGGATGTTCTGTTTTCAGATGCAAATCATTCGGATCTCCTATATCAGATGCATCTTGAATTGGGTGGAAAAATAGTGTCACGAATTAATAGACCAGAAGCAATGCGAGGACACTTTTTACATCGGACAGAAACAGTCAACTGCTAGTCAGTGATCCGTATTGTTGACCATCTATCGCCGCGCCACGCGTCGTTGGAGCTATGAATAAGGTGTTATTTACAGCAGATAGTTCTGTCGTAGGGCTCACATGGGAAAAACAGCAGCGCTTATTCAAGCAGTTCGTATCGAAGTTTTCTCATCTCTTTTACAATGAACCCAGAACAATGAAGCTGGGTGATATATATTCTATCCTTGTTCAGGAAAAGCGAGAATTTGAAATTTTTTATTGGTTGGGACGAAGTATTTATTTGATCGTTCAAGCAAATGTTTGTATATGATTCAAAAATGAAATTCTCAACAATATTGTATGTTAATACAATTAGTTGCTAAATCTACTAATAAGATTATTGAAGTTTTACTAAAAGTGGCATTTTACGAGTTTGAGGACTTTCAAACAGTAAACTAATGCTGAAGATAGAAAGTACAACAATGTTTGTATGACTTATTATTTTTAAACATCTTTACCTTTTTACTATATTCTGTGCAATATATTTGTTGACATTCATAAATGTTTTTATGAACGATAAAACTGCGCATGAAACAAAAATATCTCTGCTCAGAGTTGCTCGATTAGTGGAAATCGATTTTATTTCCTAATTTATTTTTTCCTCGTACCAATCGCAAAAATCTGGAAGATTAGTTTCTTCCCCGAAGTTGTAGCACCACCATCCGGTCCACGACAAGCAAACACGACGTTATTGGCAATTAAAACTAATATTCTACCGACATACCTCGCCGGAATCCATCATCAATATTCTCCATTTGGGTGGACTGTTTTATCCGTCGGGATTAACGTGTTTGCTTGTGAACGTGTTCGATTCACCAAGCCATCCTTAATGAATGATTCTCCGGAAAAGATTTGCTTGAAGTCAAAACATTGATGTGTTTTCGTTCTGCGAAGCCATACCAGTACATACGGATGGGAGCTTGATTGCAATTTCGTATTCTATGATCAATTACATATTCAATCGTTTGCAAGCCAAACGCACCAAAGCTTGCAAAGGAAGAAACTTCATCCGCTAATTTAGTTTTGGATTCTTGGTTTGTGCACATGAGATGACGAAAAACCTGAAGCACTATTGCTAATGGTATTTTATATTTCAGTCATTCAGGGTTTTGAAATTTTATCTATTGCACTTACACAGATGATTCATTTATTTAGCATACGTCTAAACAGATAACACTGACGCTGCAATACATGATTCGAGGTCACATCTTCCCATCTTCGAATGCGCCCCACGCACGCCAAGTCATTCTGTTCCTGGTTAGCCCACCTCGATCGCTGCGCTCCACGCCTTCATGTACCTATAGGGTTGGAAACAAACATTATCTTTGCTTGCAGGGTTGCTGTGCAGAATTCTTGAGGACATGTCGTATCTTTCCAGCTTTAGCTACCTTCTGGAAATTGGGTTCGCCGTAGAGTTGGGAGAACATCTTTGGCTTGGCGGTTCATTCTTTGATCATCTCTGAAATCGATAAACAGATGGTGCGATAGGATCTGATGTTCACGGCACTTTTTTAAAAGTATTTGCCGTACAGTAAAGATTTCATCCGTTGTCGAGTGGCCGTCAACAAAGCCGCTTGAAGCCGTTCTGACACTCCAGCTCGTCGCTTTTCTTTTAGATGGGGCATATGAGTTCTTCCTTCCGCTCTGTCGGTAGCTGTGCTTTTTCTCAGATTTTGACTATCAGTCTGTTCAGACAAGTGATCAGGTTTTCCGGGCCCATCTTGGCGAGATCAGCTCCAATACTATCCTTACCATTTGTTTTATTGGTCGTTACCTGTTGGTTGTAATCCTAAACATACCCTCTTCTAGCAATGCTGCTTCGACATGCTGCGCGTAAGCATTAGCAAAATCCGGTTGCTTCAGTCACTCTAGGTCTTACCGAGGCGGCCGTTGATACCGTACATTGTTGATGACGGATAGTTTTTGGCGCAGTTTAGCCATCACCAGATAGTGGTCAGAGTCGATGTTAGCACCACGATATGCCCAAACGTCGAACATGTCGAAGAAGTGCCATCCATCGATCAGGTGTGTTGGAAGTAGATGCTAATAATGGGGGAGCGGGCCGTTTGGCATAAAGTCATTTGGCTAAACGCCAGTTGACATAATGTCATTTGGCATAAAGGCCATTTGGCATAACGGTCATTTGGCATTACGGACATTTGGCATAATTGTGACCAGCGTCAAAAGTGAGGGTCTTTTGGCATAAAGTACATTTGTCAAAACAAATTTTTGCGTTCGCTAAATGGTGACTAAGTGGTGCGGGAAACGGTGGAATAGGTAATATGACACCCGTCGATAACAAAGTTTAAAAAAAAATATCCTCTTGTGGAAAGAATGCTTTTGCAATGCAATTCTAAAGAAGGCGCATGCCCGGATTAGAGCAATGATGGATGTAATCGCTTGTTTAAAAGTAGGCGTGTGGCCGTATTATGGCAATGAAGGATGTGATCCCTTCTCTAAAAGTAGGTGCTTCCCCGGATTATGCCAATGGAGGATATGATCTCTTCTTTAAAAGTAAGCGCTTGCCCGTATTGAGTTTTATGGTGGATGCGATCCCTTCTTTAAAAGTAGGCGCTTGCCCGGATTATGACAATGGTGGATGTGATTCCTTCTTTAAAAAAGGCGCTTGCCCGGATTGAGGCATTGGAGGATGTGATCCCTTCTTTAAAAGTAGGCGCATGCCCGGATTAAGGCCATGGTGGGTGCGATCCCTTCTTTAAAAGTAGGCGCTTGCATGGATTATGGCAATGTATGATGTGATCCCTTCTTTAAAAGTAGGCGCATGCCCGGATTAAGGCCATGGTTGATGCGATCCCTTCTTTAAAAGTAGGCGCTTGCATGGATTATGACAATGGCGGATGTGATTCCTTCTTTAAAAGAAGGCGCTTGCCCGGATTGAGGCATCCACCATTGCCGTTCTTTAAAAGTAGATGTGTGACCCGAATTATTGCAATGGTGAATGTGATCCCTTCTTTAAAAGTAGGCCCTGCCTGGATTATGGCAATGGCGGATGTGACTCCTTTTTTATAAGTAGGCGCTTGCCGGGAATAAATCAATGGTAGATGTGATCTCTTCCCCGAGTAGCACAATTCAGATTGATTTGGTTGCAGTAGCTCATATGTGACTTGGATGGTTTAAGTAACTCGTCTACGACAAGTGTATTGCTTGAGTTTTTAAAGTTGGGCGCTTGCCCGGATTAAGGCAATGGTGGATTTGATCCGGTTCTAAGGCGCATGCCCGGATTGAAGCAGTGGTGGATGTAATCCCTATTTTAAAAGTAGGCATGTGGCCGGAATAAGTCAATGATGGATGTGATCCCTCCCTTCTGCCGTTTTGTTATTTCGTTCTTCCGGAAAATGTCTACCATCAGTCTAAATTTATCAGAAAACAGCTTCGACCTACTTTATCTACGCTAATCAATACATGAAATATCCCTTTCGCTTTCTCAGTTCGAAATTATGCCAAATGTCCGTTATGCCAAATGACCCACTTTTTTCTTGCAGTTCAAAATTATGCCAAATGTCCGTTATGCCAAATGACCATTATGCCAAATGGCCTTTATGCCAAATGACCTTATGCCAAATGGCGTTATGCCAAATGACTTTATGCCAAATGACCCATACCCTAATAATGGCCATATTCTTGAAGGCGGCGAAATCAATTAGTCGTAGTTATGTCATTTTCGTTTCCAATAGTGGATCTACATAAAATCCTCCTCCTGGCTAACCTGAGGTTCACTATTCCTCGATTAGCGTCGAACTAGGGTGGTCTAAACGGGAGCGGGTCATTTGGCATAAAGTCGTTTTGCATAAGGTCATTTGGCATAAAGGCCATTTGGCATAACGGTCATTTGGCATAACGGACATTTGGTATAACGGACATTTGGCATAACTTTTCTTTGCGTTCGCTGAATGGTGACTAAGTGGTGCGGGAAACACCCTGGAATAGTAAATATAACATCCGTCGATAACAATATTAGAAAGACATTATCATCTCGTAGAAAGAATGCATTTGCAATGCAAAAGTAGGCGCATGCCCAGATTAGAGCAATGGTGGATGTAATCCCTTATTTAGCAGTAAACGTGTGGCCGGGTTATGGCAATGGAGGATATGATACCTTCTTTAAAAGTAGCCCGACCAGTTAGTCATAACAAAATTTTATCACAATTATATCAATATGTGTTACAAATAACAAAACTTGCTATAATTTTGTTATAAATTCTCTGCCAAAGATGGAGGAAAGAAAGTTTCATGATCGTCATAACATGATTATAACATAATGTGTTATGTTTATTTCTACCGAAAAATAATTGCCCACATTTTTGGTAGATAGGAATTGGAAAAAAAAACGAAGGTACCACCTACAGTATAACTTGAACCTACATTCAAAGTTGAGCCAGCTGGACAAAGTTAATTGCCTACTTTATGGATAATCATAATCTTTTCAAGAACATAATTTGTTATAGTACAAGCTATTTTCACCACTTTTTATGTAACACAACGAGTTATATTTTTGTTCAACGAATAACATATTTAGTAATGTTTTTGTTAAAACTAGAAGAGATTTTGTTACAATTTTTGTTATTTTAACTACTAATGGTACATGTTTTATAACAACCGCTGTTATGAAAAACTACTGTAACAGAATAACAAGGTCTGATATAAATCTGTTACTATCTACTGGTCGGGAGGCGTATGGCCGTATTACGGAAATGAAGGATGTGATCCCTTCTTTAAAAGTAGGCGCATGCTCGGATTAAGGCCATGGTGGATGCGATCCCTTCTTTAGAAGTAAACGCTTGCATGGATTATGGCAATGGAGGATGTGATCCCTTCTTTAAAAGTAGGTGCTTGCCTGGATTATGACAATGGTAGATGTGATTCCTTCTTTAAAAGTAGGCGCATACCCGGATTGAGGCAATGGTGGATGTCATCCCTTCTTTAAAAATAGGCGCTTGCACGGATTATGGGTTATTTGCACGGATTATGGCAATGGAGGGTTTGATTCGTTCTTTAAAAGTAGGCGCTTGCCTGGATTGAAGCAATGGTAGATGCAATCTTTTCTTTAAAAGTAGGTATGTGGCCTGAATTGTGGCAATGGTAGATTTGATCTCTTCTTTAAAAGTAGGCCCTGCCCGGATTATGGCAAATGGTAGGTGCGGCTCCTTTATAAGTAGGCGCTTACCGGGATTAAATCAATGGTAGATGACTAGATGTGATCTCTTCCCCGAGTAGCATAGTTCAGATGGATTTGGTTCCAGTTACTCATATGTGACTTGATTGGCTTCAGTAACTCGTCTACGACAAGTGTATTGCTTGAGTTTTTAAAGTTAGGCGCTTGACTGGATTGAGGCAATGGTGGATTTGATCTGGTCTTAAGGCGCATGCCCGGATTTTAGCATTCCGGCGAGAATACCCCAACATAAAACTCGCAAAATACAACTGCAGAACCGTAGGTAATCTGTTCTCCAAGGTGAAAGACCCTGTTCCACTAGAAAACCAATCCAATGTCGTCTATTACATACCATACCAACAACAAACCGACTAAAAACAAGAATGAGCGGACACAAAACATACTACAACACTATGGACAGGTTAGTAAAACAAGGCCTAAACAAAAACGATCCAGAAATAGTACTACTAGGAGAAAAAACGGCACTAATGAAACACAGTATCACTGAAGATCACCGCTTCGATCTAAACAAAGTCAAAATATTAGATCGAGCTAACGCAACACAAACACTACAATTTCTGGAAATGTGTCCCATAACAAACCACAAGAACACTGAAAACAAACGAACAGACAGAGATGGTCTCCATGTAATCTATGCTGGCATTCTCCAAGCGATGGGTAAAATCCAAAAAAACAAGAAATGAATGTGAAACAGAAATCAACCAAATTGTAAACAACACATGCTAACACAACCACCACCATAAAAATTACAACTACTAAAATTGCTAATGACCACAAAGTTTCCACACAAACATTAATGTTACGCAGAAACACGTAGATGTCGAGAAGAAAGTGTAGGCGATACAACAAAAACATAAAAATACCGATAGCAGAAATCGAGATAAAATTACAGTTTAGTGGCGATCACAGTGACCCCCAAAATTATCGACACGACAGCACCGGGGTGGGCGCCATTTTGATTAACCAGACGAACGTATATGGAACATGTCCATGTTTTAACAAAAAAGCGAGCCTCTGTAAGTAGTAGAATTAGGTGTTGAGCCGACAAAAGTTATTATTTGAAATATTTTTAGATTCCTTGAAAAAGGTTTAATATAAAGCCGGGGCCGTCGGATGTAAAGGCAAACACGTTTTGCTGCTTTTACAGACTGCCAAGGCTGAAAGAAAACCATAAAGCTAAATATCATACAGTCGTTAAGCAAGTACAGTGCAAAAATATGTCTTTTCTGAATTAGTGTCTGACAGGGATAGACACTATTTTGAAAATTAAATTTTCAAAAAATTGGGGTTGATCAACACTAATAACAAGTTTATCAAACCTGTATACTAGGGTGGCTCAAAAAACACTTTTTCAATTTTTTTGATAGGCCGCCCTCTTATTCGGTTCTATTTGATGCCCTGATGCTCTGGACAAAATTTCAGCCAAATCGGTCAACGTTTGGGCAGTGCTAAACTCGTTGGATGTTTATATGGAAAAATGTATGCAGAAACATCAAAAAACAGTGATTTGCAGTTGGACGGCACAATTTACGATCAAGAACCATGATACTCATTCAATTCTTGTAAAATAAAATACAGAATATCATGCTGAAAACCGCGAGAAGATTAGAGTTTATTACGCAAAGATATTAGCATTTTACTGGAGTGTTGTAGGGGTGAATTTATTTCTTTTCAAAGGTAAAAGAAACGAAATTTGCTCAAACCCCACTGCAGAGAAATGCTAATAACTTAGCCGGGCAAACTCGAATCTTCTCGCGGTTTTCTGCAGAACATTCTGTATTAAACTCTCCAAGACCTGAATGAGTATCATAGTTCTTCATGGTAAGTCCAACTGCAATTTACTGTTTTTGGATGTTTCTGCATACATTTTTCCATATAAACTTCCAACGAGTTTAGCACCGCCCAAACCTTAACCGATTTGGCTGAGATTTTGTCCAGAGCATTAGGGCATCAAATAGAACCGGATAAGAGGGCGGCCCATCAAAAAAATTGAACAAAGTTTTTCCCATACTAATTTGAGCCAAGCTACTGTATACAAGTGCGAAAAAACAGAATCGGATAGGCAGCCCCCACAGAAAAATTGTGATTCTCGCTTTGTTTTCGCTCCTTTCGTGTTGGTTACTGCACAGGTGTGTAGAACAAGTTGAAATGCATCATCAGAGCCAGTGCTCCCCGCATTTGGAGCTTTCTAAAAGAAATTTATCATGGGGTATAGCATCCCGGATCAGTTCTCTATCATGACAGCTTGCGAAAAAAGTTTCTCGCGGTATGCTACATATCGTATATGTATACAGAGATGATAAGTGAGAGACTTGCTCTTTCTCTTTAGGATTCAATCCCTGCCCGCGATCTTACTTTTTAAATATCAAGTGATTAAAACTCGCCAGCGATTAGGAATCGTTTGAAAATAGTATCTTGATGTGGGCATGTACCGTTACATTTTGAACTCTATTTCCTTACTACCACGAAACCTTAACGCCAAATCTATCTTCTATCTTATTCTTCTTCTTCTTCTTCTTCTTCTTCTATATATATATATATATATAAACCAATCTATGTATGTATGTTCGCTAACTACTTCTGAACCACTTGGCCGATTTCAACCAAATTTGGTACACATAGTTTCTATCTTCAGGGGAAGTTAAAAAATGGGTGGGATGGTCATTTGGAAAAGGGGGAGGGGTGGTGGGAGGGGTTTTGTGTAGAAAACGAACAATTCTGTGTAACTTTGAACTCCCAGGACAGATTTCAACCAAATTTTGTACACATATTCACTATGAGGAGACCATCATATGGGAGGGTAATATAGGAAAGGGAGAGGGGTATGGAGCGAGGGGTATTGTTCAGAAAACGGGCAATTAAGAGTAAAATACGGTACATACATTCTTTATCCTAAGGAAAAGATAACAAAGGGGGTGGGATGGTCATTGGGAAAAGAGGAGGGTATAGGGGGAGGGGTTTTCTTTGGAAAACGAGAAATTCAGTGTAACTCCCAACCCCCAGAACCAATTTCAACCAAATTTCGTACACATATTCACTATGAGGAGCCGATCATATGGGATGGTAATTTGGGAAAGGGGTCTGGAGGGAGGGATATTGTTCAGAAAACGGGCAATTCAGTGTAACTTCTGAACCCCTGTACCGATTTCAACCAAATTAGGAATACACATTCTTTATCTTAAGGAGACGACGATAGGGGTGTTAGGAATGCTCTTTGAAAAAGAGGGAGGGTGTGTGGGGAGGAGTATTGTTCAGCTATCGATCAACTCAGTGTAACTTCTGTACGCCTTGGCCGATTTCAACCAAATTTGGAACACACATTCTTTTTCTTAAGAAGGTGAAGATAGGGATTAGGGATGATATTTAAAAAACCCAGATTAATCCACCTAGCGGTGATGGCGCCTTTCTCGCGTAAAAAAGTAATAAATGTAGCCTTTACGCTTACACCTCGATGATGTACAAGAAAGGCAAAACAGTTACACCGTCTAATCACAGACAAACAGACATAACACATTGAACATTTACTCATCAAATTCATCGTCGTTCAAACACTAACGACATCTGTGGATTTCAGTTAGCTGGGCAAATCACGAACCAGATGGCGGTAGTGAGCAAACGTCAAACTCAAGCAAATCCGATGCGCGCGCCACGAGTGATCGATTGTCCAACTAATGATTATTTAAATTAACCAGTAAATCAGTGAACGACGAAAATTTTACGAGTGTTATGTCTGTTTGTCTGTGGTCTAATGTTATGATAGAAAATTTACACTAGTAGACGACAGATGGCGCTGTCAAAAGTTTCTCGAATGAATTATTGGCAGTGGCTGATTTGCTACTCGCGGCTTCCACTTCCAGGCGCTATCGTATATGCGAAAATAGCCAGCAAGAGTTAATTGCCAGACATTTGTATGGCGAAAGACATCTAACGCTGGTTTTCAAAATTAGAAACTTTTCATGAAAAACTATTTGGTACCGGTTATGAGGGATGGTGTCCGCTACTACGCCTACCAAATATTTTTCCGATTAAAGTGCTTAATTTTGAGAAATCGAACCTTAGATGCCTTTCGCCATACTGATTTCAGAAAGTTAACTCCTAGTGTGCCGCTGTAAGCACGCTCAAAGCAGTCGATTCATTTCCTATGTTCGAATTTTGACTTTCGGACAATGAATCGCCTGCTTTGAGCGTGCTTACAGCGGCACACTAGGAGTTAACTTTCTGAAATCAGTATGGCGAAAAGCATCTAAGGTTTAATATCTCGAAAATAAGCAACTTAATCGAAAAAATATTTGGTAGGCGTAGTAGCAGACACCTTCCTACATAACTGGTACCAAATAGATTTTCGTGAAAAGCTCCTGCTGTTGAGAAAACCCGCGTTAGATGTCTTTCGCCATACAAATTTCTGGCGGTTAACTCATGCCGGCTATTTTGCGCATATACTATAGCGCCTGGATGTGACAGCGGCGAGTAGAAAATCGGCCCCTGCCCATAATTCATTTCATAGTACTATGAAACTGAACGAGGAGCATACTTACGGCTAAATGCGTGCAACACGAGCATCTTTATAGTACGATGAAACTCTTAATGGGAGCAAGCCATGGATAAATATTAAAAATATTCATAGACTATGTCTCATCGCTATTTAAATATTATCTATTTTTCGCAATTTGCAATTATTATGAAATTCAATAGTGATCAACAGCGTTTTAGCCTCTATCGGATGCAACTTGTTGCAAGAAAATCGGTTAAGAGTTTCTATGTGAAAATTTGGCTAATGTTTTTTATGGCATTTTGTGCACACACGCACACACACACACACACACACACACACACACACACACACACACACACACACACACACACACACACACACACACACACACACACACACGCACACACACGCACACACGGACAGACAGACATTTGTTCAGCTCATCGAGCTGAGTCGAATGGTATATAATACTATGGGTCTCCGGGACTTCTATCAAAAGTTCGAATTTGGAGTGAAATGATAGCCTTTCGGTACAACTTTGTTGTACGAGAAAGGCAAAAACGGGAAGATTGTGGAGGGATTGGGATTGTTCAGCTCTCAATCACCTCAGTGCAACTTCTGATCTCCCCTTAGCCGATTTCAGCCAAATTTGCAACACACTTTCTTCATATTAAGGAGACGACGATACCCGAGCAAAGCTTGAGAGCAAATCGATAACTAATTTTGATGTTGTGAAATCGCCTAATTTTGATAACTCAGGTTGATATCCTTTTGGTCGTTTTAACGGTTAAAAGATCAAAATCTACAGCAGAAAAATCTTACTGTGACATCAAAACGAAAACTATTCCTGCTATCGATGAGAGCAAATTGAAAACTGATTTTGATATTGGTTCCGATAACAAAATAAGTACACAGTTTGATGTCAGATCATACAATTTAGAAATCAACAGCAAAATGAGATCAAAATATGTAATCAGTCATGATGATTCATATTTGAAAACAAATTATGATTTCGATTTGATATCAATATCAAAATATGTTTTCTATATGCTCTCATTATGTTTGTCAGACTTTGCTCGGGTAGTGGGTTAAGGATGGAAAAGGGGAGGGTGTGGGGAAGTGGTATTGTTTAGTTATCGATCAACTCAACCCTTCATCGAAATCATGGTTTGTCCAGTGAAAAGCAATGATAAATGTGTTTCCTTCTGGATGGTGAATGTGATCCCTTCTTTAAAAATAGACGTTTGCCCGGAATAAGGCATCAATTGTTTTTTTCCCTTCTTTAGAAATAGACGTTTGCCCGGATAAAGCGATTTTGGGTTTGATCCCTTTTCAAAATCGGTCAATGTTTTCAAATGAAATATGCCTTCGTTTATTCAAATGATGAAGTATCAATAAGAATAGATATTTTATGCCGTCGACTAGCACCAACTGCAAGGGAATTCGTGGGGCAGTACCAGGCGGGTTTTATGGGCGAACGCTCCACCACGGACCAGGTGTTCGCCATTCGCCAAGTACTGCAGAAATGCCGCGAATACAACGTGCTCACACATCATCTATTCATCGACTTCAAAGCCGCATATGATACAATCGATCGGGACCAGCTATGGCAGCTAATGCACGAACACGGTTTTCCGGATAAACTGACACGGTTGATCAAAGCGACGATGGATCGGGTGATGCGCGTAGTTCGAGTTTCAGGGACATTCTCGAGTCCCTTCGAAACCCGCAGAGGGCTACGGCAAGGTGATGGTCTTTCGTGTCTGCTATTCAACATCGCTTTGGGAGGGGTTATACGAAGAGCAGGGATTAACACGAGCGGTACAATTTTCAATAAGTCCGTCCAGCTATTTGGTTTCGCCGACGACATAGATATTATGGCACGTAACTTTGAGAAGATGGAGGAAGCCTACATCAGACTGAAGAGGGAAGCTAAGCGGATCGGACTAGTCATCAACACGTCGAAGACAAAGTACATGATAGGAAGAGGTTCAAGAGAGCCACCCACCGCGAGTTTGCATCGGTGGTGACGAAATCGAGGTGGTAGAAGAATTTGTGTACTTGGGCTCACTGGTGACTGCCGAAAATGACACCAATAGAGAAATTCGGAGACGCATAGTGGCTGGAAATCGTACATACTTTGGACTCCGCAAGACGCGCTCCGATCGAATAGAGTTCGCCGCCGTACCAAACTGACAATCTACAAAACGCTCATTAGACCGGTAGTCCTCTACGGACACGAGACCTGGACGATGCTCGTGGAGGACCAACGCGCACTTGGAGTTTTCGAAAGGAAAGTGCTGCGTACCATCTATGGTGGGGTGCAGATGGCGGACGGTACGTGGAGGCGGCGAATGAACCACGAGTTGCATCAGCTGTTGGGAGAATCATCCATCGTTTAAACCGCGAAAATTGGACGACTGCGGTGGGCCGGGCACGTAGCCAGAATGTCGGACAGTAACCCGGTGAAAATGATTCTCGACAACGATCCGACGGGCACAAGAAGGCGAGGTGCGCAGCGGGCAAGGTGGATTGATCAGGTGGAAGATGACTTGCGGACCCTCCGTAGACTGCGTGGTTGGCTACGTGTAACCATGGACCGAGCCGAATGGAGAAGACTCTTATATACCGCACAGAAGTTGCCCTGCACAGTTAGCAAAAACTCTACTCATTTGTTTTTACATTTTTTAACAATTACATAAAATTCATTCAATAAGTACCACTAATAGATGGATGTTTGAGTTTTTTAAATGTCACTTCGATCAAATACACCGACGTGCACTGTACGCCGGTGTATTTTCAATGCATTGGGCCACGGAGCGGAGCTAGCCCGACAAAATACCTTGGAGCTTAGGGGATGCGTTATTTTGAGTTGGTGTCTTCGGAAGAGTTTCGTGTTTTGAAAAAATATGAAGCCCAGCGTCGAGCATTAGTTCAAATTTTCGCCGCATAGGTGGCACTGCAATACAAACTTTTTTGTTTTACGGCTTAGAGCTTTGGTGTCTTTGGCAAAGTTGTAGAACGTGGAAAAATAATTGTAGTTGCCGAAGACACCTAAGCTGTATACCTTCTATTTGCAGAGATATAGTAAAAATTGTAAAGTTTCATCTTTTTTCGATTTTCTTGGACTATTTACGAAAATGTAAAAAATAACATATTAAAACATAGTAGTCTGTCACAGTTGATAGTGCTCATGGTTTATGCAAGAGTTTTGATATTTCATCAAGTTGAAAGAGAAATATTAACCTGAATATTGAAACATTAGTGGGTCAAAGCAAACAGTTCATGGCTAACCATGAAAACGAGTTTGCAAACACAATACACTTCAGTTGCCTTCTATTCTTTTCCCAGACTTCAACTTTCATTGGACAACGTGACATATGAAAGAAAAAATAATAAAAATTACTAATATACAAACAATTATGAAAATGCTTTTATTTGCTCACTTCAATAGTAGTTGCACTGATTCTGGGAAAAAATATCTGGCCGTTTGAGGAAACTGTTTTCTCGACAATTGTTCGTATGGTGATACTGGATACTGATATACTAATAAATGTATGATATGTATAAACTGATTAAATAGCTTACCTTGAGCCATATCGATTATCGGATAAAAGCAAATGTGTTTTTTACATTCGCTATAATGTTTAACAAGAAAACCACAATTAATGAAGATGAAATGTTTTGATTTTGAAATCTCACCTGCATAACCCTCAGTAAATATGTATACTAAGATCAACAGCATACGCTTTGCCTACTACGATTCTTAATCGATATGTTGTGGCAAAGATTTGCAGAACACGTTACTGTGCATCGATTATCAACATAAACTATAATTGGGTTGTTTAGGGGTATTAATGTTTTTACATATTCTGAATCTGCATAAAAAACTGAGCCTAACCCCAATTTTTCAGAATTTTTTGAGCCTTGGAACTATTTTTAATTTGCATTTTGAATGCATTATGGGCCAACTGTCATTCTATGAATGTTAGTGTCATTCTATCGATTGAAATGGCTTATTGTTTGCTGTATAAACATGTAAATAAAAGGTTTACAAACAAAATAAAAATTTGTTCGAGATTAGCTAAGCATGCTTTTTATGTTATACTATATAAAATCTCATATTTTTCTTTGCTAAACAACCCAATTGAACATCCTAGTAGTAGGACTGAACTTATCGTAAACAAATATATATGACTAAAAATGTCAATAATGTTATGCCACAGACAAACAGACATAACACATTTAACATTTAGTCATCAAATTCATAGTCGTTCAAACACTAACAACATCTGTTGATTTCAGTTAGTTGAGCAAATCACGAACCAGATGGCGATAGTGAGCAAACGTCAAACTCGAGCAAGTCCGATACGCGCGCCACGTGTGATCGATTGGCCAACAAATGATTATTTGAATTGACCAGTAAATCAGTGAACTATGGAAATTTGACGACTGTTATGTCTGTTTGTCTGAGGTTATGCGTTTAGATTGCATTAACTCATTGAAATCGATCTTTATCCGATGATTTGTACTATGTGTTTTGTTACTCGATGGGGCCCTCCTTAGCCGTGCGGTAAGATGCGCGGCTACAAAGTAAGACCATGCTGAGGGTGGCTTTGTTCGATTTCCGGTACCGGTGTAGACATTTTTCTGATTGGAAATTATCTCGATTTCCCTGGGCATAAAAGTATCATCGTGTTAGCTTCATGGTATACGAGTGCAGAAATGGTAACTTGGCTTAGAAACCTCGCAGTTAATAACTGTGGAAGTGCTTAATGAACACTAAGCTGCGAGGCGGCATTGTCCCAGTGGGGGATGTGATGCCAGTAATAAGAAGAGAAGAAGTTTTGTTACTCGATAAAAATATGGACTACTCTGATCGGTTCCTTTATCTTAATATGATAGTTTAATATTTCGAATTCAATAACTTCCCTAACTCTATGATACTTTTATACCAAGTTACAGTAAAAACAACTCAAGCATGGACCATAACCATAATCAGTTGTGTAAATCAGTTAGTTCTGTCGCGTGTGATTAGTTTTTTTACAATTTTGGGTAAAATAGTGCGAGAAATATGAAAATCAATGAAATTTTACAATTTTAACTATATCTCAGCAATTTGAAGACATAGAGCTTAGGTGTCTTCGGCGACTACAGTTATTTTTTTACGTTCTACAACTTTGCCGAAGACACCAAAGCTCTAAAACGTAAAACAAAAAAGTTTGTATCGCAGCGCCACCTATGCGGCGAAAATTTGAACTAATGCTCGACACTGGGCTTCATATTTTTTAAAACACGACACTCTTCCGATGACCCCAACTCACAACAAATAACGCATCCTCTAAGCTCCAAGGTATTTTGTCGGGCTAGCTCCGCACCGTGGCCCAGTGTGCAATGCGTGCGCCTGCGTGGAATAGGACAACTCTGTCTCGCGAAATACAAGCTTTATTCATTTGTTATTAACTACTTTTTTATCTATTTCAGAACTATCTAGATATTCATAATATTGTCTTATAGTAATTACTCTTTCTTAGAAAATTGCTCATTCTTCAACTTTGATTGATTAGATGAGTGCGTTATTTCTGCTTAAAGTTGAATGCATTTCATAAATTCTTTTGGAATACACCCACATTGTTATTAATTTGTTCTTGATAGACCTTTTGTCCCTTTCGACCTTTTGTCCTTTTCGACATTTTGACCCTTTCGACCTTTTGTTATTTTCGACCTTTTGTACCTTTTGACCTTCTGTCCCTTTCGACGTTTTGTCTTTTCGATCAATTCGAATTTGTCGATTTGTCAATTCGAACTTTTGTCTTTTCGACCTTTTGTCTTTCGACCTTTTGTCCTTTCGACCTTTTGTCTTTCGACCTTTTGTCATAGATTCATTGATATGTGCCAATAGACAAGAAAATCACCCCAGAAGTTTATCGGAAACATAAAAGATTCCGGGTTGGATACATTTTTTAGTACTTTAGAAAATAAACCCCACATACCACTACCAATAGATGCTCAGACCTTCAATACTATCCCAACCAGTGGCGCCGGGAGTGGGTGGGACAAGTAGGACATGTCCTACGCATGAAAACACCTGGGTAGGACAGTCGAAGCATTGTCCTACCCATGATTATGGTAAGAAAATACCATATGGATGACTAAAAGATCTAATATTATCAATACTAGGGGAACAGACGGCTTTGGCAGGTTTTGTTCTATTATTGGCAGGGGGGTTTTTGTCGACCGAATTTTATAAAATTTGGCCACAATATTCTTTGATATGCAAAGAATGTTTGGGCCAAATTTGAGCATAATCAGTCATAAAAACCCCCTGCTAATAATAGAACAAAACCTGCCAAAGCCGTCATTACCCCTATTTCAATTTCTAGATCTATAAAATACCATTAAGACGTTTCACAGTTAATCAGAGGTAAAATTGACAATCGTGGAGATTTCCGGAATAGTAAAGGAGAAATCTATTCCGAACAACTTCTTAGAGTCTATGAACAATTCTTTCCATTTTAAAAAGTTCTTAATGCTGTATTGAGATTTTCCAAGAAGTCTTCAAGTTTCTAATAGTTGCTGCTGTTCCATATAATTTTTGAACATATTCTGGAACTAAGTAATTGTGAGATACAGATGGCATTGTGACCACATGAAGAATATACTGTGAAGGAATCTGTGAAGTCGACATTGAATGTTGGCATCCCGGCCTTGAGCAGACGTTAGAGCACAGCATGATTGCTCTGGCTCACTCGTAAACGAACTGCAGCTTAGGTAGGTTGACCGCACACTATTTGGGGTGATTCCTTTCGGATACAATATAACTGCACATTTGGCGACTGTGTCAGGCCTTCGCTAATTTGCGAAGTGAAATATCAACCTCCTTGTTTAATGGAAGGAATCACCCCATAAAATTCTTCTTTAAACTATTTGCGAAAGAGAAATAAGTGACGTGTTGTTTACCAAGAAGGCAATGCTCGTCAAGAAAAATGGCGGCAATTCTGACTCTTGTACATAGAATTGTATAATTGGTGCAACTGGAAACAAAAAATCTAAATTTGATTTTGTCGGGCAAATGTCGGACCTGAAGCTGACAGTGTGTTGTTTGCCGAGTTCTGGCAATGTCCGCTGATGGAGAAGCTTATCGGTCCTGTTGTTTTGTCAGGAAAAAATCAAGTAATCGCATGGCGTGGTTTCGATTTTGTTGTTTTACAATGCAAATGTCAGATCAAAAGCTTAGGGTGAAATCAGGAGTGATTCAGTTTCATTCTAAATTTTCGACCACTATTCTAGTTTGAATCTGGAGCAAAATAGAACAAACTCGTTGGTTTCCCCAGCAGTGTTCTATTCATGTTTTTCAAATTTTCATTTAATTGTTATGTTACTGCCAAGAAAGGAGCCGAAATTGCAAAGTGGATTGATCCGTAATAAAATGACGCATCCATAAACAAAAACATTTGAAAATATTTGAATCTCGTCATTCAATCGTGGTTCAAATCTGCAGAAAATAGAACGGAGCGTTATACCAGTTTTATTTTTTTGACAGTTGACTGGTATAAAAACTGAATCTAGAACAGCTGCTGGGAAAATTAATGTTTCAGATTCATATTCAAACTGACAGCCCCGAACGATTTGAATCACTGCTGATTTTACTCTTACAGTGTGTTGTTTGCCATTAGGCAATGTCTGCTGATGAAAAGCTAACGATTCTGTTGTTTTGCTGTAAATGTCAAATCAAAGGCTAGCAACTTTTTTCCGGAATGCTGAGGTGCTCACGATTTCGTTGTTTTGCTATGCAAATGTCGTATCGAAAGCTTACAGCGTGTCGTTTGCCAATAAATTGGCAATGTCTGCTGATGATACAGCTAATCGATTCTGTTGTTTTGCCGCAAATGTCAAATCAAGCACTCAGAATACATTTTCAGCCATCCATGAGAAAGGACTGTTCTCGGTTTAGTTGATATGCCATGCAACTATAAAGCTCACAGTATGTTGTTTGCCAAAAGGGTGAATCCCTAGCAATATCTGCTGACAAAGTTAATCGATTTCGTAGTTTTCAATCGGTTTGAAGGTCCAGATCAAGTAGCTAGACTAAAATAGATCTATTTGTATCAATAACTACTTGACAACAAAGTTAAAATATAACGGACCATCCATTTTCCAATTTTGATTATAGAAAATGGAAATCGGCAAATATGTGCGTGCGCCTCGGGAGGAGCAAGGGCAGGCTCCAGATGTGGGAGCTGAGGTAGAGATTACGAGCGAACCGACCGAGTTTTCCCGATACGAAGGTGTAGAGAATCAGGAGAATTTATTGGAGAGGTTTTCAAGGCTAGAGCAAATCGTGCTGAAAATGGCAGAAGCTTCTCAACAGAGTGGAAAGGAGGAAGCCTCCAAATCTTCAGCAGATCAATGGGCTAGAGGCAATTCTGAACTCCGGAGCGATGTTGTGTACATTCGCTGGGAGCATCTTAAACCGTTTCCACAGGACGTGCCGTCGTCGAAATTATGGGAAACTTGGAGTCGATATTTGGAAACCTTCGAGATTGGAGCAGAGTTTAGTAACGCTAATACACCGGCGGACAAATGCAGATTGTTGTATCTGGCATTGGGTGAGGAAATGCAGGCAATCGTCAGAGCTGCAGAACTTCGTCCGCCTCTTGATGAAGCCGATTGCTACGTCAAGTTTATACAAAGGATTGACAGATATTTCAAATCGATGTCAGACCCAGCCGTCGAGCACGAAACATTTCTCAATATGCGGCAGTTGGAGGCGAGTCTATCGTCCGGTTCCATACACGATTGGTAGAGAAAGTTAGACTGTGCGAGTATAGCTCTGGGGATCAAATGCGTTTTGTACAGCTCCAGCTTCTCAAGGGCATGCGGAACCAGGAACTGGCCAAATATGCCAGAATGTACGGACACGACACACTTCAAGTAGTGCAAGCCGCCACACGTAATGAGGCATATGAGGCTGGATTGCTGCCGGGCCCGTCATCTGCACCGCCGGCTGCCATGGCTATGGAGAGAACATACAAAAAATTCGGACGTTCAAGCAACTCAAGCGCTGCATTCAAAAAAGAAAGGAAACCGACATTCAGCCGAGATGGTTTCGCCAGGAAACGTTTCAGGCCGAACACACAAGAGTCGTGTAAGCAATGCGGGCGCCCGGTTCATAAGGAACTAGCCATGTGTCCCGCCACAAGTCGTTCGTGTAACGTCTGCAAAAGGCGAGGCCATTTTGCAGTTATGTGCCCCAAAACGCGCATTAACTACATCGACGAAGTCCATCAAGCATCACAGGAAGCTACATCGGTCGAGCCCAGCGATCAGAAAACAGAGGTATAATTCAGTAATTTTAAGCATTTAAGCATAAAATGTAAAGTGGAATAAAGCGTCTTTTTAAACTGATGCAATCATTTTTTTTCTCTCACTCTTGCAGTCCTTTAGCGTAATTTCCTATAAGGATGCTTTGGTAAGCTGTCGCATAGGTACCTCGACGATAGAGTTCTTAATTGACTCGGGATCCGACGTCAATGTTATTGGTGGCCGCGATTGGGAACAATTGAAGAGCGACATGGCAAAAACTCATGAGTATATCACACCCTTAGACAATTGCCCTGCTTTTACAGTTCATGCTTATGCTACTGCCGAGCCAATGGTAATTCAGCAGCGCTTCAGTGCGAAGATTGAAACGGTGGGATTCTCTAAACCTTCCGTGTGGGCCAATTTTGTAGTAGTACCCGAAGGACGTCGATCGTTGCTAGGCCGGAGAACTGCAGGCGAAATGAAATTATTGAAAATCGGAACAAGCGTAAACGCATGTGAAGAATCAGAACCACAGTCACCATTTCCGAAGATGCCGGGAGTGAAGGTTCGATTTTGTATCGATAAGACGATTCCCCCTGTAAGGAACGCTTATTATAACGTTCCAGCAGCGTTCAGAGAAGCTGCAAGGAAACGGTTACAGGACATGGAAGCGAAGGACATTATCGAAAAAGTGTCAACCGCCCCTGAATGGATCAGCGGGATGTCCGCCGTGGCGAAGGGTAAAGGAGATTTTCGATTAGTAGTCAATATGCGGGCTGCTAATAAAGCTATTAAACGAGAGTATTTCCGGCTCCCTCCGATCAACGAAATGAAAACTAAGCTGCACGGTGCTAGGTATTTTTCTAAGCTCGACCTGTCGAACGCGTACTACCACCTGGAGTTAGAAAAAGGATCCAGAGATCTAACGACCTTTTTGTCGGAGTACGGTATGTACCGCTTCAAAAGACTAATGTTCGGTGTCAACTGCGCACCGGAGATTTTTCAGCGCGAGATGACCAGAATCCTCAAGGATTTCCCAAACGTCATCATCTACATAGATGATATCTTGATTTTCGCTGAAACTCTGCCTGAACTTAGGAAAACCGTAGCGGATGTGATGCAAGTTTTAAGAGCGAACAATTTGACGATAAATCCAGAAAAGTGTGAATTCGACCAAAGCTCGGTAACATTCCTTGGACATAAACTTGATGAGCAGGGATTTCATATCGATGAGGCGAAGACAAAGCTCATACTCGAATTCCGACGACCAGCAACAGCATCGGAATTACGCAGTTTCTTAGGCTTGGCCTCGTTCTTAAGCCCTCATATCAGGAATTTTGCTGACCTGACAAGACCTTTGTGGACGGTTGCAGCTAAAAATAGTTGGGAATGGGGCGCACCTCAAACAACAGCTTTCGAAGCAGTGAAGGAAGCAATCGCGAAATGCACTGTAACTCTAGGATACTTCTGTGAAATGGACAGAACTATTCTCTACACGGACGCGTCACCGATCGCACTTGGTGCGGTTCTGGTACAGGTGATGGGTCAAATTATAATCAATTCGACCTTTTTTTATATTACTCTTGTGCTTTTGTAGGTCGATAGTAAGGGTACTCATCGCATCATCAGTTTCGCCTCGAAGGCCTTAACCCCCACAGAGAGACGATATGCTCAGAACCAGCAGGAGGCGCTAGGCGCGGTATGGGGTGTTGAGCACTTTGCCTACTTCTTGTTGGGGAGGCACTTTACGTTGCGTGTCGATTCAAAGGGCATATCGTTTATACTCAGTCGCTCACGGAAGACTCAAAAAGAGTGCTCACCAGAGCTGACGGTTGGGCGTTACGATTAAGCCCCTACAATTACGAGGTCGAGCATGTGAAGGGTAGTGATAACATTGCGGATCCGCCGTCTCGCCTATATACCGGAAGTGATGGGCCATTCGACGAAGATTGCAGCCCGTGGGAGATCGCTAGGTTAGAAGCAAATCCGGTAAGGTTCCTGACTGAGGACGAAATTCGCGAAGCCACTGCTCAAGACGACATACTCTCCCAAGTGATGACGGCAGTAAATTCAGGAGAGTGGTCTAATCAATTAAATAGGTATCGGCTGGTAGCTTCGGACCTCTACGTCTCCAACGGGTTGATCGTTAAAAACGGTTGCATCGTCATTCCAAAAGGACTACGGAAAAAACACTGGAAGTGGCTCACAGCGGACACCCTTTGTCTGCAAAATTTAAAAAGCATCCTGAGAGAACGCGTGTGGTGGCCTGGCATGCCAAGCGATGCAGAAAATTGGGTCAAAGCATGCAGCGTCTGCGCCACAAACGGAAAACCGGAGAAGCCTACTCCTATGCAACGCACTCTAGCTCCTAAGACGGTCTGGGAGGCTATCGCGGTAGACTTCAACGGTCCATATTCCAAATTCGGTGGCATCTATATTTTTGTTCTAGTGGATTACAGGTCGAGGTATATTATTGCTCGCCCAGTGAAATCGACAAGTTTCGAATACACGAAGTTGATTTTTGACGAAGTTTTTGACAGGGAAGGGTTTCCGCAGACAATTAAGAGCGACAACGGGCCGCCCTTCAACGGGGAGGAATATAGGGTATACTGCTCCAAACGGGGAATTGTGAACAAGTATTCCACACCCTTGTTCCCTCAACAAAACGGCTTAGCCGAAACGTACATGAAACTTATAAATAAAGCGATGGCTACAGCAGTGAGTACTGGAAACAACTATAATGAAGAACTGCAAGCAGCTGTTAGAGCTCATAACGCGGCCGCAAATTCGGTAACGAGGGTTCCACCGGAGGAGGTGATGCTAGGAAGAAAAGTCAGAAGGGGACTGCCACTTTTAAAACGAGTCAATGTTCACCACGACGAAGAATTGCTGAACAAACGCGACCGGGAAGCCAAGCTTAGAGGTAAGAAAACAGAAGACAGTCGACGATCAGCTCGAAAATGTCGGGTGAAGCCAGGCGATGTTGTAATTGTTGAACGTCAAATGCGCGCAAAAGGGGACTCAAGATTCGATTCGAAACGCTATACAGTAATCGAGGAAACAAATGGTAGTTTATTGCTGGTTGACGAAGACGGAAGTACGTTAAAACGCCACGTGACGCAAACCAAAAAAGTACACGAGTGGACCAAAAATCGAAAGAGATCGCTGGAAGGAGGTAATACTGACTACGCAATGACATCAAGTTCAAGTGAGAGACCAAAGAGAGAGACGAAGAAGCCGTCGTATCTCGGTGACTATGTTCGTATGGTAGAACAGTAATGCTACCTTTTGATTTGTCTTACTTGCAGTTTTGAACGCCAAATAAAGTTACTCAAAAGATGACATTTTCATTTATTTTATACAAAGGTGTAATTATGCAAAAACTTCCACTAACTTACATTTTGGCTGAATACATAAACAATTAGCCACTCCGTTGTTTTTTCCTCCCTTTGGTTGACCGAGTTAGACGGATCCATGTCGTTGATGTTTCTCTTCAAACAATAGCCGTGTTGCAACATTGAAATTGTTTATGTTTTGCACGGCAGGAACACTACTCACGGTGAAACTCCGGCGCACTTCCAGCAATATACGATGCACGCTGGGCCCAATAAAATCAAGTGATGACGCCAATCCAAAACATCAGCTGCTATGTAGCATTCCGTAGTGATGAGGACGGTATCTGCGGAGTCTTACTAGTATTTATCTGCTTTTGAAATCCAGCCCACGAACTTCCACAGAAAACTATATACTCGCTCATACAGCTCGTACGGAAAAGAAAACAACACAATAAAGTGTCAAAGTTAAAGTTCCATCAGACGCCTCCTAGCGACAAGTACGAAAATCTCTTTTTATATATACACGGTGAAGTGCTCTTACCCAAAAGTCATTTATGGCATACACGAAATTGAAAAAATAAACACTGAAATTAAAGACTAAATGAAAATGATAAAATCCTGTCATTATTTTTTTAAGGGTATTTTTTATGTGAGAAGAGGGAAGATGTGAGATACAGATGGCATTGTGACCACATGAAGAATATACTGTGAAGGAATCTGTGAAGTCGACATTGAATGTTGGCATCCCGGCCTTGAGCAGACGTTAGAGCACAGCATGATTGCTCTGGCTCACTCGTAAACGAACTGCAGCTTAGGTAGGTTGACCGCACACTATTTGGGGTGATTCCTTTCGGATACAATATAACTGCACAGTAATTATTTATGCTAGTTCAGGGATGCTCAGATAATTTCTGAAATTTTATAAGAATTGACAGGCTGACAGGTGAAGTAATCAAAGGGTTGTTCCAACTAAGCGGATTTCGCGATTTTCGCGGATTTGGCTCGGATTTACATAACGATTTTAGGACTTCGCGCGGATTTGGCGCGGATTTAGTTTAAGGTGAAAATTTAATAAATAAAATGCTAGATCTCAGGATTCTCTGGACGTTTATTTGAATATTAGTTTTGACTCAAATCCCAAACATGACTCATATTCCGAACACTGGCGTTTTAGCGCTCTAACTTTATAATTTTCATCGGTTTTCCGAACTGAGCATGAGGATTACAAACGAATTCAAGCTCCTATGGATAAAAATACACGAAAAAAGCCAGAATGGCATTTTAAAAACGAGTGTTTGGAATATGAGTCATGTTCGGAATTTGAGTCAAAACGGTAAGTGCTTCCACAGATCTTCAAAAGATATTCCTGTAAAAATGTGGTAATTTCATGAGTATTTTTGCAATATTTTCGGATAACTCCGATGCTTCACAGGAATACACACAGAAAAATTACGAAACCTCCTAAGAAATTTTGACAAGGATTCTATGAAGAATTTAATAAATAAATGTCTACAGCCTAAAGAGGATTTCTGCAGCATTTAAAATCCGTTAAATTATAAAAAATGGGGGAATTTCTGCGTAAATTCTTGAAGCGCTAACCGCAGCAGTTATTGTAAAAAAGGTTGCAGTAATGTTGCCTTGAATTTACGAAAGAATTCTTGGAATGTTATTCACCGGCATTCACCAAAGGAAGTCTTCCGGAAAGGAAACTCCGAATGTATTTCCGGAAGATTTTTTCCCATTTAGCGGTAATCACAGGAATATCTGTAAAAAAACTTTCAAATTGCGCCTCGAATTGGACGAAAGGTTTTTCGGAAGTTTTTTTGCAGCAAGTCACCCGCAGTCAATTTCTGCATGAATTTCCTAACCGTTTTGCACAGGAACTAATGAAGGGATGTCCGCATGTAGTCTCTAAAGATTTTCGCGAAGTTGTTTTTAAATAATTTACTTGAATTTTCATCAAATTATTATATTCAATTTATAACAAAATTCCAGAATGAATTTCCGCATAAGTTCCCTGGGGATTACGCAATTTTATAATTACAACAAAGTTGCATAACTTATTACTTCAGAAAAAATTGCCGTTTTCGGCAGATTTTTTGTTATTTGCCAAGTTCATCTATTCATCAATTATGATCTTATGCGCGGAAATGGCGCGGATTTGATTTTAGTCAGCGCGGAAAATACTTCAGGATCTCCGTAACAACCCTGAACTTAATGTAGCTACGACTGACTGTACTTGTCAATAGTTGCTTTTCCGTGACTAGTTAGAACTGGTGTAAATTTCGCTACTATACAAATAAATAAAGGTTGGTATTTACTACCTACGGCTCCAGTCAGTTGGGAAAGGAGAGGAATGTTAGTGTGTAGTTATTGTTGCTACTAGAGACCGAGAAAACCTCAGAATTCCAACATTAGCACGGAAAGGAAACTTAGTTATCTGTGTAAGGTAGATGACCAAAGGTATAGATCGAGGATTAACTTTGAAAATTATGTAGCCTATTTCACATTATGTGATGCAGTTGTATAGTCTTCGCTAAACCTCCTGTCTTGAGCTCGTCTCCAAAAGTTGAGAAAAGAAACAAAGATATGAGAGAACAATCGCAGAAATATGCGAATATGAAGCAGTTTATGATGATTGTAGCACATGCGGATGTCTGGTAGTAAGCCTATGTGAAGACAAATTTTGAAAGCTTCTAAGAGTTTATTGGAATCTGTAGGAATCGCAAATATACCTACGTTTGCATAAAATCTTGAAAGTTAGAAAGAAAACTGGAAAACTGTAAATAGTACTGAACTCTCTTAAAGATTTTTGGACGATCATAAGCTTCACTGATAGATCGTAGCTGTTTCTGAATATTTCTAAGGGTTCGAGTTCCTAGAAGTTAGTGATAATTGCTTGAAACCATCAAATATTTTATAAAATTTAAAGACTGTCCTAACAGGGAATTTATAACTTATCTGAGGATGTCCGTAAAAATCTCTAGATATTCGAGGGGATCTCCGGAAAGTCCCTAAAAGTATTCAATAGATTTGATATCCCAGTTTTTGTCCTACCCACGTCTCGGAACGTGACGGCGCCTCTGATCCCAACTGTTGAAAGCTCGCAAAGATAATTCCAATTTAAAAACCAAACAAGAGCTTAATTATTCTCAGTAGTTACCGCTATTAGTTTGCATTCATCTGTGAAAAAACTATTCATAAAGTTTAGATTGGTTACTAATTTGGGCATGGGACTTGACAAAAACTTTCATTCAGATTACACATTAAGAAAACAAAAACAAAACTCTCTCCAAAATCTTACCCATATGGATATTCAAATAAATACACCCAGGTTTTTTTTTACACGGTTGGAATTCATTAATTTCTCGGTTAACCTAAACTTTCACACCTTTCTAAATGCCCCATGAATTTTCTTTGATTTTTTGTGAATTTTTTGGTGGGGTTAACTTATTGCTTCATTGACGCTGAAGGTCTTAAACGACCAAAACCAAACCGTGTAAAAAAAAACCTGGGTGTAAATCGCTTTTTTTCTTGGTGGGGAGCTCCATTTGAAGGCATTGCATTTACAAGCAAGAAAAAATAAATAAGAAACCCAAAAAAAACAAAACCCAAACCGGCTTCATAGCATACAATAATACAAAATTATTTTCTGGTCTGGATTTGCCAAAATGTTTCACTTGAAAGCTTCATGCGAATTGCTTCAAAAAAACATATGATTAAATAGCACTTGCACTTGAACATGTAGCAGCGTGCACTCTTTCCTGCTCAATTAATAGGAACAAAGGGAACATCATTCATCCACCTTCATCATCGACTATTTACAGCCGGTAGCCTCGGGTTCGAATAGTTTTTCCGAGCGCTCGGCATGAACAAAAACAAACAATCTAGTACTGCATCCCCCTACCCTAATCGACCCATCTCAGCCTTCTCCCAAACAATCCAACCGTCCACCACCCACAGGTCCATCGCTATTTTTATGAATGAAAGTGAAAGTGCCATTGTCGTCGGCGTCGTCGTACACGTCGGCAGTGCCGCTCTCAACAAAGCGCCAGCATGCTGTCGGCGGCAGAAGGGACCGGGGTGCCTCGTTACCATCGTAATTCCGGCGCAGGATCAAGGAGCACATTGTTCTAGTACGGTGACAGTGGATACAGACAACCGGCTGTGGTACTAGTCCGATGGACCCGATTTCCTCGGCTTTGATGGTGACTTTTTCCCACGGACACCGATGCCAATCGCATCAGTTCTCGTTTGAGCGTCTTACCGGTCGGTTCGTCTTTGGGAAGTGAGCTCCGGCTCTGATGTCTTGATGGCATAAAGAACGGTTCGTTGGTGGCATTGGATAAACATCAAAATCGAAACAAACAGATGAGGATTTTTCTGACTGGGACCGCTTCCGTGAGATATGAATAATGTGACGGGTTGTGGAAGATGAAAGTGGTTTCCATAAATAATGCACGTGTTCGGCAGGAATCCTAACAAAGCGCATTTTTATTTGGATTGAATGTTTGTTGGTTAAACGAATGAGGGGATATTATTAATGTACCCAAGGCGTGAGAAATCTGGAAATAAACCGTGCTGCCGGTCGGAGGACAGGTGTTGAAGAATGTGTTCAATAAATTTAACGTTTGTTTTGGCTACGATCAGAAGGAAAGAAGGAACCATGCGTCAGTGAATCAGAATCGAAGCATAAAGCGAACCGACGAGATTTCAGTTGTTTGTTTGGTTAGTGGTTTGCATTTTCCGGCTTGTTAAGCGGGAAAGCGTGGCATGAAATATGACGGTGCGAAAAGACAACTCGCGAAAATTGTGATATTATGGTCGTCGTTACGTGAAAAGTAGGTGATCAGAGATCGAATTTGTTTATTGGTGATTTGAGCAGCAGAAATAGAGCTGTGTGCTATTTCAGAAAAGGCGGTTATTATGCGAGCTGCGTGTGTTTCGGGTTACTTCGCACAGAAATAATTTACATAATAAGCATGGCAGTAAAACTAACAAAATACGTTTTTCGATATATTTTATTAGGTCCTTCTTAGATTTACATAGTTCTATTAAGCGATTTTAAATTTAACCATCTTCCTAGATGTGAATTAAGTTGACTTTTGGACATTTAGACGAATAGCATTCAATCAAAATAAATGGCAGAAAGTGTCATGAGCTATTCGATTGAGAGAGATTGAGAGAGCGTTTTGTTTTAAATGGACTATGCGTTGGGAAAAATTGTGGGAAGATCTTACGAAAACCTATTGGAATATTGGTCACTTACCTAACCAGTGCATGTCAGAATTCTTGTAAAATCTGTCACAATCTACGAAAGTTTGTATGCGATATTGTTAAATACTTGTATTAAATATTGAAAAATATCTTTTTATTTTACAAGCAGTTGCACAAAATCTATATAAGAGGCTTACATATTTTTGCATAAGAATCCAGAAATATACAAACATATGTAGATTGTGCAGTCATGATGAATTGAAAAGATATAATTTGTCAAAAATAATAATTTCAATGTAAAATGCAAAAATGCATTTTCGATGGCACAATATTCGCGCATTTTGATATGTATAAAAACCCAACAAAACGCAGCGTAAATAAATTAATGCAGTGCAAATAAATGGGATAGCATGAAATCGCTGCTTCAGAATTATAAAGACATTCTACTAAGTACATATATGGAGCTAGCAAAAAAAAGGACGTCTGGTATTGGGAAAATTGTTTTCTGAAATTCAGCTAATTGCATTTTTCAACTTGAAACTTATTCCAATTCATGTTAGTCTGACGGTGCATAAGACTTACGTCTTTCTTCCAGGCTTCAAAAGGTGTGAACGAGGAAAGTTTGCAAAGTGCGGGAGTCTATTTTGAAGTTTCTACTTAGCGCATCGCTTCATTCTATTAATGTTAAAGGAGAACTTTTGACTATTGTGCAGTAGTGCTTCAGGAAGCGTGTGCTTCTGAACAATTTGATCATGGTGGAGCTCATCATACAAGAAACAAGGAATATGTGGATTGATATGATGTAAACACTATTGAGGGGGTCATGTATTTTGTTATACTTCACATAAACAAAAAAATGCATGGAAATCCGAGAAAAATCTCTTCTTGAATCATCGCCTTCTGTCAAACATTTGTTTCTCATTTTATGGTTTCAGTCGATTCTTTGACTAAAATCAATTTTCCCATAGGACCCATAGTTCTGACACCTCTAATACAATGTAGAATGTTGAATGTAGTGTTGTAAGGCAATACAGGATATGCATTTCTTTGAATAGAGAACTTTGACATCAATTTCTCAATAATGTTGGAATATCGTCACTCAACAACATATCAAACACCTCACTCTAGTGTTCTCTTTCTAGTGGCGTTTCTTACTGTTCCAGTTCATAGTGCTTGATCACGAATAACCTGCTGTCAATGCGTGGGCAATAGCCATACGAACTAATTATTATTCAAACGCCAAATTATTAATCTTTTTTAGCAAACAAATGTTAAACCTCCTACCTATGACGTTGTTTGCTCATATAGTGTCGTTCGTCCATATCAACAAGAGAAAAGCGGACACATGGTGCATTGTTCTCTAAGAGCCGAAAGAAACATTATATGTATACATGGTGTATTTGGTGGGGTTTTAGTCTCCAACCGATTTGGTCGCAACAAGTTGCATTCGACGCAGCATTCTGTTTCCTATTGAAAATTGACCAGATCGAATTATGGGCTAAGAAGTTATGACCAAAATACTATTTTTTATTTGCACGAGAAAGGCACCATCACCGGTAGGTGAATTAATCAGGTTTTTTTTTAATAACGTTTCAGCTTACTTCATTCAGCCATCATCGGATATTGAAAAGCGTACACTTGCCACTAGTCTGGTTTAATGAATTTCCGGAGAACCACTTAATTAGCTACAGCACACGGTTTATGAAAAGCCACAACGTTCTATGACGAAAATCAAAAATTGACCTCTGCTCCGTATGCTGCAGTATTTCAGGAGCAGTTGGTGGCCACCCTAGTGCAATGAGTGTTCCTTGTAATGGTTTTGCTCTAACATTGCTACAATAATTGATTTAAAAAATATCGGCGCTTATTCCACAGAGTTTCGAAGATTGGTCACTTCTCCGGATGTGGAATCAAATGGAAAGTACCAAACTCGTCTTAGGCGGTTGCTTATAAGTTTATCAGGAAATTCGTGTTCGTGCATTAGCTGCCATATCTGGTTGAACCCATATAAATCATAAAACACTTAAGACAGCTTCAGTTATAAGTATCAATCTTTTTGATGCTCCATCGAAAAAAGTGTATGGCCACTTCTGTTCTTTCGGGGAACCTGTTTCGGAATGGCCAACCGAAGGTTTACACACACAGATAAAAATATGTTGTGATTTTAAATGTATTTTCATGCACATATTTGGAGCATGCAAATAAACGCAAAATTCAATCGATATTAGTGTGCTTCCAAATCAAAATTAATTTAAACTGTGCTTGCTTGTAAAATTCAATCAAATTCAATTGGATATCAAATGTTTATTCGTTTGTTTGGGTCAGCTGCAATTGTACACGTCGTTGAATTTTCAAAATTATTAGCTGTGCATTTGAGAGACACTAAACAATATAGATCAATCTGTCTGCAAATAAAATTTCAGCAAGTTTGATCTTCATATTGCTGATTACCCACCGAAATACCCAATCAGTATAATCAAATCAGGACATGTCCCTGGGATCCGTATCGTGAGTGTGATGAAGGTCCGGCGTAGCAATCCGAAAGAAATATGATGGGAGAATTTCAGGATAGTATTCAATTTCGGTATTTGGCAGTTTGGTCGGTACGGATTTTTCATGTGAGCAAAAAGCCATTTTATACACCTGAAAAAATTGAAGACGAAACTGAAAAAGGTGGGAATTTGGAATAGGATGCAAAAAAATAGCTCAAGATTTTAATAAGCTCCCCAACAAATCGTCTTCTTCAACTGAAAAACAAGCTTATTTGGCTTACATTGTTTGTTGGGTCTGCAGCTGTAATATGAACTTAGTTATATTTGAACACTAGCTTTATGTACCCGGCCTTGCTCGGAATTGCCAGTTTGATTCGCAGTTTTTTTTTTCACAATCGGAAAATGAATAAACCAATTGGTCAACAGGATAATTGCGTTATCTTATCGATACTTCATCATTTGATCAAAAGAAGGCAGATTTCATTTGAAAACATTGACTGATTTTGGAAAAGGGAGCGAATCCATAATCGCCATATTCCGGGCAAACGTCTATTTCTAAAGAAGGACAAACATCCACCGATGCCTTAATCCGAGCAAACGTCTATTTTAAAGAAGGGATCACATTCACCATCCAGAAGGAAACACATTAATCATTGCTTTTTACGTTGGGCAAAACCATGATTTCGATAAATGGTTGAATTGATCGATAACTAAACAATACAATAATGGGTTCAGAAGTTAGGCTGGAGCACACACACAAACATACAAACATTGAGTTTTATATATCTCGGCAACTTATTCAAAACGACGTATGTGATTTTGTAAACAAAGATGCATACGTCGATTTGTCAAATATGATGACACTCCACGCAAACCAATACAACGAACATGTAGCCGAAACCTCCCCTACCTGTATGTGGCGATAGTTTGCGTGGGAGTGCTATCAGATTGCAGAAATCAACGTTTAAATTTTTGTTTACAAAATCACATACGTCACATACGTTGAATAAGTATCTGAGATATATAGATAGCTAATAGCTATATGTATCCGGCTTTGCTAGGGACTGAAAAGTAAATTATAGAATTAAAATGTCCAATGCTGTAGCACGAAACCCACAGAGGTAGATCTACCGCTCATAGAATTGAACCTTTGTATCAATATATTTTTATATCTTTGTTTGGCCCTACCTTTTCAATAAACATCTTCCAAAATAGAGAATAAGTGTACCAAATCTGGTTGGAATTTATCCTGGGAGTTACACTGAATTGCTCATTTTTTAAAGACAACCCTTCCCCATAACTTTCCCTTTTCCAAAATGACCCTCCCACCTTCTTTGTTATCTTCTCCTTAGAATAGAAAATGTGTGCACCAAATTTGGCTGAAATTGGTCCTGGGAGTTGGGTGTTACACTGAATTGCTCTTTTCTAAAGACAACCCTTCCCCTTACCCTCCCTTTTCCCAATGATCATCCCACCCTTTGTTATTTTCTCCTTAGGATAGAGAATGTGGGTACCAAATTTGGGGGAAAGCGGTCCAGGGGTTCAGAGGAAACACTGAATTGCCTGTTTTCTGAACAATACGCCTCCCCCCAGACCCCTCCCTCTTTCCCAAATTACACTTCCATGTGATCGACTTCTCTTAGTGAATATGTGTACAATATTTGGTTGATATGGGTACTGGAAGTTGGGAGTAACACTGAATTGCTCGTTTTATAAAGACAACCCCTCCCCCCCATACCCTCCCTTTTTTTACAATGACCGCCCCACCCCATTTGTTATCTTTTCTTTAGGGTAGAGAATGTGTGTATCGCATTTGGTTGAAATCGGTGCAGGGGTTCAGAATTTACTCTAAATTACCCGTTTTCTGAACAATACCCCTCCTCCAGACCCTCCCCTTTCCCAAAATCTCTCATATGATTGTTTCCTTATAGTGAATATGTGTACAAAATTTGGTTGAAATCGGTCCTCGGAGATAGAAGTTGCACAGAATTGTTCGTTTTCTAAACAAAACCCCTCCCCCTTTCCTAAATTACCCCCCCACCCCCTTTGTTAACTTCCCCCGAGGATAGAGAACGTGTGTACCAAATTTGGGTGAATTCGGCCTAGTGGTTCAGAAGTAGTTAGCGAACATACATACATAGATTGGTTTTTATATATATAGAAGAAAGACTAGCTTTATGTACCCGGCCTTGCTCGGAATTGCCAGTTTGATTCGCAGTTTTTTTTTCACAATCGGAAAATGAATAAACCAATTGGTCAACAGGATAATTGCGTTTTCTTATCGATACTTCATCATTTGATCAGAAGAAGGCAGATTTCATTTGAAAACATTGACTGATTTTGAAGAAGGGAGCAAACTCATAATCGCCATATTCCGGGCAAACGTTTATTTCTAAAGAAGGAAAAACATCCACCGATGCCTTATTCCGGGCAAACGTCTATTTTTAAAGAAGGGATCACATTCACCATCCAGAAGGAAACACATTAATCATTGCTTGTCACTGGGCAACCATAATTTCGATAAATGGTTAAATTGATCGATAACTAAACAATACAATAATGGGTTCAGAAGTTAGGCTGGAGCATACACACAAACATACAAACATTGAGTTTTATATATCTCGGGTACTTATTCAAAATGACGTATGTGATTTTGTAAACAAAGATGCATACGTCGATTTGTCAAATATGATGGCACTCCTACGCAAACCAACACAACGAACATGTAGCCGAAACCTCCCCCTACCTGTATGTGGCGATGGTTTGCGTGGGAGTGCTATCAGATTGCAGAAATCAACGTTTAAATTTTTGTTTACAAAATCACATACGTCACATACGTTGAATAAGTATCCGAGATATATAGATAGCTAATAGCTATATGTATTCGGCTTTGCTAGGGACTGAAAAGTAAATTATTCAATTAAAATGTCCAATGCTGTACCACAAAACCCACAGAGGTAGATCTACCGCTCATAGAATTGTTCCTTTGTATCAATCTATTTTTATATATTTGTTTGGCCCTTCTACCTTTTCAATAAATATCTTCCAAAAATAGAGAATAAGTGTACCAAATCTGGTTGTAATTTATCCTGGGAGTTACACTGAATTGCTCATTTTTTTTAAAGACAACCCCTTCCCCATAACTTCCCTTTTTCCCCAATGACCCTCCCACCTCCTTTGTTATCTTCTCCTTGGGATAGAAAATGTGTACACCAATTTTGGTTGAAATCGGTCCTGGGAGTTAGGTGTTACACTGAATTGCTCTTTTCTAAATACAACCCTTCCCCTTACCCTCCCTTTTTCCCAATGATCATACCACCCTTTGTTATTTTCTCCTTAGGATAGAGAATGTGTGTACCAAATTTGGATGAAATCGGTCCAGGGGTTCAAAAGATACACTGAATTGCTTGTTTTCTGAACAATACCCTCCCCCAGCCCCTCCCTCTTTCCCAAATTACACTTCCATATGATCGACTACTCTTAGTGAATATGTGTACAAAATTTGGTTGATATGGGTACTGGGGTTGGGAGTTACACTGAATTGCTCGTTTTATAAAGACAACCCTCCCCCATACCCTCCCTTTTTTACAATGACCGCCCCACCCGCTTTGTTATCTTTTCTTTAGGGTAGAGAATGTTTGTATCAAATTTGGTTGAAATCGGTGCAGGGGTTCAGAATTTACTCTGAATTACCCGTTTTCTGAACCATACCCTCCCTCCAGACCCTCCCCTTTCAAAGATTACACTCTCATATGGTTGTCTCCTTATATTGAATATGTGTACAAAATTTGATTGAAATCGGTCCTAGGAGATGCAAGTTACACATAATTGTTCGTTTTCTAAACAAAACCCCTCCCCCTTTTCTAAATGACCCTCCCACCCCCTTTGTCAACTTCCCCTGAGGATAGAGAACGTGTGTACCAAATTTGGTTGAATTCGGCCAAGTGGTTCAGAAGTAGTTAGCGAACATACATACATAGATTGATTTTTATATATATAGATGATGCAATAGTGTCCGGTCACTATTTTGAACCAAATTTCATTACCAAAATTCATCACCCAAATACATCGTCGAAAATTGCGTTCGATTGCTCAAACATTGTTTGTATGAAGCAACAATAATCATATTTCGTATAAAAACCGTTAAAACGTAAGGATTTCCGTTATATGGCTTATGTGTCGGGCAATGGGGGACACCTCCCTCGACTTTTCTATAGCAAAACATAGATTAATCGCGTTTATTTGATCCTTATCGTCGAAAAACTTTTTCCTTCGCTTTTGTAAGGTTACGAAGATTTCGGAGCCTACTTTTAAAGAAGGGATCACATCTACCATTGTATCATTCAGGGCATGCACCTAATTGTAAAAAAAGGATCACAACCACCATTGCCTTAATCCGGGCAAACGTCTACTTTCTAAGGACGAATTACATTTACCTTATTCTGGGAAATATCTACTTTTGAAAAACTGATCATTCCGCGAAAATGCTTACTTTTAAAGATGGGGTCTCATCCACCATTGCCTTAATTCGGGCAAGCGCATACTTTCAAAAAGGGATCCCATCTACAATTGCCTTATTCTGGGCACTCGGCTACTTTTAAAGGAACAATCACATTCACCATTGCCTACTTTTAAACAAGGGATCACTTCCACCATAGCCTCAATCAAGATGAATGCCTGTCTTTAGAGAAGGGATCATATCCCTCATTACCTTAATCCTAGCAAGCACTTGCAAGAGGGATCACATCCTCCGTTGCCTTATTCCGGGAAGTGTCTACTTTGAACCCGCAAAGTCTGAACGTACGATTCACGCTTTCATCTAATCACTACAAAAAATCATAACATCTGCATTTCAAAACAAACATTCAGATCTCTATTTTTTGGAAATGGGAAAATATTTTTGGTTAGCCACTTGGTTCCGAAATTATTCCGGGGTATACTAGGGTAGGTTTTTTGGCACCAGTAGGAACACTTGTTTAGCACTTCTATAAGTCAACGTGCGACGTGTCAAACTTCATGATTTTGCAAAATTAGATCAATTGAGTTTGACAAGTTGGACGTGTCCGGGAATGTTCCGGAAACCTGGTACGCCGGTTAAAATGTTTATCAGTCATCAACCCTAGTTGGACAAGTTCCGAAATCTTCCGGAATGGTGCCCCCGTGGAAAAAAGGCCATTTTTGATCATTTGATCATGAAGCCTCGCTTGCGACAATTCAAACTTTATGATTTTGTAAAAGCAGATAAATGGAGCTCATTTTGAGGGTTTCTGAACAACTTGGACATGTTGCGGAATCTTCCGGAATAGTGCCTCCGGGGAAATTGGCCTTTTTGATCATTTATAAAGCTTCGCTTGCGACAGCTCAGGTTCCTTGATTTTGCAAAACAAGATCATTTTGAGGGTTTCTAGACAAGTTGGACATATTCCGGATTCTTCCGGAATGGAGAACCCCCCCGGGAAAATGACGTTTTTGAGCATTTATGAAGCCTTGCTTGCGACATCTAAAACTACATAATTTTGCAAAAGAAAAGATCAATGGAGCTCCGGGAAAAACTCCATTTCTGTTATAAAACCTCGCTTGCGACATCTCAAACTTCATGATTTTGCGAATCAAGATCAATGGAGCTTATTTTGATAGTTATTGGAGAAGTTGAACATGTTCCGAAATTTCTGGTATGGTGCCCCCTCAATTTTTAATCATTTATAAGGCCTCACTTGCGCCAGCTTAAGCTTCATTATTTAGAAAAAAGAAGATCTATGGAGTATCCTGATGCTCCTGGGAAAATGACCATTTTTATCAGTTATAAAATCTTGCTTGCGATATCTCAAACTTCATGATTCTGGAAAACAAGATTCATTCGTATACTAAGTTTTGGACAACTAAGTTGAACATGTTCTAAAACTTTCCGGGGATAATGGTCATTTTTGATCATTTATAGAATCTCGACATCATAAACTTCATGCTTTTCAGAAAAAATATTTTAACCCTTTTTTAGTGGAATGTATTCAACCGTCTAAGACGAGTTAAGTATGCTCCATTAAATTCCACCAATTATTTCGATATCTTTGCAGATACGTATTTCGACCACAACTGTGTGGTCGTCTTCAGTGTCTCGTACTTGACTCGACGGTTTCATGATTTTGCAAAACTGGATGGATTGAGCTCATTTTGGGAGATTTTGAACAAGTAGGGCATATCTTTCAATCTTCTAGAATCCTGATCCTTCAAGAAAAATTGCCATTTCTCTTAGATGTAAAACTTCGCTAGTGACTTCTCATACCTCATGATTTTACAACGTAAGATTGATGAAGCTTTTTTGTGGTTTTTGTACAAGTTGGACATGTTCCGGAATTTTCTGGGGTTGTAGGTTTCTAACCAGAATGGTAATTTTCGATCATTTCTAAATACTCTGCATGTCAGACTTTGTGCAAGTTGGTATGTTTCGGAATCATCCGAATGTCTGGATCTTCAACAAAATAACCTTTGGTGTTACCTCAGTAGCCCAGCAATCCGTTGAAGTTCTGGTTAAAAAGGACAAAAAAAACAAAATGTTGTAACATCCGTTTCAAATTTTGTTAAATGGTCTCTGGGGCTTCTATAGCTTCAATGATCCTTAGAAGCTTGCAAGACATTACGAGGCACGCATATGTACATATTTGAAAATCTGTTACTCAATTTGTAATATTGCAACAAGTCAAACTTCATAATTTTGCATATAAGGAAATAAACAAAATCATGATGTTTTACTTGTTGTAAAATTGGTTTTTATTAATTATGCAACAATGACCCCTTTCTTCAAAAGACTTTTATTTTACTCCATGAGCATGTTCCATATATGCAATAATCCACAATTTAGATTATATTGATTTTATTTTGAATACAAAGCATGTAGTTTGACACACCGTAGATTGAGGCTTGAAAATGATAAAAATAGGTATTTTCTCCTGAGGAATCAGGGATATTTTGAAACATGTCAAATATGTCAGACAACCAACGATGTCGTAAGCAAGGCTCCTTAAGGTGGTTATACAACAAAGCCACAAATCGGCCATCTTGGAAACCACGTGCTTTTCTAGTGATTTTTTAAGAGCACGAATTGAGAGAACCACAACGCCTATGGAGATGAAACATCCGTAGATCGTTTGCTTACTTATGCTAAACAATCGACTTTAATTTCAACATTGTACGAGAATTATTACGCTAGATTTGAACTTTTCATAACAGGAGTAGAAACCGTGTGGTGAATTTGAAATTCACCACTTGGCTTGATTGTATAATCACCTTAACAGATCAAAAATGGCTATTTCTCCCAGGAGCATAAGATCTGAAGATCTCGGAACATGTCCAGAAATCCTCTAAATTAAATCCATTGCTTGCGCAAAATCATGAAGTTTGACATGTTGCAAGCAAGGCTTCATAAAAGATAAAAACCCAGATCAATCCACCTAGCGTTGGTGGTGCCTTTCTCGCGCATTAAAAAATAAGAAAAACACATGAGAGAGATCGAAATAGAACTTTAGGGGGATAGATTTTACTTTTTCCATCAATTCATATGCATTTGCGGTCATTTGAATGCATTGCTGCAATCTTTGAAAAAAATTTTTTTTTTTCGTTTTTGATTTTTTTTACCAAGGGGGGACCCTTGGCAGAAAAACAATGTTTTTTCAATAACTTTGGAATGCAATGACCGATCGGGCCATTTTTCAATAGGAAACAACTAGACCACAATCCGCGTCGAGTGCAACTTGTTGCGAGCAAATCGAATAATGCTAAGTACCAAAAAGTATGTCTCACATTTTTGTACACACACACACACACACACACACATACATACACACATACAGACATCACCTCAATTCGTCGAGCTGAGTCGATTGGTATATAACACTATGGGTCTCCGAGCCTTCTATCAAAAGTTCGGGTTTGGAGTGATCCTATAGCCTTTACGTATACTTAGTATACGAGAAAGGCAAAACTGGTCAACTGGTCGGAAGATTCCGGAACACGCCCAACTTATCCAGAAACCATCAAAATTAGCTTCATTGATCTTGTTTTGCAAAATCATGAGATGTCGCGCTCCCTTCTTCAATGGATGATTTTTTTTGGCATATGACAAAGGAAGATACGATTCCTTTTTTCAAATAATGCATTTGCTCTGCATAACACAAGGGATACATCTGCTTGATTCAAAGGATGCATTTGACCGGCAGAAGGCAAGAGAGGATATGATTCATTTGTTCAATTAAGGAAATTTCTCGGTTTAAGGCAAGAGTCTTCTTCCATTCTTTCAAAAGATGCATTCGACCGTCAGAAGGCAAAATACGATTTATTATTATTACCAGACTAAGGCCGGAGGAATCGGGATCAAAAGGTCGAAGGTCAAAAGGTCGAAGGTCGAAGGTCGAAAGGTCAAAAGGTCGAAAGGATAAAAGGTCGAAGGGTCAAAATGTCGAAAGGACAAAAGGTCGAATGGACAAAAGGTCGAAAGGTCAAAAGGTCGAATATGTGTCATAACGGCGAAGGTCAAAAGGTCGAAGGACAAAAGGTCGAAAAGACAAAAACACAAGAATTTAGTAGTGAAAAGTAAGAAGTAAGAAGGGAGTAATGACCATAGATAAATGAGAAGTGGAAAGTGAGAAGTGGGAATTGAGAATTGAAAAATGAGAAATGAGAAGTGAGAAGTATAAAAGAAGAAATGAGAAATAAAAACAGACATGTGAGAAGTAAGGAAGGGAGAAATAAGAAATGAGATAAAGATGACAAGTGAAAAGGTAGAAAGAAGCAGGCAGGAAAAATATACAGTAAGAAAAAGAAAGGATGGAAGAAGAACATAAGTACAAATGGTCGGGGTTCAGCCAAAACGCACCAAGCGTTTTCCAATTATCCAATTACCCATTTTTCTACTCACACTTTCGTTTGGTAGATTTAATTGATCGCAAATCGTATCGGATAACTCTCAACCCCATAGCTGAGGATATCCTACAGCAAATGCGTGCTTACATTAATATGAAACTGTTTCCGTTGTCCTTGTACGAACAAAATATCACAAGTCAGTCGGAAAGCCGCTTGTGCGGTTTGGCTGAACCCCGACCAAATGAGAACCAGAAAAGAAGAAGGAATAAAGAGGGAAGATGGAAGAAAGAAAAATTAAGGGGAAAAAGAAGAAAGAAAGAAGAAAAAAAAAGAAGAGAAGACACAAGGAAGGGAAAAAGAAGCAAGAAGCAAGAAACAGGGAAGGAAAAAAAAAGAAAGATGCAAGAAATAAGGAATAATAAAGAAAGAAAGAAATAAGAAAGAAGGAAGTAAGAAAGAGAGGAGAAGAAAGAAGGAAAAAATAAGGAAGAAAGAAATAAGAAAGAAGGAAAAGAAAAAAAGGCAAAATGAAGGAAGAAAGATAAAAAGAAAGGCAGAAAAAATAGGAAGGAAGAAAGAAAGAAGAAAAAAAGAGAGTAAAGAATGAAGAAAAGCGTAAACAGGAAGGAAAAAAGAAGAAAGAAAGAAGAAAGTAGGAAGAATGAAAGAAAAAGGATGGAAGAAAAACAAAAGAAAGAAAACAAATAAGGAAGAAAGAAGGTGGAAAGAAAAAAGAGAAAAGGGAGAAAGAAGGAAGAAATGATGAAGGAAAAACGAAAGAAATTAGAAGGAAAGCAGAAGATTGAATGAAGGAGAATGAGATAAGACACAATGAAGAAAACATCAAGAAAGAAGAAGGAGAGAAGACACAAGGAAACAAAAACAAAGATAGAAAGAAGAAGCAAGCAACAGGGAAGAAAGAAAAATAGAGGAAATAAAGAACAAAGAAGTAAGAAATAAGGAAGGAAGACAAAAAAGGAAGAAGGAAGAAGAAAGAAGGAAGGAAAAAGAAAGAAGGAGGAAAGATGGAAGAAAGAGGAAGAAAGACGGAAGAAAGAAAGAAGGAAGAAGACACAAGGAAACAAAAACAAAGATAAAAAGAAGAACCAAGTAACAGAGAAGGAAGAAAGATAGATAGAGGAAATAAAGAACAAAGAAGGGAGAAATAAGGAAAAAATGAGGAATAAAGGAAGGAAGAAGGAAAGAAGGAAGAAACAAGGAAGAAAGACGGAAGAAAGAAAGATTGAAGAAAGAGAGAAGAAAGAAAGAAGGAAAAAAGAAGGCAAAAGAAGGAAGAAAGACGTAAAAAAGATTGAAGAAAGAATTAAGGAAGGAAGAAGGTGGAAAGAAGGAAGAAAGAATAGAGAAAAAAGGAAAAAATGGAAGAAAGAAGAAAGAAAGTTAGAAAAAAAGGAAAGTAAAGTATGGAAGGAAGACGGAAGAAAAAAGCAAGGATAATAGAAGGAAGGAAACATGAATTAATAAGGAAGAACGAGGAAGGAAAAATAAAGAAGGAAGGAAATAGAAGGTACAAGGGAGAAAAAATAAGATCGACATTCTCCCTTTCGACTTTTTGACGCAGTTTTTTTGTTTCGACCTTTTGTCCCTTCGACCTTTTGACCCTTCGACCTTTTGTCCTTTCGACCTTATGACCTTCGACCTTTTGTCTATCTTTCCGGAGGGTCCGCAAATCGTGCTCCACCTGATCGATCCACCTTGCCCGCTGTGCCTTTTTGTTCCCGTTATATCGTTGTCGAGAATAATTTTCACCGGACTACTGTCGACATTCTGGCTACGTGCCCGGCCCACCGCAGTCTTCCGATTTTCGCGGTGTGAACGATGGATGGTTCCACCAACAGCTGATGCAACTCGTGGTTCATTCGCCTCCTCCACGTACCGTCCGCCATCTGCACCCCACCATAGATAGTACGCAGCACTTTCCTTTCGAAAACTTCCAGTACGCGTTGGTCCTCCACGAGCATCGTCCAGGTCTCGTGTCCGTAGAGAACTACCGGTCTAATAAGTGTTTTGTAGATAGTCAGTTTGGTACGGCGGCGAACTCTATTCGATCGAAGCGTTTTGCGGAGTCCAAAGTACGTACGATTTCCAGCCATTATCCGTCTCCGAATTTCGTTGCTAGTGTCGTTATCGGTGGTCACTGAGCCAAGGACAAGAATTCTTCTACCACCTAGATTTCGTCACCACCGATATAACCGAAGCAAATACGATATGATTCTTGTTTCCAATTTAGGCATGTGTTCAGTTTGAGAAAAGGGAAGTAATGATCGCATCTTTCGAACGATTCATTTGCCCAGCATAAGCCAGGAAGGCGATGACTCCTTCCTTCAATTCAAGCATTGATTTATATCGATTTTTTAGGAGATTTTTTTTTGATAAAACCCATTAAAAAATTCGGATGCGCCTCTGAATGGCGGATACACTGACTCTACAATCATGGGTCACACACTAATATGAGTCATATCCATTTAAGCAACATGCAAATTGGAGTGACTAATGATTGTTACAAAGTGACCCAATGACCCATATATGTGTGTACACTACATTTTTTTTCCTTGCCCTAAATTACGAGTAAGTACTCCCAACAACAATCCGGAAGCTCTATGAATGGGCAAATGAATGCATCTTCATTTCTTGAGCGTTTCTAATGCAAATCTGTAAGCATACAGGCGTAACAGGTGCCAGATTTGCCAAATTCAATTATTCATGCCTCCATCTATTAGTTCTGACCTATCGATATAGGAGTTGCGACCCTAGTATATCGAGTTTATATGTGCATTAAAGTAAACATAAAATTTTACATTTTCTAAGCCATTGCCTAGAAGCAGGAGTAGCTAATAAATTGTTCATTATTTTAAACTTTTTCACATAATCTGATATTGAAATTCAATTTTATTTATTTAAGTGAATGCTTATGACTATGATTTATAACCACAAATACACTCGCATATAATGCATTATTTATACACAACAGGAACAATAGAAATAAAGGGTGAATACCGTACGGGACCGAAATCCGTACAGCACCGAAATCCGTCCACCTCATGAGATATCAATAAATTAAGGGGGGTTGAATTACCTTCAATTACCTAATGTAGAAATAATTTATCTTATCCTGTTCAGATACTTTGCAGTAAGCTTTTAGGGCATAGAAATGGAAAGAAGGCTTTGATATTAAAACATCAAAAATCAACACACAAATCGCTACCTACCAAACGCGGAGTTTTTGCCGCCATTTTGTTTTCGGGTAGAGCATAATTGCACCTAAAGTAACTGTGTTTTAATTGCTAATTGCGAATCATCACATAAGATAAGCGGAATACGAATGGATCGCTTCTCAAGGTGCGTATCGAATTATTTACAGTGGTAGTTTAGTCAATCAGACTGCTTCAATTTAAATATTTAGTTAAAATATAGCTGTACGGATTTTGATGCTTTGATTCGAAATCCGTCCACGGTGGACGGATTTCAAGTCAGGAGTAGTTGATTTTATTCATTATTTTATCATGTTTTTAGCAGTTTTTATTGAGTAAATGCGAAACACTTCAAGCGGGCTTGGTAGTCATATGGCTACTGCTTCTGCCTCATACGCAGGAGGTCATGGGTTCAATCCCAGGTCCGTTCCATTCTCCTTCTTTTTATCTTTCTCTTTATTTCTTGTGTTCTAGCAATCGCTAGAACTGGAAATGGACTTCCATACCGTTTCCATTACTATTCCTATACCTTCAACTTGAGTATTCTAACAGTAATCTGCTAGAATTGGAAATGAACTATAGAGTTCGTTTCCTACATCCAATTAGAAATTCCATCAGTTACCTTCTCCTATCTATCACATTGGCAGCTCGTTAACCAAGACGGACCCCTGCCTCTCCAACCTAACCCAGCAATTCCAACAAATTCCGCATGAACTCGTGGCAAGTGCAGAGGTATATTCGGCTTGCAGTGGGCGAGTGATTGCATCATCATTTCCTCCCCCTTCCCTACATTGACTTGCATTCTGACGTGGCAGGCGCCAGTATGACCTAACAAATGAGATCACCAGTACTTTGTACATTGAAGATACGTGCTAGTCCCAAGCAAACATCTGTTGGTTCCCTGTGCAAGAACAGCTGATCTGGTCATAATGGAGTAGCAACTACGAGCAGTCAATTAAGCTCAAGCTCAAGTAAATGCGAAACACTGCAAAAGTAGAATTTCATGCTCCTGTGTTAATGACAAACGTTTTATTTACATTCGATTCCTCTTTTCTAATGACTTTTTCATATACTGAGGTGCTTAAATGTACGGATTTCGATGCCCCACGATATTTTATAAGAAATTTTGTCACATGTTTATAAGTCGAGGTAGTGCTTCAAACTGTAGCCCGATTTGAAAAACTGAAGACGACCATACATTCAAAGTTGAAATAAAATTGTATGAGAAGTTACCATACTCCTGAATAGAATGAGTTTATATGAAATGATCTTGTACTGTATCGGCTGGGATAAGTCTGTTATACAGGGGTGTAAGTAAAATTTTCGAAAATTGAGTTGACTACTGTAAAAATGCTTTGGTTCTAGAGCTTTGCGGCATTATATTGACATAGTTTGTACGTTGTTTATAAAAAATGTAAAAATTCACAGAAAATTAGTAATTTCTTCTTATGAAACGACAAAACATTGAAAAGCTTTGCATCCATTTTTCTCAAAATTAACTTTTTGTCACTTTGTCACGGTTTGCGTTTGACCCCCTCATTTGTGAAAATTAGAAAACGATTCATTATAATAGTTACTAGAAAGAAGCTTATAAAACGCAAAGATACTAGGTCACTGTATTTAAGCGATGCTGGATGCAGAGTCGGGCAGAAACAAAATTTATCACCAGTTTCAGAGATACATTACAATTCCTGCCACTGAATTATTGATTTACCTACTTTACAATGAATCGGTATTTATTTGCTCGAATCAATTGGCGAAGTTTGACATTAGGCATTGATTTTTTTTATTGTTGCCTTATGTAATTTTGTTGCAACAAATCTTATACTATTTGTTATTTCAAAATTTCTTAGTTTTATTATTGTAAATAAATATCATTTTCCTTCTCAGAAACATTCGAGACGTACCATCGCATAATGACCGCCAATTAAAATAGTTTCCGATTTGTGTAAACAATCAGCAAGTGAAGTGTAAATCTTGCTCAAATTGCGCATCGCATCTTGTGCTTCAAAATGAACTGGAACGATACCTTTGCCAGTGACAATGGAAGTGAACTTTACACAATGGATAGCATTGAATCGGCACCGACGACGGTTACAACTCTGATGGCTCCTGTAATGTCACCCCCGATCGCAGGGCTTACCTTCCCTTCGGATCTGTTGACTCTCATCCGGCAGACGGCAACAGGATCCGCGTCGTCCAATCTGTCCTATTTGCTGAGCAACATCACCCGAGCCCTGACATCGCCTTCGAATGAGTTTAATTTATCACGACGCTTTCCCCTCCATCCGTTTTTCCCGTTGTACAACGACACGGGGTTTGATTCGTGTCCGTCCATTCAGATGCCCATTGGAAATCTGATCTCGATGATTCTGTACGCCATTGTGGCCCTAATTGGACTGTTCGGAAACACGCTCGTCATCTATGTGGTGCTGCGTTTCTCCAAGATGCAAACCGTTACCAACATGTACATCCTAAATCTGGCCATCGCGGACCAGTGCTTCCTAATTGGGATACCATTTCTCATCATTACGATGCACCTGGGCGAGTGGACGTTCGGCAATACCATGTGCAAAGCATACATGGTGTCGACATCGATAACACAGTTTACCTCGTCGATATTTCTTTTCATCATGTCTGCGGACCGCTACATTGCCGTGTGCCATCCCATCTCGTCGCCACGATTTCGCACGCCTCTGGTATCGAAGATTGTTTCATTTTTTGCATGGACAACCTCCGCCCTGATAATGCTACCAGTGATGCTGTACGCCAACACGGTTCACCGAGATAAGGGTAAAATATCCTGCAACATTGTTTGGCCGTCAGAAAACGCCAGCAATTCAGGCACGACCTTCACATTGTACTCACTTATCCTGGGCTTTGCGATTCCCCTTTCGCTCATCCTAATGTTCTATTATCTAGTGATTCGTAAGCTACGCACAGTTGGCCCCAAGAGCAAGTCCAAGGAAAAGAAACGCTCCCATCGGAAGGTAACCAAACTGGTGCTCACCGTCATCACGGTTTACGTTCTCTGCTGGTTACCCTATTGGATCTCCCAGGTGGCATTAATTAATTCTCCTCCGGATATTTGCAAATCCCGTCTGGAAATTACCGTCTTCGTCCTAGTCAGCTGCCTTGGTTACTCCAACTCGGCCATGAACCCAATTCTTTACGCTTTTCTCTCGGATAATTTCAAGAAAAGCTTCCTCAAGGCCTGCACTTGCGCCAAGGGTAAGGATATAAACGCCCAACTGCAGATAGAGAACAGCTTCTTTCCTCGCTTCGCGCGAAACAGAGGCTCGGAAAGGGGCGCCTCTACGAAAATTCTCAACCCCTGCCGACAAAAGGTGGGCGATCAAACTCATCCCAACGATACCGTCAATAATAATAATAACATCAACAATGCAACCGTCGATAATGGAAGCAGTCGGAGCTGCGGACCAGGCGGCCCCTTCAGCAATACCAACACGAATGGAAACAACACAACAACGACCATGACTACCACGACGACGGGTGGAGGTGGAAACTCAAGCTCGAATGCGGCTCAAATTTCCAGCAAAATTCTCGACGCTAGCACCAGACCCCCCGTGCTGCACACGGATCTGTAAGGCTTTGCGGTACTCCAGTTTCCGAAACTCACAAAATCAGGCTGTGTCTGCCGCATGTCTCCAAGAGAAACCGAGGATTCCATGCCACCCACAAAAGGTAGGTAGTGCGTATTTATTTATTGCCGATTTATGCAACTCTGATCTAAACGTATAGTAATCCATATAGCATGATACTGATATGCATATCGGGGTGGTTTCGAGTTCATGTGTTTTCAGTCTGGGATTCTTGATGACAAAAAAAAGTTCCCTTCGTATGCTTATTAGTATTCGCCAAATGAAACTTTCAGCAAATATGTTATGCAGGCTTTACCACACAGATAAAATGCTGTTAGACCAGTTAGGCAAAAAATCATAAAAAGAGTGTAAACATAACTACGCAGATCTGTTCTGCCCCACAAGTTTTAATCGTTCGTCGGATTTAATCCCTGTGATTGAAATGTAAAAAAAAAACTTTTGTTCCGCAATACTGCACATTAAGGTAAAACGATTTGGTGTCGTATAAAGTTTTTTTTTACCTAGATTCGTTTGTATAAATGGTGATTAAAATTGAATTGTATTCCTCCATATTTATGATTAATAACAGTCAAGCTTGAAGATTTCAATACCACTGTTAATATCTGCTTAATGCATAAGTTATGCGTCCTTAATAACCATTTCTTGATCTCTCATATATTAATTTAGTTTCGAGTAATAGTTGTAGCAGATTCCATAAAAAGAAGGTAAAACATGTTCGTGAAATGACATTTTCAATTAGGGGAAGGAGGGGCAATATACTCTAGCTAGCTAAATCTCAACCATATTGACAATATTCACATTTCAAAAAAGTGGTGATATTTCGTTGCCGGAAAAGTTTTGAGGCAAAACGCCTTTCAGCAGGCAGCTCTTGGGGAATAACGCGCCACGCGTCGGAGAATCAGTATTCTGGTATGGTGCGTGGAGACGCATAGTACATTGTAGATTAGTCCCTCTGGGACGTTTTGCTTCGTCGAAATGTTAGATATATGCCAGTGTTGGTAAAAACTCAAAATCTCAAAACTCATGGATGATTCAAATCAAGCGTGAGTTGAAACGCACCCAACTCAGCACCTAAAAACTCATGGATGAGTTGAATCATCCATTTGAATCATCGTAGGTTTTCTTTTGTTCTCCTTCGTTAAAAAACAGTGAATTGACGTTTGTTGCATAAAATATTAGACACTCTTTTATGTATAAGCAATAAATTGCCTCCAAATTGATTTCAAATGCGTTTTTAAACCAAAATGATTTTTTGGCAAATGAGTGAAATGATGCGTTTTAGCATGAAAAATTCAAGCGTGATGCATTCCTTTAAAATCGCAGATGATTTCGTTCGCACGGGAGCGCTCGTTGATTGAGATTTATGAGTGATTTTACCAACACTGATAAATGCTTCATCAAAAAGTTGAAAATTTCGGTTTATCTAACCTTCCTATCTTTTATTTTGCCACTTTTTTCACTTAGCCTACATATATTCAGGTCTAGTTTCGTTACGGCCATGTCAAATACGGTAAATATGAGGGAATTCTCAAAAGATGTTTTGTCTCGGTGAGGTGAAGTGTGGGTTTGAAGGTCTGGCGTTTTGGGGCCTTTTCCCCTAAGGTTAATACGAGTGCAGAAAACTTAAAAAAAAATACCTAACGTAATGAAAGTGTTATGTTCCGCGATAGGGCGATAGTCATGCTCTTCCGAAAAGGGAATGAATGCTTTGTTGGAAAAGAGAGGACCACATGGAGCATAAAGCAGAGCTTCCCATACTTTTGGGTATGCGACCCACCGCACTATAGGATTTCGGGCGGTCATTAATCGAAAATGTCATGTCTTCCGAATTATTTTAAAATATTTTCTCTCCATTGTCAATACTCTAATTAAGAGAAATTCTGAATTTGAAGTCTCTAGGTGCACTAGTTCCAAAGATATAAGGTGGCAAAGTCAGAAATGGGTAAAAAAGTTAGCAAATTTTCTGAAAAAATATTTTATTTTCAACTATTTATTGAAATATTTTTAAATGTTTTTTCTTCAATGTTAATACATCATTACAAAGGTTATTGTATAAGCTTTTAAATGGTGTGCAAAAACTAATGGTTACACTGTGAAAAAAATTGAAAAAATGCGGAAGCAATATTTTTTCAAAAACGACGCTATTTTCAACTTTGATAGTGAAGAACTTTTTTTCCTCAGGAATCCCCAGGTTCTTTTATGATACACATCAAGGACAAAGCTTCGACTAAAATGTCCTGAAAGAATTTCTTGCCAGTATTTGCAATTAACAGAGTTAAGTCACTCTGATTTTTTTTTCATTTGTTTTTTACCGTGTTTTGCCTCTCTCGTACTCCAAGGTTAATGCTCATTCCAAAACGAATGTTTGATAGAAGGCCCGGAGACCCCTAGTGGTATATATCAACTAACTCAGCGCGAAGAATTGAGGTGATGTCTGTATGTGTGTGCATGCGCGTCTGTATGTATGTGCGCAAAAGAACGCAATCGCCATTTAGACACTTATTTGTGTCCGATTTTCTCGCAACAAGTTTCATTCGACGGGAAATCTAGTCCCATCGTTTCCTATTGAAAATGGGTCAGACTGAACTATGCGCTCAAAGGGTATGGTCAAAATACATTTATTGGTAATAACTTCGACTTTATTTATAACCATTTGAGCTCATTTAATTAACTTTTCAAAGGAGTAAATGAATAAAACCCCCAATGCAATGCAGCACAACGGTAACGGAAGGATTTAACAGTTCGCTCATATATTTCCTGTCAAATTTTTCTGTTTACGTAGCCATTCGGCTGAAATGCGTTTGGGGCTTGAGTGGTTTGAGTCATTCTCTAAACCTAATTTTCTGAGCTATTCATTAGCTACTGATGGAGAACTAAATATGAGATTTCATAATATGTAAATATTTATAAATCTCCTAGAATCAATAATTCCCGACATGTTTATTGCAAAAGTAAAGACGAACAATATCTTAGTTAGAACGGAGCGTATGAAATTCCTGCTAGTGTTCATGAATGTCTGGCTAATGGTAGGGAAATATTTATTCACTCATCTACACTTTGAGGTTCACTGGCTGAACAACCAGCGGAAAGTCAATATAAACAGTTGAAGAAATTTAGAACTCATAATGCAAGAAAATGATCAAGAGAGGCAAATGTTGACATTTTCCTTCGTGCCTTACATGAATCAGATCCATTTTAAGCTCGATTTGGATAACGAGGAGACGTTGGAAAAAAAAGTTTTCACTTAGTCATTCTCATGCCATGCGTAATTTCGTAATAGTTGAAGATTTTCAAAGTTCTTTATCTTCTCATACTTTAGATGAATTTATCTCATCTTCCATCGTTGATGGAATTGAAGAAAATATCATTGAAGACTTAAACCTTGACACAGAAAAAGAATGATGCTGTATATAACTTGTAGAAATCATGAAAACAAATCAAAAGTAATTCAAATATTGTTGTTATTTAAATTAAAAGAATTTTGCTTTTCGGAAGAATGGAGCATTCTTACATTCCACAATGAATGTCCACATTTTTGAGAATATATTAATCTCATTTTTGAATAACTTGTACACGTAAAAATGTCATGGGATTGCGATTTCTAATTTGCTAATACCCTTTTTCAAAAGTTATTTTCAATTCTGATTATTTGATTAACATTTAATGCTTTATGATCCTTCAGATCCTAGTACTTTGTCAAACAAATTGTTCTAAATACAAATTGTGAGGCATGAGAGTGAGAACAAAAAATATCACGGAATGTCATGAAATTAATGTCATTTAACATGATCGCCGCCATAATGTCCATAAATTGCTGAACTTAGTTTTTGTACAGCCCCCTTCCTTCTCCTTAAGAAAACGCACGAAATTTCAACTTCCCAAATAGGTTTGCTTTGTCACGTTAATCGAACCTATGAAAAAAATAATTACGTAATTCATAGACGATCCCCAAAGGGGGGGGGGTTGGAAATTGTATATTCATGCTATTTCGACCATACACAGCTAAAACTAAGTGGAAAATCACTTTAAAAGTCCAATTTTATTTTTGACCGCTCGCTTGTATGGGGATCCCCCATAGTGACCTAGCAAAATTCGATATGTCTCGCGACCCACCTATGAAAAAATGCATTTTACCATGTAGCTCTTCTTCTTCTTCTTATTGGCATTACATCCCCACACTGGGACCCCACACTGGGACAGAGCCGCCTCGCAGCTTAGTGTTTATTAAGCACTTCCACAGTTATTAACTGCGAGGTTTCTAAGCCATTTTTGCATTCGTATACCATGAGGCTAACACGATGATACTATTATGCTCAGGGAAGTCGAGACAATTTCCAATCCGAAAATTGCCTAGATCGGCACCGGGAATCAAACCCAGCCACCCTCAGGATGGTCTTGCTTTGTAGCCGTGCGTCTTACCGCACGGCTAAGGAGGGCCCCATGTAGGACCATGTAGTATTAAGCATTAATTGAATCAGAATGTCATCTGTTTCGGCAAGTTTTACAAAAATATTTACGTTACCTTCATGTACAAATGCAAAAATGTCAAACATGATATTGTTTGTCAAAATGTTTTTATTTTACTTCATTAAAGGGACAGCTTTTAGGCATAAATGTTTTCTAAAATAGCGTGGTGATGAATATTTAAAATAAAATGCGGTTTGATTTTGAAATTATGTTCCTGAAAAAATGATCAAAAGGTTCGGCATTCGAGCTGCAATTAATATTTGTTCTAAGCGACCCACCAACAATCCACTCGCGACCCCCCTGGGGGTCGGGACCCACAGTTTGGGAAACCATGGCATAAAGGCTTCTTGAGTGCCACGCATTGTTTAGAAATGTTATTCTATTCAAAAGATACTTTGGCTAACGTACTAACGAAAGCGCACAATTTTCAAGAACGGGCCTGGCATTGAATCTGATCGTAAGGCAGAAATGACAACCATATGCGGGGTGCATTGCGACAATTACCTTAACAATAGTTGGCAGTGCTGAACAGGAACTTTTTTTTGCAGGGGTTTAAAATTCATAGATCAGCAAATACGATGATATTGAAACTCAACCTATGGTCCCGGTCGATTTTAGTCGAGCAAATAAAGTCATTTACACAGCGAATGAATAGATATGCTTTCGTTTTTCCGCTTTTGTTCGGTGGTTGCATGTTGTAAAAATGGATTCATACAATCGAGTTTGCCGTTTTTTGTTATCAAAATTTATTTAAACAAATGAATTATCAGACGTCATCACTATGTTCTCGTCCAGTAGCAATCGCAGGAGAGCTAGCGGGGATAAAAGTCTGCACATTGCATTGATTGAACTGTTGCACTGTAATCGAACGGATCATATGAACTTGTTTCACCTCGTTCACTTGTGATATGGGAGTCTTTTCAATTATTTGTATATATAGTCCTGTTGCATCATGATGGTAGGACAATGTGAATCAAATCGATTTGTTCACGGTTTCGAGCACGTGATGTATCAGGTATTGAAATTTAGTTTTGTCTATATTCCATATCACCGACCCATACTGTGCCATGTCAATTGAATACCAGCCCAATATTAAATGTTTAAATTGTTATCTGCTTGAAATTTTATGTGATATTTATGTTGTTGATTGAAAAACACCCGCACCTTAGAAATAAAGCCTCTTTCGGCGGCAGTGACTGATCTCGCCAATATTCGATAGCAAACACGGTAACCGAATGGCATACCGATGACGTTGGGGCTCGATGAAATTATTCTGTAATGAAGAAGGGTGCCGGTTTAAACTGTTGGCACTGGCGTTTGTTATTATTACATTCCGTGGTATCTGAAGCGTTTTCGGTGTCTCATCGATGTTTTGTACTTTTAAATCTTTGGAATAAAATTCTTCTTCTTTGCTTTGTAAATATGTATTGGGGTGGCTCAAAAAATCGATTTTGCTCCACAGCGCTCATCTGATTCTTTATCATGTTCTGAGTGTCCTCGGAAAATTTGAGCTCATTTGGATTACAACTGATTTAGCACAAGCCGTTTCAAGATTGCATGCAAATTAGTAATGGGGAAATTTATTTTTTCATTATACTGACAATGACGCTTCCTCAATAAGCGCAGGTTAAAAGAAAACCTACATAGCTAAAAGGAATACTCAAAAGCTTTCACTCATTGAAAACCGCATCTTAATTAGTCGTTCCAATAATTAGTAATTTTCAGAGGACACTCAGAACATGATAAAGAATCGGATGAGCGCTGTGGAGCAAAATCGATTTTTTGAACCACCCTATGTATATTGTTCGGCAAGTACAATGATACTGTGTGCCAAGAAAAGTAAAAAAAAGTCTGTATTTGCATGGATAGGGAATCGAACTCCCCTCCTAAGACTTGGAATGCCTTACGCTTACCGAATAGGCTATATCAGACCTTTTCAAATTACTAACATTAATTAGTCAAAAAAGATCAGACAATCATTCCCCGTCGAGTCGAACGCAAATTGCCACACCGTATCTCATCCATTGACATCTTTGGTCGAAGTAGTATTTTTCTCTCGCGGTTTGTTTGTTATTGCATTAACGCGGATTGTTGCAAGTTGATCCCTGTCAATGAAGGGAATCGAGCAGACTTTGGTGGTTCATTACACAAAGATGTCAAAAATTGTTGAAATTTACACGGAAAATAAAGCATATTAGAGGAATGTCAAAAATAGTGTAAATGTAGACGATTTTCACCTGAATGTATGTAATTTCTAATTCTTCCGGTGGCTTTATACGGCCATAAGACATGGACGTTAAAGGAGGCTGATCGGAGTGTTTGAGCGTAAGGTACTGCGGACAATACTCGGCGGTAAACAGGAGGTATCTGGCGGCGTCGCATGAATCACGAATTGTACCAGGTGTATAATGGGCTGGATATTATTAAGCTTATACAACACGGCAGACTACGGTGGGCTGGTCACGTTGTTCGCATGCCGGAAGAACGTCAAGCGAAAATAATATTTAGTAGAGAACCAGGAAGAGGCCGCAGGACTCGTGGAAGGCCGCGTACACGATAGCTTTTTGCAGTTGAAGAGGACCTGAGGGCGCTCAATGTTCAGGGCGACTGGAAGCGATTAGCCCAGGATCGAGTCCAGTGGAGAAGGATACTCCATTCGGCGTAGGTTCATCGAAGAGCTGTAGCCCATCAAGTAAGTAAGTAAGTAAGTATGTAATTTCTTTTGCATTCTGAAACTGAATCGTGCAAGTCTCAGGTAAATTTGGAAAAGAGTTATGTGTGCCCAGAATAGTGTGATTTTTACATGTTTACCCTCTCGTTACCCTCTCGTTCTTGGCTCTGATCAGAAAATCACCCGCTTCGACTTGCTTTTATTGGCCAGGTAAACAATACGAAAATACGCGTTCATAACATAACAAATTTTTCGATAGATGGATACCTGATTATTATGCTACGATGCTCTGTTGTTGTTTTATCGAATTTCATTAATATTTCATAAAGCGCTTCTTTTTTTCATATCAATGTGCAATGCACGCTAAGGGGGTGAAATTGTGCACACACCCAGAAGCAACGAATATGAAAAAGTACACATACACATACATTTCAATAGTAAAAAAAAAAACTCAGATTTGACAACTGCTGTACTCTTCCCAAAACATTTGAATGCCCCCCTCTGAGAGGTGAGAACTGGCCAATTTTAAACTAATGTATAATTTGAAAAATTTGCCTCATTCACAATTTTTTATCCACACAGTGGTAAATTTATTATTCAAGATCATACCCTGAACCCAACTAATAACGGCTCCACCCCACTACTCCGAATGCCAGTACCGCGAATGCCATTACCCCAAAGGCCACTACCCCGCATGGGACAGTACCCTGAAAACCATTACCTCGAATGGGACACTAGTCCATCATCCCAATATCCATTCTTACTCACTCACACTTTTACTCTGTCATTTACTCTCCATTAGTCACTCTCTCTTTCTTGCTCATTCTTAGGGTCGGTGCTCACGTTGCCTTTTTCCAAACTGTCAGCGCGCCGTGTCCACGTGCGCAAACTCCGTGTCCACGTAGGGGAAGGGGGGCAATATGCCCTAGCTAAGCAAACACTGCTTTATTGTCTCATTTGTAACGCTATTCATGGGTATTTTTACATTATGCAACAGTTAAACAAGATAGCTAGTTGATGCCGTTCAAAAGTTGTCAAAAATCTCAATCATATTGATAATATTCACATTTCAAAAAAGTGGTGATATTCTGTTGCCGGAAAACTCATGAGGCAAAACGCCTTTTAGCTGGCAGCTCCTAGGGAACAAAGCACCATGCGTCGGCGAATCAGCATTCTGGTATGGATAGTGCATGGAGACGCAAGTACATTGTAGGTTAGCGCCACTAGGGCGTTTTGCCTCGCCAAAATGTTAGATGTTTCTTCAAAATGTGGAAATTTTCGGTTTTTCCGACCTTCCTATACACTATCTTGAAACTTTTTTCGCCTAACCTACATAATTTTAGATCTAGTTTTGTTACGGACATCTTAATGACGGTAAATATGAGGGAAACCACAAAAGGCGTCTTGCCTCGGGGGGCGTTTTGGGGCCTCTTCTCCTAAACGGCGCTGGGTTTCCGCTTTAACCGCTACGTAGGCATCGAGCTTCACTCTTGGTCAGTCATTAACTCTTACTCAATCACTTGCTCGGCCACTTTTACTCACTCATTCCTTCTCAGTCGCTCATCCATTCACTTATACTCACTCATTCTTTCTTATTCACTCACCTCATTCGCTCATTCTTACCCACCCACTCACTAACTCTTCGATTCTGAGACCACGCTTCATCCAGAATCCCCTGCTTTCATTACAACAACCAAGGAACAACTTCAACCTTGTTGCCCTTGTGGCCATGCTGACGTGGACCGCAAATGCCTCTGACTCTCTTAATGGTGCATGAGAACTTGCTTCATAATTCTCCCCCACCCTTCAGGATTCTTGAAGGGTGCCATACAAAGTGGAACGGAATCAACTTATTGAGTGATTTTTTCATTGAAATGAAGTATAAACTTGAAATAATGACTAATTCGGGGTATTGTCCCTTTAGGGGTAATGGCATTCGGGGTAGTGGTGACTTAGTCCCAAGATTAACTTTGTAGCAAGTAGCTTTTAAAATAAAAATCGGAAATTAAAATAACTTGAATTTAAATTAAAATTACAATTAATTAAACTAAATATTAGTTTTTATTTAAATTGAATTCGATCAAACCCACCGCGCTTCACACGCGAGTGAACAAGAACCCTACCACTTGACATAACAAAATGTAAATGAGTCTCCAACTGAGTGCCTGAATATAGTTCACCTACATATTTCGATTTGGCGGTTGATCTCTCTAGCAATGCAAAAATCGTGCGGGCAGCGACCCCACTAAAATCCTTTCAGGCTCTATTAACCTTTTGCTCGTATCCCTCCCATCCATAAACTTCTGCAAACAGGCTGATTATGACTGTTAGCTAGAATGAGAAAAAAAAATAGCGAGAGATGTAATTGTCGAGAGGATGATTCAATAACTCGGCTTATCACGAAAATTCAACTTCGTTGGTTTTTGATATCCGGTGCCGAAGATCGCGAAAATGGGTTAATCTGAGGATTTGAAAGTCTTTTCTCGATCACTTTGAACTGATTAGTGGAAGAGGCAGCAGTGATTCCGAAGTTGTCCTCGCGCCGTGGTTTGAATTTTGAGGTAGAAGTGATTTAAATTCGTTCAATCAGTTTGCTTTAACAAAATTCTTTCCCAGATCGTAGATAGTCGTAAAGTATATTTCGTGCAGTGAGAAGGCGTGCAAACACTGCCGAACAAGAAAGGTAAAACGTGTGTGGAATTAGTGTGTGCGATAAAGCTTTAAAACGTGCATGTGCAACGGTTCTTTTAAATTCCTATCTATAAAGGTTCGTGGCCTAAGTAAGCTGCATGTGCCCGATCACACCACATCGGACAACGTCATCGCTGACCCCACCATCAGCTTCAGAGGTGTCCTGGGTACGCTCGGAAGAGGGTATCGTACGCCAAAAGCGTGCCCTAGGCAGGGCGAGAACGAGACACCGTTCACCGAACTCATTCGCTGCGATTTTCCGCCTAGTTCCGTCGAGGTAAGGCACCCGGCGGGTTCATCTCACCACCCCCTGTTCATCTCCTGTTCATCCGTCATCAGTCGCCGGGCGGCAGCATAAAAAGGTCGTGAGTACTCATTCGTGAATGTAGTGTTGTCCTTGCGCAAGTGACTTTGAGAGCCCGCTACCGAAGGTTGTACCGGTCAGCGCGGCATGAACGAAATAGCATGAGCCGTCGCACGTAACCGAGAGATAGGAAAGCACACGATACAGAAACATAACCCCAAACACGCACGTTGCAACGCAATGGAAAGCAATGGTGGAAATTAGCAAGTCCAGACATTGAATTTAGAAAAGCAAGAAATCGTCCAAATTGTCCGATGAAGAATTCATTCGGACCAAATTTGAACCATTTGATTCACATGACATTGTACGTTACCCAGAAACATATTGACGAAGAAACTTTAACAAATCGACCCCTTGAAAAAGGCCCTAAATGGACCGAAACGTCGGGAAAAGATTAAAAACATAGTTTTCAATTCCCTCCAAGACTGCGAAGCCAAATGTTTCCCAAGCAAGCTCAATACTATAGTCGAGCGAAAAAGAAAAATATCAGATAATATTCATACCAAAGGGTCTGACATTTCCCATTCTTAACCAGTAAGGATTTCAAGATGCTTCTGGATATCCGTTCCTGTTGGAATGGACACAGTAAACCTAATTCTCTCGGGTTAGATTTACACGTACAAATGTGGCGTTGCGATATTTTCCGAACATTGCCAGTGAGCATTTTTTGCGGCTTCAAATCCGATCTATTCTTTCCAGTGACTCTGTGACATTTGCCGAACATTACCAGTAAGCATTCTGTAATGGTTCCGAATACTGTTCTCACAAAACAGACAAGTAGCCCTAGTTCCTTCAAAACAGTTCTTTCTTTTATATACAGTCGCCTCTCCACATATCAATATTGAAGGGACCGTCGAGATAGGGAGAAATCGAGAAATGGAAGGAAAATTGAAATGGGTACTAGATCCAAAAAAGGTCGTTGCTATGAAAAACGTCAACAAAGCAAATGTCGTTTCCTGTTGTTGATGTTTTTGTTATTGTCCAAAGGTGGTCTAGTAGCCTAAAAATTTGACCATATCGACATAAGGAGAGTGAATCCTGAACAAAATATGATCAGAACACATCGAGATAGAGAGATATCGAGATAGGGAGGTTATCGAGATGTAGAGAGCCCAAATGTATGTAGATTATAAGGACTGAGGAAACCATAGGAGAGATAACGAGACATAGAACATCGAGATGTGGAGAGTCGACTGTAGTACATAATAATGTCTTTTGGGGTACTGTACTATTCGGAGTAGTGGCCTTCGGGGTCATGGAATTCGGGATATTGGCGTTCGCGATAGTGGAGTGAAACCGTGCACCTCTATGTGGGTACGACGCACTGCCACTCTGCCGCAAAAGCAGCCCACGTGACAGATCCATTCATACAGGCTCCGTCAATGACCTGAACATCCCCCCCCCCCCAAGTCATAAACTCTCTCTACTAGCATCTTATTCTTCTTATTGGCATAACATCCCCCACTGAGACATTGCCGCCTCGCAGCTTAAGGTTCATTAAACACTTACACCCACAGTTATTAACGGCGAGGTTTCTAATCCAAGGCATCATTTTCGCATTCGTATATCATGAGACTAACACGCGGATAGTTTTATGCCCAGTGAGATCGAGACAATTTTCTATCCGAAAATTGCCTGGACCGCCACCGGGAATCGAACCCAGCTAACCTTAGCATGGTCTTGCTATTTTAGCGTTTTACCGTTTAGCGTTTTACCGCTAGGCTTAGGAGAGCCCTCTACGAGCATGTGGAATCTATTTTATCAAGTTTTCAAAATTTGAACAATTGTTATATGTTGCGATAGGAATGCTGAAAACGAAGGATATTAAGCTTCCTCGATTCTTCAGCACCAGATATCATTACTTAAGGATGTTTCAGTAGAAACAGTGATTTCATGCTGATTCAATGCTGATTGAATGAATAATGGAAGTAACAGACTTGAAGAACCAAAATCGTGGAGGAATATAGCATGTTCAACCACTATTTCTTTACTTACACCAATTCTGTTCTTTATTTCACTTACCTTAAATGATCATTTGAAAGCTCATCGATAATGTTTCAGACAAACATTGATGCAATCTCAACAGAATCCATCGTTGTTGACCAAAATAATACCTTTAATTATTGGTGCAGTGTTCCGATAGTTGTGGTATTTTTTAATTCGTGATCCTATAGTTGCAAATCCTGTTGTTTTCATGCGGGACTCGCAACTATAGAAACACTATCGCAGTTATTGGTACAAAACAGAGAAAAATATAAGGTATTATGATGATACTTTACTTTTGCGGCTTAGATTGCCGGAAAATTTCTAACAAACCCTGATGTTCAATGGATTTTTTGACGTAGGAGGACGTCTGTCTTTTCTATATTTGGGTACACTTTACGATTGCAAAAACCAGGGACCGTCACGCAAATATGATAGATTTTAAACTTTAATATACGTAGGGCTGAAAGTCTCCTTAATAAAGACAAAAAAAAAATTTAATATCTCAGCCGTTTCTCGGTGGATTTTCAATTTTTTTTTTGACCTTCGATCAAGAATGAGTCAACGCTTCCTTGTATTCATATGAAAATACTGATTCTCAACTATGTTTTATCGAAAATTGATAAAAAGTTTAGAAATAGCTAAAACAACCAATCACGTACATGTATCACTAGCACAGACATCAGGAATCAATCACTTGCGGGTTTGGATCTAATCCTCAGTTTGAACAAGATTTCACGCAGAGCGGACGCATTAAAGCGATCGCAGCGGAGCGGACACAGCATCACGGAGGCGCTGGAAATCCATCGCATTGGCGGTGGTCCTCGGTGTGTTGCTGCAGATCATTCAACCTCAACGAACCAGCATTTTATATGAAGAAAGGGTTGACTATAAAAATAGCACTGTTGCGATCCCGTGCCGCCAGTGGCGATGCTTTTATTACATTATTGGGAAAGCGCATTGGGGAAAGAAAATTAGTTCTTCTCAGGACTAGCATTTTCGGAACAGAAAAGTTTAATTGCGAAAATGGACTGTTTCGGTGGCATCGGTATTTGGCGTGGAAGCTTGGTTTCTGTTAGTGATTGCACACATTCAAATTTACAGTTAGTTATTGGAAAGTCGCATTGGGATATGAAAAATGGTTCTTCTTGTGGGGTTTGAGTAAGTTACCATCAGCGTGTGATTATATATTACCTTCCCAGCGCGGTAATCGGTGAGCAGCAAGCCATGACTCGCCCTTTTTTCTCGTCAGATCTCCGTGGTGTGAACACGCATCAACAGAGAGCTTCTGTCATCTCATTTTGCTCCAGCCATTTAGAGCCACACATTTTGGCGATCTTGCCAGGTTGTTTTTTGTATCCTGACGCTGATTTTAAAAGGTGAGTTTATTTTAAGAGGTTGATGTGTGAAAAATACATTATTTATTGGTTTGAAAGAAATCACAAGCAATGTGGTTTGTATTGTAACAAAGCGCGTCTGGAAGATGATTGCGGTTTGGAAAAGCACAAAGCGCGTCGGGACGACCGCTAGAAAATGGATTGTGGTTGGGAAAAGCTGGGAGACTGCTGGAAAATGGATTGTGGTTTGGAAAATCACAAAGCGCTTCTGGGAGACCGCTGGAAAATGGATTGTGGTTTGGGAAATCTCAAAGCGCGTCGGGACACTATCGAATTTGCTCCTTTTGTATAAAATGGTGGCTTTTATATAAAATCAATGAAGACGCCACCTCAGTGGAAACTATGTACAGCAACCACCCATCGGTGAACGTCGCTCGGACAGACAGGTGCCAAGAGATAATGTTTTGTAATATGACGAAACTTCGTCTTGAGTCAAATTTCTGTTGTTATTCATCGCAACAAAACGCATCTTAGATAAACAACATCTCATACCCAATTCAGAATCTTGCGAGAAAATTTCATAGGATTCTTAGAACTTGTCATTCTCCAATCGGTCCGTTGTCTGCGGAATCCCGATCAAAATGGCTCGAGCGCCGGAAAGCAGATTTCTTATATCTAATGAAGTAATTCGATTAGCCCTGCCCCTTCATTAATCGTTATGAGTGCATATTATATTAACACCCATACAGATCACAAAGGGGCGGGGCCAACCGGCCCAATTTATTGAATACAAGAAAGCTGATGTACGGCGCGCGCGAGCCATTTTAAATCGAGCGGATCGACACAGCAGCACGAAGGAGTAGGTGGCAGTGTGGCAATGCTGAAAATTTATTTAAAATTTTGAAGGCTGAGCGAAAAATCATCAAGTGGTGGTCGGACAGTTGCAACGCAAGGTGTCGACAAGCGATTGGATGCAGTTAGTTATTGGTTCTTCTCATGACCAACATTTTATAGAAAGAAAGAGTTATAATTGCGGAAATGGATTGTTTCGGCGGCATCAGAATAAGCGTGGTTGCTTGGTTGCCGTGAGTGATTCCATCCGTTCAAATTAATTACAGTTTTCCCTCCGCCGCGCTAAAAAAATTTGCTAGTTACGATTGAGTTTTGCACTTTAAAGAAAGTTCATATCGGATTGTCGGATCAACCTTCTTTTGTATAAAGATCTTTTTGGAGGACACCATCCTCAAAAAGAGCCGAAATAAAGGAGAAATAAGCAGAATCAGAAGTGGCGTGAAACCAAACACAAATATAATTATTTGCAACGTTTAGTTTTCTCACGCGATGTAATCGTACGTGGCAAGGATTGTGATGTCCCTGACTGAAAGCCAGTCGAGTGGCTTCAGCAGCCGATGAGTCATGTTAATTCCACGGTTAAAGACTCGAGGTCCATTCTACTGGGAACAACTATTCGACTTCTTGATTCAGTTGGCCTCCGAGCAGTTTGCTCAATGTTAATAAAACGACACAAATTATTATGGCAAATACCATCAATTTCGAAGAGCTACGTAGTCCTACGTCACTTTTGCATACAACCCGATTGGGCTGCACCTTTGAGTTTTTCAGCAAAGGATTAATGCTTTTATATTTTTAAGTTATTTCCAAAGTTTTGTGAGCATTTTTTTACTTTTTTACCGAACGTGTGATCTTATTGTGATCTAACATGGACCTAAAAGATGCACGACCTTTCTGATAGAAATTTCATGACATCACCAAAGATTTCAAGGAGAGGTAACTAATATTTAAATGTATAATAACTTTTAATTCTTTCAGATGGATTTATAAAACTCCAAAGACTTCTTTTGGTTTGCTAAGTTCCTATGGTTATCAAAACGTACCAAAGTTTCCGAGAGTCCTAAGACATCTCTTGATTTTTTTTTATGTCAGGGCTGAGCCTCAATGAACATTATTTGTAAGGTTCAAGTCGTCAATTGATATGTTGAAATAGCTGTAGGCCAGTTTTCGAACGGTATACATGAGTTGGGTCGAGTGTTAAGCGAAAAAGATAACCTTGTGTGTTTTGACTGTAATCATATATAAAAAAAAGCCCCCTGGAATTTTTCGTTTGTTACGCCAATAATGGCTGTAACTGGCAGACATCGCTGAAATATTTATAGAAAGAACGATCCTGAAGTTGCATTGATTGGATCTGTGCCGACAGTATGTTGGCATATTGACAGATCTATTTAGAGCAAGATATATGTAAATACTAGTCGACCCGGCAGACGTTGTCCTGCATAGTAGGCGAAAATGTACGTTCTGAACTGCCCATGCAAAGATTTCATACGATTCTTAATTTTAGTTTTTCGCGATTTACTCAACCTTACTCGTGATTTTTGCATGAGGAAATATCATATAAACCCGTCGGAAACGATAACGAACATTTTTGCCGAAGGAATGAAGAAAATCCATCCAGCCGTATTCGAGTTATGCGGATACGAACACAGACCATTTCATTTTTATTATATAGATAGTCGACCCGGCAGACGTTGTCCTGCATAGTAGGCGAAATTGCGCGTTATAAACTGCCCAGTCCATACTAATCTCAATTTTAGTGTTCCACAATTTACTCAACTTTAATCGTAATTTTCAAATGAGGAAATATCATATAAACCCGTCGGAAACGGTAACGAACATATTTGCTGAAGGAATGAAGAAAATCCATCCAGCCGTTTTCGAGTTATGCGGATACGAACACAGACCATTTCATTTTTATATATAAGACTAGTTGACCCGGCAGACGTTGTCCTGCATAGTAGGCGAGAATGTGCGTTCCGAACTGCCCATGCAAAGTTCGCATAGGAATCACAATTTTAGTTTTTTACGATTTTCTCAACTTTACTCGTAATTTTCGCATTAGGAAATATCATATAAACCCGTCGGAAACTATAACGAATGTTTCTGCTGAAGAAATGAAAAAAATCCATCCAGCCGTTTTCGAGTTATGCGGATACGAACACAGACCATTTCATTTTTATATATAAGAAGAAGATGTTTCAGTATTTGAAGACAACCAGGGAGCCACAGCCATGGCTTAAAAGGAAGAAACAAACGAGTGAAACATATCGAAGTGAGATTTCAGTTTTTTCGTGAAGCTGTGGCTGACGGATATGTTCAGCAGTAGTGCATGAAATCAAAATATTTTTTTTTCAATCAGGGAATCATTTCTTTTAGTTGGGGAAACCACCCTTTTTTTGAAAATTGGTTCGAAAAGCCCGATTGAGCCCATATTTGCAAAACAGGCGGTTGGTATATCCAGAACAATTTATTTAGCTTTGGACTGGTTTGTCAGAAGTTGGGATGTGTACTTTGGAAATCATTGATTACCATTAACACATGCGCATGTTATCGAAGATGACGTGTTGAAACCCCATATTAAAGGCATCTCTGATTGTTTGTTATATGTTTTTAAAGGAAATCAATAAATTTCACAGTACACAATCCAACTCTAATAAATCAGAGATGCGCAGATGAAATATAATTTTAAAATATCATCAGGAATTATCTGTCATGTTCGTAGAAAGATATACGATGACAAATTTGTCCGGAAGCTGTTCAATCTGGCCTGAAAAATCAAAACGTAGAACTAAATAAAATTGTTGGCAGGTAAAAAACTTCCACGTTTGATCTAATTTAATTAGTAATTATTTACGCTCTTGAGTTCAAATAACACCGTAATGAAGTACATGGATGAAATAGTTCCCTCCTGGGAAAATGCTTTGATCTTTGGAATGAGTCGTGCGCACTAATGGGTAATGAGCTCCGCTCGACTAAGCTCGGAACAATTTGTCATTAACTTCTGGTTGGGCACTGACTGGCTGGGCTGTTTCAAGTCACGGAAAACACCATCACTCGTGGATCCAGGAACGACCATTGTTTCCTCTAGGTGGTCTGCTTAATTTCCACGATCCCGGAGTACTTTCCACTTGTAGGGATTCTGCGGCAAGCAGTTTGTTAATTCGTTTACTATTTTGTTGCGGTTTCAGAGAAGTTACATCTTTGGAGTTTGGGCTGTCGTTGGCAAGATTAGAGGGGATTTAATAATATCATTGCTTTAATTTAAAAGTGGAGTTTGGGGAGATAGATTGTTCACATTAAACGAGTACGTCGATGCATGTTTTCCTGTGAAGTGAAGGGAATATTGGAACAAGCGATTGATGTTTCATCCTATAGCGGCATAACAGGAGTAAACTCTAATGAGTCAGTATAATGTGAGGCATCTTCAGTGACTTTTCTCGAAATGAAAATTCTAATTCGAATTCTAATAAAAAAGCGAGTGTCATGAATCAAAATTTGAAAATCAAGTGTCGTAAATCAAAGCAATGATTTTTGTTGTGGATATGCTTACGCCTAGAAATACTAAATCACTCGCCTGTTGACACTTATCTTGCCGACAACCAGTCAATCGTAATACTGAACGCAACTTTGAATGACTTTAATCCACTGCTGAAATTGATAGCCACATTAACTTCATATCAAATTCTATTTCATGGGGAAAACAACAATCAATTTGCCGTGAATTTCTCACATCGTTTAGTCACAAATGGCTCACAATTTAGCCACCCTCGGTGTAATAAACTTTTCAGACGCAGAACGAAAAAAAAGTCCAATAAGATAGAATCCCAGTGGGGCGACACAAAAATTCAAACGAGTGAGACTTGTCAACCTTAAACTCTGCCACCCAATCGACGCGATTATCTGCTGCTCGTGCCGGTTGGGCGCCAATGTGGTTGAAATTTTTCATCCGGTGTGCGTTAGTCACCCGCAGCCAGCCGGCTCGGCTGCCTGACTTCATCTGGGGATGATGGCGAAATAAAAATTTCTTCAGAGCCGCGACATAATCCTGGGCGATTATCTCGGAGTCAAAGCTGGAAGTGAGCGACAGTAATTGTATCCCCGGAATGACGGGGGCGGTCGGCGGCAAATGTGTCGGCGACAAGGCCAATGACAGCCAATGAAAGCTGTGTTGAAAAATGTGGAAAACGCTTCGGAAGAGCGAATCCATTTTAAAGCTGTTTCTTATTTTTCTCGACTTCGTTCTGTATCGGATCCAGGCAATTTGTGCGGACAATGGATTTATCAGCGCAAAGTTAATTGAAGCCATTCATTGGATCCGGATTCAATGATGGGATTGGCACAGCTCAGTCTGAGTGAATGTATCTGTTGATCGTTTTTATTCATTTTACGAAGGAAAGGAAATTTAATATCCATGTCAATCTCCCTTTTTTGTCCTTTTTGTTATATTTTGCGGCATACCATGTATTATCATTCATATCAAAGGATTTATAATAGATATGGAATAGAAAGCATCACAACATTTCTCTTATTAGGTGAAAAATCGCTCAAAAAAGCGTTTAAAATCCATCACGGAGCAACTTATTTTTTACAGGTGCAAAAAAAAAAAAATGTTTGTTCAGAACGAGGCCGAAGTGGCGTCTGTAGTACATAACAGTTGTCTTCATTCAGCTCGATATATGGCTTCATGTTGCCAATTACGCAGTCTACGGAGCACTTTCCATTCAAAAACTCCAAAAAGATGGTCGGTTTGGTATGGCGGCTAACTCTTTTCGAGCGCGCTCCGCCTTGCGGGATACGATTTTCTGCCACGATGCGTCTGCGAATTTTTCTGCTGGTGTCGTTTTCGACCAGTCAGCTAAATTACACAAATTCTTTAACCACCTCGATTTCATCACCACCGATACAAACTCGTGAGGGATGGCTTACGTAATGATGAGTAGTCTGATTCGCTTAGCATCCCTCGGGTCGGGTGTGGTTTCTTCCATCTTTTCAAAGTTACTTTCAGTCGCTATATACATCAGGTATCACTCATTATTTATCTGATGCCATCTGATGCCGTTCTCCTGTTTACCGCAACGTATTACTCGCAGCACCTTTCGCTCAAATACTCCTCTACACTGTTCAACATAGTCTCGAAGTGTTGCTTCCACCTGGCAGCCACTTCAGTTTCATCTGTCAGCCAACTCCCTTCTTGGTCGTTGCAAATGGCGCTCTCTTCCACGGCAAGTCATTGCCAGTCTCAAGAACCCTCCGGATATCATCTGTTCCATTCTTTCTTGCGCCTTGCTAATCCATTGTTCCAAATACGTTCGTTTTTCGGCGGCTCTTGCTTCCTCGTACCGATCTCTATTCAACCTGGTGGAATTTTACTGACAACGAGGTAGTGATCAATGTTTATTAGTTACTATTTATTTATTTATTTAGTTTACATCTAAACAGATAACACTGAATTAACAATTTGACGCCACAATACACGGTTCGAGGCCGCATCTCTCCATCCTCGGATACGCCCCACGCTCGCCAAGTCGTTTTACACCTGGTTTGCCCATCTCGCTCGCTGCGCTCCACGCCGTCTCGTACCTGCCGGATCGGAAGCGAACACCATCTTTGCAGGGTTGCTGTCCGGCATTCTTGCAACATGTCCTGCCCATCGTACCCTTCCGGCTTTAGCTATCATCATCAGTCCTTATCATCATCAGTGCTTCCGGAGTGCGGGCTATGGACGTTAATTATGCTGAAGTTGAAGAACCGGCCTTTGATCCTCAACCTGCACATTCTTTCATAGATCGGCCACCACCCGATCACGCGCCTTTGCATTTCGCCCATCACTATGAAAGCTGTTCCCAGCTCGTGTGTGTTGCCGCAGCTCTGGTAGATGGTATAATTACCTCTAATGGTCCTTGAGCACATCGGCGAGTATGCGTGTGCTACCGACGAAGTTGAGAGATTTGCAGTTCCACGAACCGAGTTTCCAATCGCTAGTCCCTTTTCGTCGCAGTGGTCTTCGCCGATGGTTCCGGTCCGTACTCTCTTGTTGATTGTTCGTTGCGTATGTTTTTTTAAAGGCTGGCTTGCAGGGCCTGACACCAAAACCCTTTCTGGAGGACCATTCCTCCTTATTTCCGGTGAACCATGGTGTACAGTTTCACTTAGAGTCCCTCGCTGGCACTCGGACGATGATCAGCCGCCCCTAACATGAAGAACAGACGCTGTTGTGAGCCGATCCTGACATGGAGAACAGACGCTCAGTAAGATTTGCACCTCCGGAGAGGAGCAAACCCCCCTTCCCTATCAGCATACGACCATAGTTCCCACCGGGGTTGGTTACCCGATCTTCCCTAAGGTTGCTCGTATCCCGGCCAGCACCACGCGGAGGTAGGGATAGGAGTTGCTGGGTAAGAGGCTAAGGACCGCAAGATGGGGTCTATTTTATTCCTTCAGGTACGCGAAGTACCAATGGTACGCTTTACCCAGCATTTGCCGTGCCTGATCAGTGTTTGGACCTCTGAATTTTGGCCGAAAGCCACTAGGCCGAACATTGTTTGACCGAATATACTGCCCATTGATTTGAGATGAATCATCTCCAAATTGCTACATCCAACCGGCGGATGTTACATTTTCTAACAATTCTTTATAAAAATCTACCAAAACCTGTATAAGAACTGGGCATATGCGAGAATCATATGTATGAGAATTTAACAATTTTGTAAGCTTTCCTTACAATATTTGTTTGAGAGCTTACATTTCTTGTATAAGAATCTAACAATTTCGCATATGCCCAGTTCTTATACAGGTTTTGTTAGATTCTTATACAGAAATGTTAGAAAATCTAACAACCGCCGTTTGGGTGTAGTTTTTCCAGCTGACCAGGTGAAATAAAAAAGTTAGTTTAAAAAAAAACTCGAAAAAACTACCAAGTTGTTTTGTAACATTAAGCAAAGTGGCCGCATAATTGTAACACTAGAAAACATTATTGCCGGTACGCCATGTGCTGTATACAACAATTTTCGAAATAGTTTGCATTCAAATATCAAGTAATGGAAATGTTTCTACCGACGATTCCAGCTGGATAAATTGTTTGTGCAATTTTTGGGATTATTTAGAAAATCTTTGAGATTTGCATACTTATGCTTATCACAATCTCCATCGTTCCATTTCTCCCATGCCTACTTTTGTCGATTGTTGGAATTATGTGATCATAGGCAGTTTTGATAAAAAAGATTAGGCCGAAAGCCGTCTGATCGAAGTGGACATACTGCCAAAATCGCCGTTCGGTCGAACTGGGTAGCTATTTAGTAGAATGAGCTATTTGGTAGAACAGGTTGTACAGCCGAAAATGTTATTTGGTCGATCAGTTCATTTGGCCGAAAATGTCGTTTAGCCAAAAATGCCATTTGGTCGAAATTGAATCTTCTTCTACCCTTATCTTATTCTTCTGACCAAACTTGGTTTTTTAAATATTTCAAACTCTTTCAAAATTTGTTCCAAGTTTTTGGCTACGTAAAGGCTAGATGTACCAGTTGTGACTATAGCACCAGTTGTCGAACTAGTGCTTTATATGAGAAATGGCCAATCAAATCACCACAAAACAAGTTCAAATCGATAAAGCATATTCATATGATACGTACAGTGGCGCCGGGAGTGGGTGGGACAAGTAGGACATGTCCTACGCATGAATTTTTCTGGGTGAGACAGTCAAAGCATTGTCCTACTCATGATTATAGTAAGAACATATGAAGTTATTCGATGGTAAGAAATTTTGTGTTAGCAGAATGTTATTTTGAAGTTTAACAGAGTCCAAACAATAATCATAGATGTTTTTGGGATCCTAAAGAAAAAGACTGATTGTTCTTTAGGACTTCAGGCACTTTATAATCCATAAAGCTCTCAAACATGTCTAAACTTTACTTTTTAGAATATATAAATATTTATTTAGAAGTTATGATAAAGCACGATTATTAGAATCCTACGGAAAAACTTTTCTTCAAACTTTAATAGATCTATTGAAATTTGAGAAGCCAGAAACATACCGAAGTCCGCTCAAAATCTTATCCGTAAGTGATTCTGAGCTCCCAAAACAGATTCTTTGGCAATCATGTGATTTTTGGTGGTTTGATTTGTATCGCTAGATCCATAACATTTTCTATAATAGGAAATGCTAGCAGTAAGCAATACTTTATTAAAACCATTGAGTATTTTTTCAAATTTCTGTGACCCCTAACTTCTTTTTGAAGCTTGTAAGGAGATATTCGATAATCGATAATAGAAAAACAATATTTGTCCTAAAAATCGAGGAAATTTTTTCAAATTATATAAATATTCTGGAGGTAAGAATTTTTCAAGCCCTGATTATTTTTAAAATTGATTAAATGGCAAACATAACTTTCCCATAGCGAAATGGATTTCATATCAACATGGAACAGTTATGCTTTCAGTGGTAGTATTAAGTATAGTTAGAATGTGCATTGTGCATCGATTTCTCATTACCAGAATTGTTGCCCAATTCGTAGACAAGCTCAGTGGTCTAGTGGATATCATTTCTGCCTACACAGCAAATAGTTTTGAATATTCAATTACGTGTAAAATTGCAGCTGAGCCCATTCAGCGCACAGATAAAAATATGTTGTGATTTTAAATGTATTTTCATGCACATATTTGGAACATGCAAATAAACGTAACATTAAATCGATCTCACTGTTCTTTTAAATCGTAATAAATTTAAACTGCTCTTGCTTGTAAAATTCAATCAAAATTAATAGAATATTGAATGTTCATTCGTTTGAAAGGGTTAGCTGCAATTTTACACGTCGTTGAATTTTCAAAACTATTTGCTGTGCGAATTAACATTCAATATTCAATTAAATTTGACTGTATTTTTCTAGCAAGCACCGTTTAAGTTTATTTTGATTTAATAGAACAGTAAAATGAACTGAATATTGCGTTTATTTGCATGCTCCAAATATGTGCATGAAAATATATTTAAAATAGCAACATATTTTTATCTGTGTACAAGCAGGAGGTCATGGGCTCGACCACAGCCTTTACCTTTTCCTATTCTGTATGTCTTAGTTCTTTTTGTGTTTCACGATTTACCAAAACTATTCCTACCGTTATACCTGACTGTTCCATAACTGACTGACTGTTCCATAACCTCCTGTGGCACCGATAAGAGGACGTAGCTCCTTTCTAAGTATAGATGTCCCAAATAAAATCATTATTTGTGTAAACGGATGGAAGTGATGCTACTTCCATACAATAGTCCACCCAAGTAACATTTTTAATTTAATAACGATCTCCAAAACCATAATTTGCTTTACATGACCTTCACAAAAACAAGCATAAAATCAAAATGCTTCTGGAGTAGGTTTGTAACACCTGCGAATTTATACGCTACCGCTAATACAAGACTGTAGCCCAAATCAGTATTTTCCATTTGTCCTACCCACGACTCGGAACGTGGATGCGCCTCTGTGATACGATAACACCTTTGATCTCCTCCAAAACAAGCAAAGCATAGTTCAATCAAAGTTAATTGCCTATTTCCGGGGATTAAACCACCCGACTTGGACGTTAATTTACAATGTTATGGAAACTCATATGTGAATATGTACGTTATGTGGAAGATATTGGATTTGGAAAATGTATTGGAGGTAACCACTTTCTCTTCGATGGGACTCGAACCCATGACCCTACAGTACGCTAGACTGGTGCTTTAACCAACTAAGCTACGAAGGACCTCCGTCGGCCTTCGCAACCTAGCGGCTACTGAACGAGCTCGAGATTCCCTACTGAAAACCAGTAGGGTTCAATCATTCTTTTCTAAAAAAGGTATTTAAAAAACAGGTTAATATACGTATTTATTTATGGAATAATGCTATGACAATTATATTGCAAAATATTGAAAATAACATTTTTAAAAGTTAAATTGTGAAATAAAATCAATCAGAGCCTAAATACGTTAATTTTATATAGATTAGAAGCTTTTTGTGCGAGTCATCAAGTGACAGGAAATTGAAATAAAATATTTTTGTTTTGATATTTCTGTTTATTCTAATGTATCACGTTAATTGCCGGACCCTGTACGTGGACCTATAATTTAACTGAGTGTTGTTTTAAAATTATTGATCTTCTTGGGCTGGAGAGCTAATTGAAGTTATTGGAAATCATTTATCAACGTAAAAATCCGGACAGAAGAGTTTTTATTTTTAACAACCATAGGCTACCCGGTAGTGCTGGCAGAAACATTGATTTCTTTTACACGGTTTGAACAATCCAGCTTCGAAGCGTTATAACATTTTTTGTAAACGTGCCTTCTTTAGCAAAGTCTTTCGGCATCAAACTATATGCAAACGTATTGAGTGACGTGATTGGCGATAAATTGAAGCCAATAGGAGCAAAAATGCAAAAAAGTATGTTTTCCAATACTAATCTTCATATAGATGTCAAACGCGATGAGGAATGCGAGCACGCAATCAATACAGCCTATCTTTGGCAAAGTTGATTAAGGTCCCAAAACGAGTCAGACAAATCTTGATTTCATTTGATTAGATCTTGTATGCATTTTTCCATACAACTGCGCCCCAATTAAATACACACACAGACATCACCTTAATTCGTCGAGTTGAGCAGATTAGTATATAACACTATGGGTCTCCGGGCTTCCTATAAAAAGTTTGGATCTGGAGCGAACATATAGCCTTGCCGTATACTTAGATTACAAGATAGGCAAAATCTATTTTGGCCATAACTTTTCATCCCATAGTCCGATCGGGCTAATTTTCAATAGGAATCAATGAGTTAGGATTCTGCGTCGAATGTAACTTGCGAGCAAATCGGTTGAGTTGAGTTGACAAATTTTAAGAACATTAAAAAAAGACGGGAAATAAAAAAAATCTTCAGTGCTACCTTTTCTTCTATGTAACTCAGAAACGGTTGCACTTAGAAAAAAAATCGTATATTTTTCCATTGGAAATTTAACGTACTTTCATATAATCGGATTGGTTACCTAAAACTTTGCCCAAGAGATCAAAACGATCGGACAAGCCGTTTTTGAGTTATATTTTTTTCAAGTGTTCAAGGTGTTTTTGCTTAGACCCTTGTCAAAAGTTACATTAGAAATGACGAGAGAGAAGTACCTATTTCGCACTTCTAATTACCTTTTTCAAACTTCCAGTTCACACAACTCAAGGGAAGAAATAACATTGGATTCCAGCTGGCTTTCAACACCGGATTTTTTATACATTTTCGGCCAAATTACCTGTTTCAGCCAAACGACATTTCATTGCGTTCAGAAAAAATATATTTTTGGCCAAATGGCCAATTCTGCCAAACAACCGTTTCGAAAAAAAAGCCGATCGGCCATATGCCTCTTCGGCCAAATAATAATTTTTGACCCAACCGTCTTCGGCATAATAACCGTTTCGGCTACGTCAACTTCGGCCAAATGGAATTCGGCTAGATAGCTGCAATAACTGAATGAGTATCATAGTTCCTCATCGTACATGATGCCATCAAACTGCAAATCACTGTTTTCGATGTTGCTTCATACATTTTTTCATATGAACGAACTTAGCAACATTGACCAATTTGGCTGAAATGATGTCCAAAGCATCAGGGCATGAAATAGAACCAAATAAGAGAACGGCCCATAAAAAATGAAAATGTGTTGAAAAACAGTTCCATTTGAAGTAGAAGAAGATCAAAAGTCAAAAGCGCGAGATTAGTAATTGTCTCTAAAGAATCAAAAAGTATCAAAAAAAGTCGGCCCATCATTGACCACCAAAACCGTATTAGTCATGGGAAAGGCAAGTTGCGCGTATTCAGTAATGGAAAGTAGACTCAATAAAAGAATGAATCTACAATCTAACTGTAGTGTTGTAAATTAAAATACGACAACAAATTTCGTTTAGACTTACTTTTGGTATAGACTTTTTGAATCTACGCAAGCCATTCTAATTGTAGCAATAATATCCACTAAAGAACAAGTGTCTGCAATACAAGTGTATTGCTTTGTTGGATACTGATGACATCAATTGATTGGTTTATCTCACCCTTACTGTGTTTACCTACTCTATTTAATTGGCTTTAATCATCGCTTGACCAAATCAGTAGTTCAATCTCTAAACTATTACCCTAACGAAATTAAAACAAGCCATTTTACGCTCCACGGGATAAAGCATTTTCAACAACGGAATTGGTAAGAAGAGTTCCGAACGAACTATAATGATAAAACAACTGGCCGCAGCGCACCGGTTAAGAGCCACGGTTTCCGGCATGGAATGGAACATAATCGTTCCATTCGATGTCTTCAACAACGCTAGACAGGGTCGTTGTTCATCAGACAGACTTTTCCTTCTAAAATTCTCTCGACCATCTTTTGCACCACCCTATTCAAAGTTCCGGGACGAAAGGTCTTGATTTTAATGACCTCGTTTAACCGTTACGCATCATTGGTCATCACAATGAACGGTTAGCAGCGACGTTACTGGGCAGTTTTTTAGACGAGGACGTTCAGGATTTTCAACTTGATGACTTCAAATGTACATAATTTTAAATAATTGTTCATTTATCTAAATTGGAATATTCTTTCTTTATTAGACTCGGTCTGCATTTCCAATTAGTTTTCTTTTTTAGCATCGCGCAGTTTATTGCCTGAGTATATCTGCCATTGTATGAAATTTAATTTGTGTTGTGTTGCTTTATTATACCACGCCCAGGGATTCGATAATGCTTCCGATAAGTTGCTAGACCTGAACAGTTATACACCTTGGTTCGCCTGGCCAAAATAGGGTGTTTTCGACACCAACCCTCTTATTGGCATCCCTGGCAACGCTCCTGGGGACCTTGGCAAATCGACAGCAACGGAAACGCGCTCCCAAAATGGTACACCACCGAAACCAAACGCATGAAACTAAACTGACGGAAAACTGTCCGACTACATTATGAAGGAAGTTCGAAAGGGGCGCTGCTGCTCAATGGCGGGCTACTCATCATCCCTTCTCGCTTGACCGACCAAGTCAAGTCAGTTTGGGTGCGCTCGTGGGATAGAAGTAGAAGATAATTGAGCTGTTATTTTAGGAAACGAATCAATTAATTTAAGATGAATAAATTAATGTTTGTTCATCCGATTTGCATCCCGTTCAACGAATAACGACCGAATGAACCAGGGTTTTGTGGTGTTATCGTTGAAGACGGGATCTGACATACACAATTATATGAATTGCTTTTAATGTGACCCCGTAATGGTGGTGGTTGGTAGTTGGATGAGAAACTCTCCGCAAGCGGTATGACTAAGTTTTACATTTTAGATTTAATTTTCTTCTGTGAGCTTCCTGCATGTAGAACACGGAGCGACTCGTGCAAAAACACATGTAAGCATGTTTACTTCCCAGCAAGACCGAAGCTTGGTGAATTCCTTTTAGATATTTTCTTCCTGTATGAGTGGGTGATCTTTTGCGACATAAAAAATCACTTCTATAGCTGCACAAACTCATGACACTTTGTAAGCTGTTGTCTCCGTTGCTGCTGTCTGATGGTGGAACACTGTTTATAAAAAAAATCGTACCCGTTGGTGGTTATAAGCATTCTTCGTCTAAAGCGAAGGGGGTGCGATTGGTTGACTCTGGGTAGCCGTATCACAGGTCGAACGCCTTCGGAATATTAAAGCGCTTCATTAATACTTTGTTGCGTACGTTTTGCATCCACTTTCCCGGTTGGCCAATCCAATGTAGATGGGGTGTGGAACCATACATGCGATGCGACGCAAATGTTTAGATTTTAAATAATAATTTGTTTTCTACAAAATTAAAAGTTTGTGGTGTGAATTGTTCCATAGGAATGTTGAATACAACATGAAGTTGCACAAAAAGCAAATTAATTAGATATTGACAAATGTTGGGTTGTTTGCATACATTTAATTTATAAAATTTGTATCAAGCGTACCAGTGCTTGGCACAATGATCATAATTGATTGCAAAACAATCATTTGCTGGGGAAAAGTCATACTTCTGGTCATCTAATGACCATGTCGTGACAATAACAAGGGATTAGTTCGGATCATCAATATCAATATGATTGAATTAAAATGGATGCACGCTAAAATCAAGGTCCAATTCTTCATTTCAATTTTTATTCAATTTCTTTTATTCTGTCGAGCTTACCAGTAGTACATCCGGTGGATCCATCTTATTAGCGAAATGGATTCATCTGAATACCCTCCAATTAGCCTCCCAAATAAATACACCCACTCACTTTAATCCAGGCCCGATGCAGTGCTGAAATGAGAGCGATGGAAAATCATGAAATAAATATCAAATGGGTGGCAATTTGCTACATCACCATCGATCAAGAGAGGAGGTGGACTTGCCGCGGGTGGATGTTTGGAAATGAAATCGCATTTGGATCAAGGGTGTTGCTTTCATACGCCGCCACCGGTGGCCGATGCTGAAATACGCCTTCATCAATCAATCGATGATGATTTTCCTCATTCCAATTATGATAAGAATATAAGCGCGGAAATTGTTATGATAATAATATTAACCGCCAATGGTGTCGGATGGAGGGATACATTAAAGATTAAATGCGATAATAATGGTTCTGATACATTATTTGATGTTGAATTGAAAACAGAAAAGAAAGGTTTAGGGTCATTTGGCCGAATGTCGTTTGGCCGAATGCCATTTGGCCGAAAGGGTCATTTGGCCGAACGCCATTTGGCCGAATGCCGTTTGGCCGAATGGTTGAAATACGCTTTCTTACGAAGTGAGAAGTGAGTATTGAGAAGCAACAAAGAAGAAGGAAGAAGTATGAAAGAAGAAAAAAGAAGGAAGAAGGAAGAAGGAAAAAGGAAGAAGGAAGAAGGGAGAAAGAAGAAGGAAGAAGGAAGAAGGAAGGAGGAAGGAAGAAGAAGGAAGAAGGAAGAAGAAAGAAGGAAGAAGGTAGATGAAAGAAGAAAGAAGCAAGAAGAAAGAAGGAAGGAGAAAGAAGGAATAAGTAGGAAGGAATAAAGAAGAAGGAAGAAGAAAGAAGGAGGAAAGAAGAATGAAAAAGGGTGAAAGAAGAGGAAAGAGGGAAATAGGAAGAAGGAAGAAGGAAGAAGAAAGAAGAAAGAAGGAAGAACGAAAAAGGAAAAAGGAAGAAGGTAGAAGGAAGAAGGAAAAAGGAAGAAGGAAGAAGGAAGAAGGAAGAAGGAATAAGGATGAAGGAAGATGGAAAAAGAAAAAAAGGAAGAAGGAAGAAGGAGGAAGAAGGAAGAAGGAAGAAAGAAGGAGGAAGAAGGAAAAAGAAAAAAAGGAAGAAGGAAGAAGGAGGAAGCAGGAAGAAAGAAGGAGGAAGAAGGAATAAGTAGGAAGGAATGAAGAAGAAGGAAGAAGGAGGAAGAAAGAAGGAAAAAGGGTGAAAGAAGACTAAAGAAGGAAGAAGGAAGAAGGAAGAAGGAAAAAGGGTGAAAGAAGAGGAAAGAAGGAACAAGGAAGAAGGAAGAAGGTTGAAGGAAGAAGGAAGAAGGAAGAGGAAGAAGGAAGAAGGAAGAAGGAAGAAGGAAGAAGGAAGAAGGGAGAAGGAAGAAGAAAAAAAGAAGAAAGAAGAAGGGAGAAGGAAGAAGGAAGAAGAAAGAAGAAAGAAGGAAGAAGAAAAAAGGATGAAGGAAGAAGAAAGAAGAAAGAAGGAAGAAGGAAGAAGAAAGAAGAAAGATGGAAGAAAGAAGAAGGAAGAAGGAAGAAGAAAGAAGGAAAAAGAAAAAAGGAAGAAGGAAGAAGGAAAAAGGAAGAATGACGAAAGAAGAAGGAATAAGGAATAACGGAGGAAGAAGGGATAAGTAGGAAGGAATAAAGAAGAAGGAAGAAGAAGGAAGAAAGAAGGAAAAAGGGTGAAAGAAGAGAAAGGAAGGAGGAAGAAGGAAGAAATAAGAGAAGTGATAAGGAAGAATGAAGAAGGACGGTAGAGGAAGGAAGAAAAACGAAGGAAGAAAGAAGAGGAAAGAAGGAAGAGGAAAAAAGAAAGAAGGAAGAAAAGAAGGAAGGAAGGAAAAAAAGAAGGAAGAAGGAAGAAGAAGAAAGAAGAAAGAAGAAGGATGAAAGAAGAAGAAAGAAGGAAGAAAAAAGAAGGAAGAGAGAAGAAGAAAGAAGGACGAAGGAAGAAGAAAGAAGGAAGAAGGAAGAAGGAAGAAAGAAGAAGGAAGAAGGAAAAAGGAAGAAGAAAGAAGGAAGAAGGAGGAAAGAAGAAGGAAGAAGGAAGAATGAAGATAGAGGATGGGAAAAACAGAAAAGAAGGAAAAAGAAAAAAAGAAGCAGGAATAAGGAGGAAGGAACAAAGCAGAAGGAAGAAAGAAGAAGGGAGAAAGAAGAAGGAAGGAGGAAGAAAGACTACTCGTAAACTGAGGTTAATTTTTTTTAACTATTCGGCCAAACGGCATTCGGCCAAATGGCGTTCGGCCAAACGGCATTCGGCCAAACGGCATTTGGCCAAATGGCCTGACACCAAAAGAAATACTTACACATTTCTAAGTTAGTTGATGCCAATTCCATGTACTAGAAATTATTAGAAAATATAATAATCGACACAAGCCGTGCGAAAATTTACTTCGATGACGATGTTGCCTCAAATAGCCCTCCATTTAACGTATAAATTTTTAGACCTTTCCATTAGAAGGTATGCTTGTGTCGTTGGAAAAATCGTTGTAGTGGAAAATTTATATTTTTGTGATTTATGATGTTTAGTGATTTTTACGACGTAAAATTTTGGGTTTGAAAATAATTGTGGATACGTCAGCAGCAGAAGCATAATAACTTATTTTTCGCTCGAATAAAGTTTGCGGTTAACCTTATCTGGGATCCGTTGCGATACAGCAATATCCCGATTTTATAACCCTCTGGTAGTTTTTGGGGTGATAAAATGGGAAATGTGACAAAATCAGAAGTTTTTTGATACATTTTTTTAATTTGTTCCACAAATATAAATCAGTTTACGCCTTGGAAAGGCAAAATACGTGAAAGGAATCCGTGATTTCTTTTCGAAAACCTCAGGTACTCAGGAATGATTCATAATAAAGCACAGGCGGTGAAAGTTATGATTAAAAAGGGTGAGTGACAAAATCGCGTCAATACTGTATAACGTCTTATGATAGGAGATTATATTGCTCTACACCTACAACGATATACCATTGCGCCAGAAATATATTTTTAATTATGTTTTAATTCTAAGAAGCGTCACGATTCGGTATTGCGTTAACTGCATACTTCGCATGAGAGCCTTTATAACTACCGTGAAATGGGGTATCGTTGAAATGAAAAAGGTTTTGTGACGCAAAGGTTTTGTAGCGCATGATGCATGCCTCTCTTCCAGAAAAATCGGTCGTTAAAACAAACAAGGGGGCAAAAGTAATATATAGCTGAAGGTGTGCGAAGAAATTTTCAGGAGCAGGGAAGGTTAGATATGTGACAATAATATATTAGAGTAGGGAGAACTGAATCGATTCAATTCAACACACTTATAGTCGAGCTGAGTCGCACTATGGGTCTCAGAGCTCTTTAACAAGTGAGTGATCCTATGCCTTTTACGTACACTCGTACGAGAAATGCAAAATGAAAACCTTTTAACTCGGTCATCATTTCTCTCTTCTCTTTTAGTGGTTTGTCGTTTTCATTCGGACCATCTACCTTATATATAATTATGCGGTTTTCAATGGCTTTTCAAACAGAATTATAAGGAACAATGTTATTTGGGCGCAACTTTAGTCAATTATTACAAACTTCAAGTTGCGCTTTGAATATTAATGTTTTCAGAATTATCAATAATACCCTATTGTACGGTACTGTAAATCCCTTCGACACGGATTTGAAGTTGGTTTCGGCGAATTCGTGGCCAACTTTTTTTCAAGTTCTTGGGTCGGACGTATGGTTTACTCTCCCTTCGCTTTCAAGTGTTGCTCATTAAACAGAGTGAAGTAATTTTTTTCGCAGATTGGTGTCTGAACTGGATTGAAAACAGTAAACGAAATTTTCTCTTTTTTCAAACGATGGTAATTCGATCGCCTTCAAGATAAAAATATCTTTCATCAGTAATTGGAAATGTATCCATCAATGTACAGCAATTGGAATACCCAACAATGCAGGTGGGCTATCAATCAAACCATCAGCCTTCAGGGTGCCGAAAGAATTACGTTTCAGATTTCAATCAACGTCTTTTTGACAGCCAATCGAAGAAGTATGTATAATCAACAAGCGAAAAATATACTTACCAGGTATTGGAGTTACCATGATCGCAACAAGTGAAACCCTCCAGCTGTTTCTGGCGAAATTTACCGAAACCATTTCTCCACGCGTTGCGTTCACCTACACGGGATAAATTTTCATTGTCCTTTGAATGTCGTCGTTTACTTCCCCGAAAAAAAAATCCAGATGCGACATTCTTTTCGGAAATAATATGAAACGCATTCATTTCATCTCGGGAATTTAGCAAGTAATTTGAATTATATGAATCATTTAAGTAGAAATACTCACGTTGTCACGTGTGCAATACTGACCCTTTTGGGTACATTGATGGACAATTGCTAACCAACGAATTGTGCATCTGTTTAAACATGTTTTATCGACATAATTTGAACTTGTACGTTTATCTAACGAGATTTTTCGATGTTTCATCAATCATGTTTTGAAACAAGTTGTAGAAAAGGCAAGGCCTTTAATTATGTAAATTAGATGAACATCATCACAACATGAATGTAGGGACACGGCAGATATTTCCGTCCATCGTCGTAGGGGGTAAAATCAACGAAAGGAACGCTTATTTGCGCCTCCTGAGCTACGATTTGGTACGGATGAGTTTGGCAAAAAAGTGTCTCTTTTATTGGTTTTCGAGACTAAGATAAAAAATACCTGCGTTGATAAAGAGAGTTTTTACATGTTTATAGAACACTTTGTTTTGTCGCAGCAAAATACCCTAACGGTACAAACCTACAATATATCACGCGCCTCCACCAGAATGCATTATCTACACTACGCATCTTTTTATTTAGAAATACAGTGACCGGCATAATAAAAATCCCTCTTGCCGTTTTTCATACAAAATGGTCAACTTTGGAGATCTAGATCTATTTAAAAATCTATTTTTTGTCAAAAAATTCGTTCCGCAATAATTTTTTACCGTGTGAATAGATACGGTCGAAACTGGTAAAATTCAAGTTATGTCTGAGCTCTGGTCAAATTTTCAGCAACATTTGTTCACACGCAATCTGAATTTCCAAAAAAGACCATTTTGTATGTAAAACGGCAAGTGGGTTTTGCCTTTCTCGTATACAAAGTATACGTAAAGGCTATATGTTCGCTCCAAAAACGAACTTTTTATAGGAGTCCCGGAGAACCATAGTGTTATATACCGATCGACACAGCACGACGAATTGAGGTGATGTCTGTGTGTTTTTTTGCTTCCTAAGCTTCACTTCTTCCTAAGCAATGGAGGGGAAATCTGCTCAACAGACATCATGGGTTGTCCAGGAAGTGCGGGGTTGGGGATCACCTCCAACAGCAAACGAGGGAGGCCTTCGCCTGCACCAGCCTTGACGAGGACCCCTTTCCGTCCTCGGGTTCGGAACCCGCCCGGTTGACCGACGCTGCGAAAGCGACGATACCATGTTGTTCTTCGCCCGGCTACTTGTTCTATAAAAGGATCGAGTTCGGCCACAGGGCATGACCTCCAGTATGACCCATGAAGCCGACTCCGATCCCTTGGACTACCTCTTATTTGGGCCTGAACTAGCCATCCTTGAGTCCACGGGCCACCTTCTGTGTAGCTCCGAGACGATTTGGACGATAGCCGATAAAACGGCGTTCCAGCCAACTTCATCTTTACACATCCTCCGAACTAGGTTGTCCGGGGTAGTGTCCAGACCACATGTGGCAAGCATGTGGTCACGCATTGCGCGAAAACGAACAACACGTGTTCCGCCGTTTCCTCTAAACCTGCGCACACCAAACACTCGGGCGAGGCCGAGCAAGCCAGCTGCGTAATCTGCACTGTGATTTTGCAGCACGCTTAAACGCCGGGCACTTCGAACCCCCCATGGGGTGCATGCTGTTCACAGCTTTGCTGGAACAAATCAAACAATTGGGAGGGTTCGTGCAGCATTGTGCCTTATGTTCCTCCAATCCGCAGCGTCGGCAGAGATTGCTTCTGTTAGGGCCTTTGCAGTCCCATTGCTTGTGCCCCGGTTCCAGGCACTTGAAGCAAACTTCGGGTTGCTCGTATATGCCTACAGGGCACACCGACCATCCCACCTTGACGCTCCCTAACTTGACTACCTTGGAGGCGTCCCCTGCAGATAGCCGAACCAATGCTACCTGCGTCCCTGCCGGACCTTTCCGTAGCCGAACGGTTGCGGTGGGCGTTTCCACTTCACACTGTCGCCGCAGTGCCGTGACGAGCTTTTCGACTTCGGTGATCTCGTCCAGGTCTTTAACCCTTATATTCACCTCCATCGTTGGTGCCCGCACCTTGACCGTCTCGCCTAGGACTTACTTCGCCAACTTCTTGTAGGCGGTGCCCTTTTGCGCGAGACGCCCCGCTTCAGCTCGAGTCTTATTCGACGTACGTCGGCGCCGAGTTCACCGAGCTTGACGTCACCTCTCATCGCCTTCAAGACGTCCGAGTACTCTGCCTCGTCCGTCGTGATGACTAGGGCATCGCCCCTAAAGCGATTGGCGCCTACCCTAGACTTCTTGCTACCCTCATTCGCCTGGGCCTTCTTTTCGGCCCTTGAGTCTTCGGTTTCCTCTTGTTCTTGACCAGTGTCCAGGAGGCGTCACCCCCCACTATTTCCCTGGTCTGGGGCGGCTGAGAGCTGCCAGCCTGCCGTAACCCCTTACCACCGTCTTTCCTGGATGGACGGACATTTCCAGGTCCTTCCTCCCCCGGTTTTGGAGGTACCTGGCCGGGTTTCAGCTTCCCAGCCTCACTACCCTTGTTCGGGGTAGTAACCCTCCGCGTTTTGGAGTGGACCCCAGGGAGCTCATCCCCTGGAGACTGTCTTCCCTGTTTTTGTGTCTATTCCGTTGGAGCAGTCACCCCCGACGTGCCCGTGAATACTTGAGCCTCAGTCTGGGTAGACTTTGGCACCACCGTCTTCGCTGGCACGCCCTCGGTCGATCCCACCTTTCCCGAGTCTGCGAATCCTTGGCCCTAAGTCTGGGTAGACCTCGACTCCAAGGATTTCACGAGTTTACACTTGGCCGTCCCGACCGCCATCTCCAGCTTAGCGTCCAACATCGACTTTCGAAGTTTCAGCAAGCTCCTTTTGAGGTCCGTACTGATATTATGCTTCGATGATGCAAAGTCGATGATGGCGTCCAGCTGTTCCGTCGCCACCTCGAAGGCCGAAAGCCCATCGCGTTTGCGGTTCATCGCCTTCACAAGCCATGGGCCGTCCATAACCTCTACCGGCGTAGCCTGGGAGATGGTTAAGTGACCCACGCCGGCGCTGCGCACCGAGCTGCCGACTTTTGCTTCTGGCCTCCTAGGCGGAGACCTGAACAACCCACCTCTTGGGAAGGGGTTGTCGCCTACACTACTACCACTAATTGAAGAATTGACTTGGTTTTCCATTTTGGTCCCACGAGTTGCTCGGGAAAAGAGGTCCACCACGCCAGAGCCCAGCATGACGCGGTAAGGGACAATTACTGTGGAGGGTGCCCAGGTACCCCACAGGCTCCGTTAAAGGCCTAGCTCATTATTCCACCCCCTGGCCATGCATCCCCTCGGCACGGGTCGCTTAACGCCTTGGGATTAGGGGTTAGGGACGATGGTCCCGGTCTAACTCGCAGTGGCCATGGGGAGGGGTCGTCAAGCCCTTGGACAAAGTCCCTGCTGCCCCGGTGTGTGTGTGTGTGTGTGTGTGTGTGTGTGTGTGTGTGTGTGTTTTTTTTTTTGCAAGGGTTAAAGGCCATCAAAAATCTGCGCGACAGACACCTCGAGCATCCACACTATGCTCGAAGGCGAACAGGGATGGGCTCCTCCCGACCTGCTAAAAATGTGCCTCCCGGATAAACCGGGTCCCTTATCCTCCTTGCCTCGATCCCCCCGGGACCACTGGATGCTGCGACTACTTCGGGGGGGGCTGTGCTCATGCACTTCTTCTTAAAATTCCGGCCCCTAGCTTAGGCTAGTTCGCCGACTGGCTTGCTGAGATCCACTGCTACGTCTCGATCCCTCGGCGGTTGTGCCGCAAACTTCCTCACTCGAATCCTCCTGACTTCCCCCGGCGTCGAGGGTGGTCCACCAGTTCCGGTGAAGGAAACTTCCGCACTGATGGTGCCCCGACTACCGGCGGCTATCGCAAGGGACGCTTTCGCGCATTGCGCCGACTTCGTCTTCGGGTTGCAGAGGTGGTCCGACAGTTCCGGTGGTGGATAACGTCCGCACTGGCGGTGCCCTACATACCCGAAGCACTTCCTTCTTCTTTCTTCTTTCTTCAGCAGGTTGACGGTTCGAGTGCCGAGGTCGGTCCGACGATTCCGGTTGGCAGAAGACTTCCGGTTCGCTGGCGCCCCGACGACTCGAGACCCAACACTGCTCACTGTGCTGGATTTTGCTCCAAACCGACGCTTACTTGCTGGTCCCTTCTCCATCGACGCTGCAGCTCTGACATTATTTGTGTCACGACTCTGGTTACCGCATGCCACGTACCTTCATCGCGACACATTCGCTCTGCGATGTTGTCCGCCCTTATGGCAGGCATTCTCCTACGTGCCTCCGCAAACCTCAGGCAGTCGAATATCACGTGCTCTGGAGACTCCTCTACGTCGATACACGCCGGGCAGAATGGCAATGACGCATGGCCACACCGGTGCAAATATTGGCGGAAACAACCGTGTCCGGACAGGAACTGTGTGAGGTAAAAGTTCACCTCACCATGCTCCCTGTTCACCCACGTCGACACATTGGGGATGAGCCGATGGGTCCACCTTCCATTATCCGCATTGTCCCACTCCTGCTGCCACTTCACCATAGAGTCCAGTCTCACCGCCTTCCTCACATTTCTGGTATCCCTCCGTTGGTAGCACTCGATGTCCTCTGCTAGGGTTATGCAGACTGGAATCATCCCTGCGATAACGCAAACTGCCTCCGACGAAATAGTTCGGTACGCACTCGCGACTCGAATGGCCATTAGACGAAACACGCTATTCAGCTTCCTCCGGTTACGTTTCGTCTTGAGCGCAGCTCCCCAGGCTGGAACTCCGTACCTTAGTATCGAGGATGATACTGACGCAAGAAGACGCCTACTGCTGCCTTTCGGACCGCCGACGTTCGGCATGATCCTTGCTAACGCACTGATCATTTGAGCCGCCTTTTCACAGGAATAGTCCACGTGGGTGTTGAAGTTCAACCGGTCATCAATCATCACACCTAGATGTCTCAGAGTCCGCACCGACGGGATGTCGTGCCCTCCAATGGTAATCTGCATCCGCTGGATTACTTTGCAGTTGCTGACCAGCATCACTTCCGTTTTGTGATGAGCCAGCTGCAGCTTGACTCCATTCATCCAGGTTTCTACTGCGTCGGTCGCTTCCGCCACCAGCATTTCCACCTCCTCCAGTGACTCACCGGTTATCGTTAGGACGACATCATCCGCGAATCCGTAAATCTTTACACCTTTGGGCAACTTCAGCATCAGCACCCCGTTGTACATCACATTCCATAACATCGGGCCTAGTATGGACCCTTGTGGAACGCCCGCCGTAACCCTGATCGATTTCTGCCCCGAGTTCGTGTCGTAAACCAGAATCCGGTTCTGGAAGAAGCTGCTAAGGATCTTACTCAGGAATTCGGGGATCCGCATTCCGTGCAGCGCTGCTGCGATGGCCTCCCAGCTGGCACTGAACGCGTTTTTAACGTCAATCGTCACTACCGCGCAGAACCGATTGCTGCTCCTCTTCTCTTTGGACGCCCTTTCTGCACCTTCAATGACTGTCCTGATTGCTTCCACAGTCGATCTGCCTTTGCGGAATCCGAACTGTTTTTCCGATAAGCCAGTCTCACCCTCCGTGAACTGTGTAAGCCTATTAAGGATAACCCTTTCCAGAAGCTTCCCCAGTGTATCCAGCAGACATATGGGCCTATACGATGCTGGATTCCCCGGCGGTTTTCCTGGTTTCGGCAGCAGCACCAGTTTCTGGATCTTCCACGTGTCCGGAAAATTACCGTCTACTAAACACTTCTGCAGCACCATCCTGAACAGATCCGGGAACGCCAAAATCGCGGATTTTAGAGCCACATTTGGAATTCCATACGGACCCGGAGCTTTTCAACTTCAAACCTTTCGCCACTGATAATAGCTCGTCATTGGTGACTTGCATACCTGCAGCGGTTACTCGGTCTTCATCTTCGTACGGCGTACGCGGCCACGTCGTAGAACCATGCTGCGGGAAAAGACCGTCCACGATGATCTTCAGCTTGTCTGGACACATTTCGGCTGGCGTCGCTGGACCCCTGATCTTCTTTGTCACAACTCGATAAGCGTTACCCCAAGGATCAGCGTCAGCTTCCTGGCACAACTCCTTGAAGCAGTTAGACTTGCTGATTTGGATCGCCCGTTTGAATGCCGCTCTAGCTTCACGGAAAACTATCTTTCGCTCCTCTCTGACCATTTCAGACCGTGCCCTCTGAACGTGTCTCCTAGCTCTGAGACAGGCAGCGCGAAGGTTAGCAAGATTTTCGTTCCACCAGTAACTTGGCCGTCGGCTATTCGTTGGCTCAATTTCCTCGGCATCGTCGCATCGCAAGCCCTCGCTAGCGTTTCCGTCAGTTGGTCTGCGTCAAGGTTTGTAGCGTCGCTGTTCACTCGAAGTGCTTCGATAAAAAGATCCTTATCGAAGTCCTTCGTCTTCCATCTTCGCCAACTAGACCTTGTCTCCCGTCGTACCGTCGGCGTTCGCGTTCCAACACTATATCGGATCGCCTGGTGATCGCTATGGGTATATTCTTCACAAACTCTCCAGTTCATGTTCCTCGCCATCGACGGACTGCAGAACGTGACATCGATGATGGACTCCCTGCCATCTCTGCGGAATGTACTAACGGTACCTTCGTTGCACAATCTTACTTCCAGCTTAGCCAGCGCCTCCAGCAAACTGTAACCTCTGGCGTTAGTCAGTCTGCTTCCCCAATCCACTGCCCAAGCATTGAAATCGCCTCCGATGATCACTGGATTTCGGCCGATCAGCTTCTCCGTGAGTGAGTCCAGCATCCGGTTATACTGCTCCAAAGTCCACCTTGGGGATGCTTAACAGCTACAGACAAAGATCCCGTTAATTTTGGCGATTACGAAACCCTCGCTTGAACTGTCTACCACCTCTTGGATAGGAAATCTGCCCATCACTTGGATAGCCGCAATCCCCGTAGCATCCGCCACCCAGTTGCCGTTGTCAGAAGGAATCCGGTACGGCTCAGCAATAATTGCCACGTCGCACATTGCTTCTGTTGTCAACTGCCACAACAGCTGCTGTGCGGTGTCGCAATGGTTGAGATTTAACTGGATGATCTCCATTAATCTCGGCCCGTCATCGCCTTCTTGTAGGCAGGGCATTGGAAGCCACCCGTCATATGGTCGTTTCCGTCCTCCGGTTTGCAGAGCAGGCATCTTGGTTGCTTCGTGCAGTCCCTAGCAACGTGTCCTTCTCCACCACATTTCCTACAAAGACCACTGCAGTTTCGCGCCTGGTGTCCAAACGCCATACATTTGAAGCATCGCTCCATCTGTTTGGTGATTCGAGGGGTGAGTCTCAACGGATACATTGACCATCCGACCTTCACCTTGGCCACCTCCACCATTTTGTTGGCGGCATCTACCGGTAGTCGTATCGCTGCTTTTTGTGTACCACCGTACGCTTTCCTCAACCGAATGGTCATCTGAACTTCGCCCAGCATGCATTGTGAGATCAGTGCATCCCTCAGTTCGTCTATCGTGGTGATCTCGTCCAGGTCTCTGCATTCGACCACGGCCCTTCTGCGTTAAAGCCCTTACGTTTCCTTCACTACCTAAGGAATTGGCAATGAGCTCCCGGAAGGCCGAGCTCTTGACCGTGGGATCCTTCTTCAGCTCGAACAGCAATTCCCCCTTCTGAGTACGCCTAGTCCTCACCACTTTTTCACCCAAGTCCTTGAGCACCGGGTCTTCTCTCACCTTCCGTAATATCGCTGCGTATGTCGTCTTGTCGCTCACTTCGACTATCAAGGCGTCCCCTTGACCCTCTCACGAGAAGAGCGATGTTCTTTCTTCTTCTGCTCCTTCTTCTTTTCCACGTACTCCTTCTGCTTCTTTCTCTTCTCTCGCTGACTTTCCACGGTTTGCCAATCACCGTTCTTGACGCCTTCCTTCAGTACGCTAGCACTATCTTGCACGTTCCGCTGCTTCTTCGGGATTTCCTGCTCTCCTGGAGAGTCCCTGCTTCGCTTCTCCGTGCGAGTATTTCGGGAGCTCATTGGTGTTTGCAGTGCCTCGACTGTTGTATGCTCCGCTGCATCTTTCAGTGCTTTTCAGCTGCTTCCGCTCTTCTTTTGAGCGCGTTCTGTTCGTGCTCAGCAGATTTAACGGCGGACTTGATGCTCGTCACTAGAAGCTTGATCTTCGTGTGAACATTGTGCTTGTCCTTCACGAAGTCATAGAGCTCGTTGACTCGCTTCCGCACCTCCATCAGGTTGGACCTCCCAAATTGTAGATCCTCCTGAATAGCACTACTTTCCGATTTTGGGGTGGACACCCTATTTCCGGATCCTAGCTCCTGTTGGCCTGCCTGGTTCTCAGCAGCCTTGGCCATACTGCTGGTACTTGCTACTGCTGCCTGCGCCATCACTGGAGATCGCTGCAGCCTCCCACTCTTTGCGAAAACATTCGCACCGCCTGCTCCTTCGTTGATTGTAGAATTTGTTTCCATGTAAAAGGGTCCCCCTCCGGGCCGTTATCTCTTCCTGTTGTAGATAGTCCCTCTTGTGATCCCATGGGTGCCTTTGTAACAGTGAGGTCCATGCAAGGGTTGACTCCGGTGCCTTATAACACCGTGTTCAGAGCCGGATCGGCGTAAATCAGGAATGGTGCATCTGAACCTACTACCCACCGGTATAGGTGACAAGTGTTGAGCGTTACCGGAGGCCTGCCAGGTTGTTTACCGGGACGGAGGCAGACGAACCATTAGCCTGCTTGCCATTTCAAAAGGATGTCACTCTTTTTTACTCAGGAAACAGAATAGCTCGACTGTCAGCCCATATACGCCTAATCCTATCCAAAAACCGAGAATCGTCCAATGTCGTTTGCCGTGACCAGTATACCATAATCAGGATCTTACTGGCATCAATCCTGATGTGCCGGTTGGCACACCTGTTGGGCTTGTGTGCTTTGAGCGGCGCACGGTCGCTGTGATAGGGCCTGCTTGCAAACACATGCAGCTTTTATAGAGGTTCAACAGAGCCCACCTTCAAACCCCACCACGTTCTAGACAGGCCCCTAACTCGCAGTGGCCATGGGAGGAATCGTCAAGCCCTTGGACAAAGTCCCTGCTGCCCCTGTGTGTATTTGTGTGTGTGTGTGTGTGTGTGTGTGTGTGTGTGTGTGTGTGTGTGTGTGTGTGTGTGTGTGTGTGTGTGTGTGTGTGTGTGTGTGTGTGTGTGTGTGTGTGTGTGTGTGTGTGTGTGTGTGTGTGTGTGTGTGTGTGTGTGCGCAAAAAAATCTTACTTTTTCAGGCACTTATCCTTCACCGATTTGCTCGCAACAAGTTGCATTACCCCAGTGATGGTAAAATCACTCAGAAACCTCAATCAACGAGCTCTCCCGTGCGAACGAAATCGTCTGCGATTTTAAAGGAATGCATCACGCTTGAATTTTTCATGCGAAAACGCATCATTTCACTCATTTGTCAAAAAATCATTTTGGTTTAAAACGCATTTGAAACCAATTTGGGGGCAATTTATTTCTTATACATGGAAGAGTGCCTAATATTTTATGCGACAAACGTCAATTCACTGTTTTTAACGAAGGAGAAAAAAGAAAACCTACGATGATTTAAATGGATGAATGAATGACTCATCCATGAGTTTTTAGGTGCTGAGTTGGGTGCGTTTTAACTCACGCTTGATTTGAATCGTCCATGAGTTTTGGGAATTTGAGTTTTTACCAACACTGCTTGTCCCATTGTTTCGTATTGAAGATTGGCCCAATCGGACTATGGGCTTCGAAGTTATGGTTAAAATATATTTTTTTACAAGAAATTTTTTTTTTTTTTTTTATTAGCTTTATTAAGGAGACTTGCAGCCCCAGGCTGGCTCGCCTCCGGACAGGAAAAATTCTCACTCACGTTTCAGGCACTTACTCTTAGCTGATTCACTCGCAACAAGTTTCATTCGACGCAGAATCTTGTCCCATTGTTTCGTATTGAAAGTTGGACAGATCGGACTATGGGTTTCGAAGTTATGGCCAATTTTTTTTTTTTTTTTTACGTAAACAACGTCTAAGGCGAAGACTCAGATACAGGGTGTAAAACGGAAATTTCCAAATTCGAGACCGTCACGAAATTAGGATAGATTTCAAACGCTAATAGCGTCTTTATCTTTCGATGGATTTTTAATCACTAACTCTGCAGAAGTCAAATGATGGATTGAATCTTATGAATTTTTGTGTTACTGCTGCCGATTTAACGCAACAATCTCATGAATTTACTCTAAGTCAAACCAAATTCCTCCAATGAAAAAATTAATGCCCTGAAAAGGACAGTTTTCAGATCATACGGATTCCTAATCACCAACACAACAGCAACCGTTCGATAGTCAGAATATCACAAGAGTATTTCACTTAAATGCAGATGTTGGCTCTATAATTTTACCGCTACACTGCAACATATTGCCATCGTTGGATTCTCTGTCGCAACGATCCTGTTACGAGGGCTACCTACGCCATCGGTGGAAACAAAGAGCGTGCGTCAGAAGAGGAAGCTGCAAAATGTATTCGCATGGATGGAAATTAAACCTGAAACAAGTAGCAGTCTATCTACTAAAATTATAATCTTGAGGGGAAATTTCACTGGTATTGATGCTATCCATGCAAATAAATTTTTGTAGCGTCCCTGACGCACGGTCATGATTCCGCCACCGACGGAAACTATCAGCCATCACCAAGCGATTAATATGAACTTTGATCAAAATTCGTCTCGCCTCAAATTATGGCTTAAGAGCTGCTTTCACTGATGACAGCTAATCAATGGTACTTCAGACGCAACCGTTGCAGAAATATACACCACCATAGGCCCCATCGTAGAGAAACACGCAAGAAAATTCCATCTGAGTGCTGTTGATGCTGACGACGGCGACCGCGCGACCCACACCATCGCCGGGAATAAAATTTCCGGTAGGAGCTCCACCGATGCCGAAGGTGGTACCACGGTCTGCTCTCCGTGACATCTCGAACGAAATGGCTCGCGCGCGCGGCTGTCTTGTAATCAATAAAGTTGAACCTGTAGCTACGCCCCTTTGGTGAGTATGTGACGGTTACACAATATGTGCAGCCATACCGGACAACAAAGAGGCGGGACTAATGGGCCATCTTTATTGATTATAAGGAAACTGCTGTCCCCCGCGCGCGTAACATTTCATTTGAAATGTCGCGGAGAGCGGTCCCAGCATCGGGGAGTTGCTGAGCGAATTTTATTCCAGCCTGTGTAGTGGATCGTGTGGTCGTCGTCGACAGCTCTTAGTGATTCGAAATATGAATTACATATTTGGTATTAATCGGTTCTTCTCAGGACCACCATTCCACAAAAAAAGAAGGTTGAGGCGAGGCGAATTTTATTCAAAGTGAAAATTAACCGAGTGGCGACGCCATAAAGTTGCCTGCCGTCCGTAGCAGAATCACGAGCACGCATCGGAGGGAGATGGCTTCAGTGGCAGTGAAATTCTTTCAAGATTCTTTTTCGGTTTTGTTATTTCAGCAGCCCAATTACGGGCGTGCATCGTAGGTGCTGCAAATATGTATTCGTATGGATGGCGTCAGTTGTTTCCAAGTGAAATTTTCTCTCAAGATTATGATTTTTCAGAATCACCATTTTACACAAAAGAATTAATTTGCCAGCATTTTGACGTAAACTACGTCTGAGGGGAAGCCTCGGATACAGGGTGCCAAATGAAAATTTCCAAATTGGGGACCGTCACGAAATCATGTAAGATTTCAAACTTTAATAGCGACTTTATTTTTCGGATGGATTTTCGAGATTTTTTTATCAATGGATTCAGAAACTTTCTACCAATTCGCTTATTGTTTTGAAACTATTGATTATCAACGTAAAACTATTGAAAATTTTAGTTCTTTCACGTCTGGTAAAAGATTCAGAACTAACCAACTCCGTTCATGCATCCCCAACACGGACATCAGATTGCTGTAACGCGCGCACCTTTTGGCCCACCGCTTCATTTTTCCTGTGCATAGTCGTGTCTTGCGGCCATTGGCGGTCGTCGACGGGTAGTTGTTGCAGTAAATTATTCACAAAGATGACGTAAGTAGCAAATAAGCGAAAAATCATTGAGTGGCTGTCGTCGGTGACAGCAGAATTGTGGAAATGCAATTTTCTCTTCATTTTAACTCGCTGTCGACAAACCTGTTCAAATAAAAAATTTAAACAAATTCTATTGAACGCTGCCGATGCTGATGACAACCGCACGATGATTTCAAGCAGAACCGCAAACGCGCGCGTGAGAGCAGCTTTTTGAATTGACGTGAGACGATGGCGGTCCAAGTAACATCTGTATGGTCGTCGGTGGTGATTGAGAAAAATGTTTGTTCTGAAAACAGTTTAAGATAATTTTTGGTTGATAATCGCTATTGTGTCATGTATACAACCTAATGTTCATATGATATTACGATTCTCATTGCACTAAGAGGTTTTACGTAGTTTACGTCGAGCGGTCGTGTCTTGTATACAACACTTCTGATTTTTTTTTCTCAAGAAAGGATTGATTTTCTATTGACAAGGGTTGCGCCTTCAATGGGATTGCTTTCTGTGAAGGGTCTGAATAGCGGGACCTTGTCATTAGCGGGACCTTACTGTCCACATAGTGAACAACCAAACTTCCTTTTCAACACAATGATGTTTGACCAAATTACGTTAATTTATCCTATAAAAAAGAACCCAAACGATTCATTATGTGTTCAAGTTCGTTTTGGTCTAAGCATGTTTGGCTGAAAAATTTAGTCGGCTGACAAGACTCCATCCACTCAACCGGCCAATTAAACCGTCTAAGACGAATTAAGTACTGTCCATTTAATTCCACTAGTTAATTTTCGAAAATTAACTAGTGGAATTAAATGGACAGTACTTAATTCGTCTTAGACGGTTTAATACATTCCACTAAAAGAGCTTAATATATTTTTCGGCCAATTAGGTAAAACAATGCTATGTTAATTGGTGTTATAATGAACATTAATCAGAAAATCATACAACTTATTTGAAATAAAAAAGAAGTCCACTTTATAATGAGAATGCTAACAGTAAAACCAGGTACGAAGGAAACCCGGACGTGCAAAAAAAAAATTGGCGATCATGATATGTTCAAAACAGTTGTATCCAGCACCCATCGCATTATTATGAAGACTCAAAACAAAATAAACGGACTGCAAATAATACAAACAGTTCCTTCATATTTTTTACAATGATTCTCATTCGAATAGTCGAGCCCATATTGGACGTTAACGTTTTCCCCGAGATATGAACACATGTGAAAAGCGCAAAACAAACCAAGAAAACACGCACATTCCCAGAAGCGGATTGCCATTAATTTCCCCATCGCCCACGCTAATGTGGTTGCACACTGGTACGTTTTGAAAGCGTCGTTAACATGATAAGGCGAAGACTTACGAATCTGATGGCTGACAAATCTAAGTATTGTAACCAAAAATCCCCCATGCACGAAGGATATTTGAAATCGGTCAAAGGGTTTTTCATATTTTAGTTTTGTGGATATGTGTATTTATATTACATCTGTTCGTTGACTTTTAATATTGAGAGCAGGTTTCTGCTCCAATTGGAAGCGAAAGTAGAAGGTGCTTAGTTTCACCAAACTTTTCTGAATAGGATTAATATTTCGACCGAACTAAGACTACAGATGCAGTGCTTAAGCCTAATTCCATAAAACGATCATGCACCTCTTACAACGATTATCGGTGTATACTGTCTGAAATCTGAGAAGGTTTTGTATTGTCGAGGCATTACAGTATAGAAATTGTTTTAATGGATTCTGAATAATTATGCTATATGGAGCGAGTGGAATTCAATCATGTGAAGGAATAATGCACACATCTCTGCCGTAATCTGAGAAAGTGGCGTATACGTCATTTTCTAATAATGGTGTTAACGAGTACACAATACGCTTAGATCTCTTCAATAAATAAAAAAAAACTTGTATGTTGTCATTTGGCGCATACGTCACTTTGCCAGATTACGGCAGTTCGGGTGTGTTGGATTTCACTGAGGATTATAATGGCTTAGACAAGACAACATATCTATATGGTGTGAGATTAACACTCAGAAAACTATTTTGGCCCAGACGGTTGGTCTTGCTGGCCGTTCTTATAATGGATGCGTTATGTGTTGTCTGTTGACCACCATGATGATATCGATAGCCATTGCCCGAGCCTAGACTCTAGTGGAAAAGGTAATAATTATTCATCAATTTGAGGGCGTGGGTGGCCAAGATAATTCATACCAACCATGTGGGCATTCAAACAAAGCATGTCTCTTTGAATGCCAATTTCACTTCTTCATGGACTAAGAAATGTGAGCATGGTATTCAATTTATTTCTGATGGAAGAAATTTCTTCACTAATACGTTATTAATATTGGTCTACATGTTCGAGCCGAGCTTTTGGCTGCTTCGAATTAAAGCTAGTTCCTATGACAATCAATAATTGGAGCTCTAATGAATAAATAACATTTTCCTGCATGCTTAATCGTGCAAATTTAAGATCCTAAATTACAATAAATCGCTGTTTATTATATGTAAAATATTGTTTATTTGTACAACAGTTTCGGGGTATTAGGATGGCGCGCGTACCGAAAAGGTAACTAAATATGAGTTATAATTACAAATTACTAAAATGAACAGTAAGCAGTGCAATGCAGGAACATTATCCTGTAAATTTCCCAACATCGATTAAATGCTACTAAAATCTTCAATTACAACAAACGAACATAACTTTCAATTTTAATTAACAATCTGTAACAGATTAACAAACGAATATTTTTATACTGGAGTCTAGCTCTCATCAACGCCATCACAGTAAACTCTAATTGGAATTCCTTAGGAAACCAATTACCACCAATGTGGATTCGTTTACCACAACTGCTTTCATTTGGCGAGACCACCGCCCAATTAAGGTATGCGTTTCATTGATTTGGTATCACATTCAATCCTGAGGGTATTGAATAGTTGTTCGAATTGTTCCGTGTGATAGTCACCCAATTAGCGATTGAAATATTTTGATGCGGTTTCTATGTTTTATTATTTCACATGTGAATTTTAGTTATGTGTCTCTACTTCACTACATAGTATTCTATTTCCTCTGGCACGGGGTTTCACACTTCAATAACATTGCTATTGGGAAGATTTTCACATGACGCAGTCACATTGACTCTTTTCTTGTTCTGTATGCATATCTTTTGACGACTTCGCATTCCCATTTTATGCCATCGATGATAACTAGTTATGGTTTGGAATCAGCATTTCAATCAGAATACTTTCCTCAGGTGCGACGCAACAATGAAAGCGTATGTTGAATGGGGGTCGTCCATGAAGTACATCTCACTTGGAGATGCAAATCACCATTTTTATGTGACATACCAAATGGGTCTTCCCGTACCATTCCCATGGCCATTTTACCAAATTTCAATCGATTCGTGGTGACGACTGCAGTTGCTGACTACTCGAATAGGATCCTTGTACAAGGAGCGAAAAAAGGGCAACCCTGCCCTTAAATTGCATTCACGTGCTACGGTGAGACCGACGACAATGCAAAGCGCCATACAATGGTGACGGTGATTTGCAATGGCATTCAATTTTGCGGTGGCAATCGATGTTTCCTTCACAGTTGGCTACATGTGGTTGAATGTTGTCGCATTCCATTCTTGCAGACAAACTTGCCCTGTGGGATGTGGTTTCATGCGAAACCACTAATCACTGTATCTGTAAATTCTCAATGCAGAAGAGTTATTGGCCAATGCATAGCTATCGGACATTTAGAATGCGAATATAATTTTAGATAACCTTTTTTATTGAGCCAATGAAAATTTATACTTCTAAATTTATGTACGTTGGGTCACGGGGGATAATGTTGATGTTATCAATAATTAGGTGACAATACATCGTTTTGTAGAGATTTTATCACTGCTTCTTTAAAACAGTTTTTTTTTATTTCTGTGAATTTTGAAATGACTTCAGTTGTTTATTTGTCATGCTATTGCCAGCTGTAAGGGAGCTACTGGTAAGGGTGGGCGCTAAAAGCAGCGACCCTCAGGCCCAACCTAGGGACCTTCCGCAAGCAGAGAGTACAATTCATAATAAATACAAAAATATATAACTACACACTTTGAAAAGCGTAAAAAAATTGGTTGGTTCATAAAAATTAAGCTGGTTGACAAAACAGGAGATCAATCACGGTCGGTCTAAGCCAGTATCGCCTAAGTCAACCCCTTCTCTCGAAAGGGATCCGTTTGTGTTTCGATGCTCATGGTCCCTAAACTAGGTATTTAGCAACTCGGTGACCGATCTTCGAAGAGCTTCCGTGTTGTCCCCTCCATATTGCCTAGCAATGGAGCTGTTTATGTTGGTTGTGGAAGAGTGCCAGCTCCTCGCTCCATGCCAGAATACCCTAGCCACCGGAAGGAGATTGATACCGGGCATCGTGTGCATGATCCGATCCCCTTGAACAAGGAGAGGGTTCCTATGATTTCCAGATGTGGTGGAAGCATATGCGGCGGCTTCCAGGCAAATAGCCGTTAGCACACGATGGCGAAATGCTTTAGCGCATTCGGTTCTTTGCAGCCTCAGCTGGTGTGGCGGGAAGAAGTCCGAACTTCCAGAAGAATTCCTAAAGGAACTTCCGGAGGATTTTTCAGGAGGAATTCCTGGTGAAAATTCCGTAGGAATTCCTAAATTAACTCAGTCGTAAATGATAGCGTTGACAATTTTATTTCATCGCCGACTTTCTGATCCGGGGATGAAATGTAATCACCCATCCTCTGGCTGCAAAAAACCTTCTGTAGTGTGTGACAAAATCAATGTCGAAAAGTGTTCCAAGTGAGCTATTTTTTGTCCAATGAGGCCAGAAACAATTTCCACTTATCAAGTGACAAAACTCCGTACGAATATAGCGGTAATTAACAAATTGACTGCCATCGAGCCGTGAAGAAGATCCCATCCATGGATCGAAACGTCGGTGATGAAATGAAATTGTCATCGCCATTATTCACGACTGAAAGCCACTCCGAAAATAGGACTACAAAATGTACAGTTGAAATTCATCCACCTCCTTCCTGGATCAACTTCCGGAGGTCGAAGACGAGCCAGCCTAGGGCTGAAAGTCTCCTTAATAAAGACAAGAAAAAAACTTCCGGAGGAATTCTTGGAAGAACTTCCGGAGGAATTCCTGGAGGACTTTCCGGAGGTATTCCTGGGGGAACTTTCGGATGAACTCCCAGAGGAACTTCCGGAGGATCTTCCGCAGAAACATCGAGAAGAATTCTCGGAAAAACTTCCGGAGGAATCCCCAAAAAAATATTTTAAGCTCTTTTTAGTGGAATGTCATCTTCTTCTGGAATCTTCGGTTTGTATGGACTTGACTTATTGATTTGAGAAAGTTATCGCTCGCAGCTGACTTGGTACACCAATTAATCCAAACAACAGAACAGTTTGGAACACAAAGAACATCTGGTTAGAATATAACAGAATCGCATAACAAACGCGTAGGCTCTACTGACTTGTATGAACATGACTGGTCGATTTCGGATAGTTATCGAGCGTAGTAGACCTGGTAGACCAAATAATTATTGTTAGACCTAGAACATCTGGTCTGGATATATCTGAGCTGCAAATCATACTCGTGGGCTCTAAAGACTTGTATGGGCTTGACTGGTCGAATTCAGATAGCTATCAAGCGCAGTTGACATGGAAGACCATTTGATCCAAGCTCCAGAACAGTTTGGAGAGCCTAGAACATCTGGTTTGGGTATATCTGAGTTGCGAATCATACGCGTGGGCACTACGGACTTGTTTGGACGTGACTGGTCGATTTCGGATAGATATCGAGCGGTGTAGACCTGGTACACATTTTTTCATTCATTTCATTTATTTAGTTAACATCTAAACAGATAACATTGAATCAACAATTTGACGCCACAATGTACGGTTCGAGGCCGCATCTATCCATCATCGGATACGCCCCACGCTCGCCAAGTCGTTTTGCACCTGGTCTGCCCATCTCGCTCGCTGCGCTCCACGCCGTCTCGTACCTGCCGGATAGGAAGCGAACACCATCCTTGCAGGGTTGCTGTCCGGCATTCTTGCAACATGTCCTGCCCATCGTACCCTTCCGGCTTTAGCTACCTTCTGGATACTGGGTTCGCCGTAGAGTTGAGCGAGCTCATGGTTCATTCTTCGCCGCCACACACCGTCTTCTTGCACACCGCCGAAGATGGTCCTAAGCACCCGTCTCTCGAATACTCCGAGTGCTTGCAAGTCCTCCTCGAGCATTGTCCATGTTTCATGTCCGTAGAGGACTACCGGTCTTATTAACGTCTTGTACATGACACATTTGGTGCGGTGGCGAAACTTTTTCGACCGCAGTTTCTTCTGAAGCCCGTAGTAGGCCCGACTTCCACAGATGATGCGCCTTCGTATTTCACGACTAACGTTGTTGTCAGCCGTTAGCAAGGATCCGAGGTAAACGAATTCCTCGACCACCTCGAAGGTATCCCCGTCTATCGTAACACTGCTTCCCAGGCGGGCCCTGTCGCGCTCGGTTCCGCCCACAAGCATGTACTTTGTCTTTGACGCATTCACCACCAGTCCAACTTTTGTTGCTTCACGTTTCAGGCGGGTGTACAGTTCTGCCATTTTTACAGATGTTCGGCCGACAATGTCCATGTCATCCGCGAAGCAAATAAATTGACTGGATCTGTTGAAAATCGTACCCCGGCTGTTACACCCGGCTCTCCGCATGACACCTTCTAGCGCAATGTTGATTAACAGGCACGAAAGTCCATCACCTTGTCTTAGTCCCCGGCGCTATTCGAACGAACTGGAGTGTTCGCCCGAAATCTTCACACAGTTTTGCACACCATCCACCGTTGCTTTGATCAGTCTGGTAAGCTTCCCAGGGAAGCTGTTCTCGTCCATAATTTTCCATAGCTCTACGCGATCTATACTGTCGTATGCCGCCTTGAAATCAACGAACAGATGGTGCCTTTTGGACCTGGTATTCACGGCATTTTTGAAGGATTTGCCGTACAGTAAAGATCTGGTCCGTTGTCGAGCGGCCGTCAACGAAGCCGGCTTGATAACTTCCCACGAACTCGTTCACTAATGGTGACAGACGACGGAAGATGATCTGGGATATCACTTTGTAGGCGGCATTAAGGATGGTGATCGCTCGAAAGTTCTCACACTCCAGTTTGTCGCCTTTCTTGTAGATGGGGCATATAACGCCTTCCTTCCACTCCTTCGGTAGCTGTTCGGTTTCCCAGATTCTGACTATCAGTTTGTGCAGGTAAGTGGCCAGCTTTTCCGGGCCCATCTTGATGAGCTCAGCTCCGATACCATCCTTACCAGCTGCTTTATTGGTCTTTAGCTGTTGAATGGCATCTTTAACTTCCCTCAAGGTGGGGGCTGGTTGGCTTCCATCGTCCGCTGAACTGACGTAGTCATATCCTCCGCTGCCTTGACTTTCACTGCCTGTACTCTCAGCGCCATTCAGATGTTCCTCATAGTGCTGCTTCCACCTTTCGATCACGACACGGTCGTCCGTCAAGATGCTCCCATCCTTATCCCGGCACATTTCGGCTCGCGGCACGAAGCCTTTGCGGGATGCGTTGAGCTTCTGATAGAACTTGCGTGTATCTTGAGAACGGTACAGCTGTTCCATCTCCTCGCACTCCGCTTCTTCCAGGCGGCGTTACTTCTCCTGAAAAAGGCGGGTCTGCTGTCTCCGCTTCCGTCTATAACGTTCCACGTTCTGCCGGGTACCTTGCTGCAGCACGACCGCCCGCGCTGCGTCCTTCTCCTCCAGAATCTGTCTGCACTCTTCGTCGAACCAATCGTTCCGTCGACTTCGACCCATATACCCGACGTTGATCTCCACTGCGTCGTTAATGGCTGCTTTGACTGTATTCCAGCAGTCCTCAAGAGAGGCCCCATCGAGCTCACCCTCTTCCGGCAACGCTGCCTCGAGATGCTGCGCGTATGCAGTGGCGACATCAGGTTGCTTCAGTCACTCTAGGTCTCTAGGTCTAGGTCTAGACCTGGTAGACCAATTTATCCAAACTCCAAAACACATTGGAAAGCCTAGAACATCTGGTTTGGGTATATCTGTGTTGCAAATCATACGCGTGGGCACTACGGACTTGTATGGACAGGACTGGTCAATTTCGGATAGCTATCGAGCGCAGTTGACTTGGTAGACCAATGGATCCAAACTCCAGAACAGTTTGGTTTGGGCATATGTGAACTGGCATGGAGATAACGGGTTTCCATTGGCACGGGTTTCGTAGTTTTCTTCGGTAAAATATGCACATCATCTTTCATCAGTTATAGAGGTCGTTTTGGAGTCGCTAGGGATGTCCAGAATTAACATATTGTTCACACATAGTATAGTTAATGGTAGAATAGTGTTATAAAACATTTTTGGAACCTGTAAGTGTTGTTCACACTGAAATATGTCATGTAAAGTAAATTTTACTATATTTTGGAAAAACTCTCGCCCCTCTAGAGAAAAAATGAGCATCCCTAGAAACATAACTTACCAGTATGGTGAAACTAGATGAGATGGGTAAGACATCCGTAAAAGAATTGTGAAAATCGGTCAAAAGACGACTGAGAACCAGCTGTTTGAAAATTTAGTTCCCATGATTTTCTGATCACGGTATTCGGCGTGTTAAACATACATACACGCATTTGCATTAAGTTACGCTAAAAACAACCAAGTATTCTTATCGCATTTTTTCTCTTGAAATTTAAAACTTTGGTTAATTTCTACAACGGCTCGGTACTGTCTGGGAGAGCGCGGCTGTTATTGAGATATTACTATTTTTGAGGTCTGTCATTCTGGATATGATATTTTGTCATGCGATTGAAATGAAAATTGCAAAAGAAAATCTCAAAGAAATAATAGAAAAATCACGCCGCCTCCGCCGCCGAATCTCGGACCAGTATGAAATTAAAAATTGTTACACTTACTTCGGGTTTCAGTGATGAACGTCACGTCGATGCCCTTCTCCTAAAGGAAATTGCTGAGCTCGATTATTCAGCACTTCAGAGAGAAGGCATTCCAGTTGACCAGACCCAGCCTAGAAGCCATTTTCGATGTTATAAAACCCAGAGTGTTTCTGGTCGAAACAAGATGCGCAGCTTCGTAGGCGAGCCGCAAATGGTTTGCAATATTTAAAGTCTAGATCAAGATCTAGTCTAGGGACTCAGGTCATCGAACCACGAATTTGTATCGGTGCTGACGAATTCGAAGTGATTGGTAACCTCCGAAAACGATACAAACAGTTGAATTCGAAGACGCACAGCGGCAGGGAGCCATGCGTACTTTAGACTCCACAAGACGCTTTAATCACATAGATTTCGCTGCTTACCAAACTGACTATCTGCAAAACGTTCATTAGATCAGTACATCTCTATGGACCCAAGACCTGGATAATGCTCGTGGATGACCGTCGCGCACTTGAAAAATCGGAACGACTGCGGTGGGCCGGGCACGTATCCAGAATGTCGGCCTATAAACTGGTGAAAATGGTTCTTGATAGCGATTCGATTCGCAACGAGTAAGGTGAATCGATCAGGAGGAAGACGATTTGTAGGGTGCGTGGTAGGCGACGTGCAAGGAACCGTACACTTATTACGTAAGCTTTTTTGGGTTTTTCGATCCCCCACCCCCCCCCCTGTAAGATTTTTTTCATACAAAAGATTTTTTATTTATATGGCGCGTAAGATATTGACCGACCCCCCGTCCCCCCATAAATGCTTACGTAATATGTGTACGGCTCCCAACCATGGATCAAAATTAATGGAGACGACTTTTACGTACAGAAGTGACTACGGTCTTAATCTGAATAAATAATTATGGAAAGATTTGAATTATATATATTACTAGTTGAACCGGCAGACGTTGTCCCGCTTAGTAGGCGAAAAAGCGCGTTATGAACTGGCTATGCAAAATTTCTATACAAATCTAAATTTTAGTGTTTCACAATTTACTCAATTTTACTCACGATTTTCGCAAAAGGAAATATCATATAAACCCGTCGGGAACGATAACGAACATATCTGCTGACGGAATGAATATAATCTTTCCAGCCGTTTTCGAGATATGCGGATACGAACACAGACCATTTCATTTTTATATATAAGATTATTATTAGTATTTAGTATATATAATAGCCCTGTTTGTCTGTCCGGTGACTAGCCAACTCGACGCAGTACGCGGGGAAATTCTCACAAAAAATAAAATATTTGACACTTCAATTTTTTTTACTATCAGATGCAGAAAACAAAACCAGTGACAACCTAAGACAACCAGACACAGCATTTGATGAAAACAAATCACAGACAACAGACGTTGAAAATTTTGATTTTTTTAATGCATGAATTAATGAACCGTTTATATTAAAAAAAATACTTGCCCGTTACTGCGTCCACAAATAAACTAGTGTATATATATTTTTTCTACACCGTTTACAACTGAGTTTGTAAAATATTTCTTCTGAATATTATAAAAATGCACTGAAATGGTGATATGTATAACCATTGAAAATGTTATTTACTTGCTTGAATACATTTCGAATGTATGAAATGTATAGGCAAATAAAATGCTGTTATTGTCGTTCTGGAAGAACATGCAATGCCGATTTATTAATATCAAAATTTGTAATATGTTCTCTTTCCTATTTCATTCACAGTACTGGTCGCCGCAGGTCATCACAGCACACCGATATGCAGATATCAACTCCAAGATGATGATAAACAACTCGTGGTAGAGATGTATCGAAATGTAATATTTGTATCAGACCCTCTAGGGAACTAATCAACTTTCATTTCTTGGTCACAAATAAACAAATGCCTAGGAATAGATAGAAAACAGCTTCCCGGAGTATGTATCAGAGATGTTTGTACAAAATGAAAATTGGTCGGAAGCAGTGGCAGGCGACTATAATGGGATTAGCTTTGAAAATCTCATGCAAGAAAAGTTTGTAGAATAATTGAAAGGATCGTGTTGGGATCTGTATTAAATATGCCGAATGTTTTGTAAACAGAGAACAAGTTGAAAAAAAATGTGAAAATATGAAAACGATGGAGAAAGTGGATGATGCTAATTAGGATGGAAACGGTTGAGTACCGAAAATAATTAAGCTTAGCAAAAGGAATAGGTCCACACTTAACGGAGCCCTTTCTAGCGTCCTTTTTCTTTTGCTGCGGAACGATGATGCGGCCCAGTGTGAAGTACGTTGATAATGATGAACGAATGAATGCGAAAAATAGAATTACCTACATGGTAGCTTTAAGTTCTGTGAATACTACTTGTTAGGAATTTTAAAATGATACATACTAGAAATATAGTTTTCTCGCAGTACACACACAACAAGAACATGAAGTGATAACTTTAATAAATTTACTATTTTGAATCGTAGGTGCGGAGCTACTTTTGCTTGAGAAAGAAATCCTCGGTGAATCAAGTGTAGTCAATGACTAGTCATGCACGTGACATTGGGAGACGAAACGAGCGTAAACTAACATTGAACCAAAAATCAAGTATCTATCATATTCTCAAATTCCAATTCATTCGTGCTGTTCTGAAATGATTTAATATCTTACCCGTTGGCCCAGCACTAAACGGAGTGATCGCGTCTCTTAGATGTGCCTGACTGCAAACTAGATTAGCTCAACTTAGTATGGGGGAGACACCCTTCCAATTCTTTAAATCTCTGCTCAATCGATTGTTGCATGGGACGGAGTGTTTGATTTGGAGTTAAGACTTTCTATTTGCAGAACCAGTTCACTCCAGTTCACCAGCTCACCAGTCCAGTTCACAGTTTCACGTTGTAATAAGCCGAAAAAAGTATACTTAAACTGAACTTGCCTTTTAATTTCTGAATCAATCTTAAGTGCTGTTAATATATCTACTGCCAAAATTGTTCAAAAGTCAAATGTGTTTCAAGAAATAGATATTGTAAAGAACAATGATATATTAAATTATATGTATCAAAAGATGTCTTCGGATTTTTTGAGCAATATTTCTGAAATTCATTGCTGGGAATCGAACCCATGACCATTCGCTCGAAAGGCGAAAGTGTAGCCAACTACGTTACGGGACCCCATTGGCATATTGCATCGAATGACGTTTGGTTAAATAAATATTTGAAAGAGAAAAAAAATGTTAAAGAATAATGATTAAAGCTAAGTGATTCATTTCGACGTTTCAAAATATTCCACCAGTATTTTGCGATCAGTAATTTCGGCCTGAATTTCCTTCATTTTAACATTCAAGAGGTAGAAAACAAAGAAAATCTTATCAAGTTTGCCATAATCCTACTTTTTTTCTGAGTAAACAAACAAACATCAATAATTATTGGTATCATAAGGAGTAATTGTTCCTCTGTTTAATTAATGTTCATATTTTTAGGCCTTCTGATATTGATAGCTGTAATGAAGCTTAGTTGGGGGCACTCCTTAGCCGTGCGGTAAGATGCGCGGCTACAAAGCAAGACCATGCTGAAGGTGGCTATGGGTTCTATTCGTGGTGTCAGTCTAGACAGTTTTCGGATTGAAAATTATACTTCCCTGGGCATAAAAGTATCATCGTGTTAGCCTCATGATATACGAATGCAGAAAGTGCGAAAGTGGAAGTGCTTAATGTACACTAAGCAGCAAAGGCGGCAGTGTCCCAATGAGGGATGTAATGCCAATGAAGAAGAAGAAGAGTTAAGCTTAGTATATCATCAGACGGACGAAAGCCGAACAATCTCGGAATAAATTTAAATTTCATGACATGGAAGTTTTGCCTTTCTCGTATACTAAGTATACGGAAAGGCTATAAAACTGCTCCAAAACCGAACTTTTTATAGAAGGCTTTTTGTATTTTATTCTTAAGTACTAGATTCTTAAGTCCCTTAGTTGACTATGTTTAAAGTGGTTTGTGAAACTCTGTTTTTCCTTTAAGAATTCTATCACCCAAATGATTATATTCATGTTACAGAAACTGGTAGCGGGAAAGTTACAAACACTCGTGGTTTATTAAAATTGATATCAGGTATCAAAATCCAATTTTCAAGGAACGATTAATTTCTGTGATGCAGTTGATAGTTGACGTTTGTTGATTCATTCAGAGAAAATATTACATCATGGCAAACTTGATGATGTTTTCTACCTACTGAATGTCAAAATAAGAGGAACTCACGCCGCCATTACTTAGCGCAAAATACTAGATTGCTCCAATGTTGACCAAAGAAAGATGGGTTCATGAAAAGAATAAATAATTAGAAAATAGTCATTTTTCCCGGCAGATTATTGACTTTAGTGAACCCTTCCAACCAACTACGATGAATCTATGAAATTTCATCGAAAAAGCATTATGCTGCATGACCATTTGGTTGATTTTTTTTTTCGGCCAACCCTTAACGGAAGTAAATTTTATTGTGTGAACATTAAGTGAAAGAAAGAGTATCCATCAAAAGAATAAGAAAGCATAAGCTGCGCTTTGCTTTAGATGAAATGTCCATGCTACCAAATGTCTCTCCGACTAAACGTCCTTCCGACCAACCCTGCCTAATATTCCTAATATTTTACTGTTTCTGTAGGTTTTCAATGTTTCTGTAGTCCGCCAGGGTCTCCAGAAGATCTCGTTTGCTCTGACGAAAAATCCTTATTAGCTTCCGTATTAGTTTTTTTCCGCTGCTGATTGAACTTCCTCACGTCCACTGAAAACCTCCAATCAATCCATCCATAAATCGTGTGGATTGAATCGAACTTATTCAAAACTCTATTGTCTGTCTTTTACTTAATTATCTATCACCGGCCTATTCAACTAAAATTCACTTTAAACATTCGGCCATATTTCCATTCGACTGAATATCCTTTCGACTAAATGTCTATTTGACTAAATATCCTTTTGACTAAATGTCTTTTCGACTAAATGTCCGTTTGACCAAATGTCATTCGATTAAACGTTATTAGATGAAACTTCATTCGACGAACTGTCCCAAAGCCTGCTTTATATTGAGATATAAATTGAGCCAAAAACTTCAAATTTACATAAAACTTTTCAACAAGTTGTTATATGAACAAGAAGCTGTATGTACCCGGCCTGGCCTGGAGCTGCCAGTTTGATTTGCAGTTTTTTTTTTACAATCGGAACATGATAAAACCCTTGATAAAATCAATTGGTCAACAAGGTAATTTTGTTATTGGTGCTTCATTTTCATGCATTTTATTATTGGTGCTTCATTATTTGATTTAATGAAGGCAGACTTAACTTTTGAAAACATTGACATATTTTAAAGAAGGTATTAAAGCTACCATCCCCTTATTCCGGGCAAACGCTTATTTGTAAAGAAGGAATCACATACAGCGATGCCTTATTCTGGGCAAGCGCATATTGTTGAAAAAGGGATTATTCCGGGTAAATGCCTTCTTTTAAAGAAGAAATCATATCCACCAATGTCTTATTCTGAGCACCACTTAGTCAAATAACTATTTTATTCAACACAAACAATTATGTCAAACGTCCGTCATACCCAATGATCATCACTTTTGAAACTGGTCACAGCTATGCCAAATGGCTTTTACGTCAAATGACCTTATGTCAAATGACGTTATATCAAATGGCTTTAAGTCCATGGGGCATTTGTTTGATTGTTGAGGAAATATAATTTTCGAGGAAATGTTATTTTCGGAAAAATATAATTTTGGATTTTTGGGAAAATGTTTTTTTTTCGGAAAAATGTTATTTTCGAGGATTTGCTATTAGAGGAATTCGAACAATTGGTTTTCTGGGAATCAAACAATCTGAAATAACCTCGGATAAGCTAATGAATGGGGAATTTAAATTATGCATCACGTCCATTATGCCCAACATACATTATGTCTAAGAGTATTTATGCTTTACAAACTCATGCATAATCACACACTCTCTTCTTTTTCCAATGACTGTCTCACCCCATCTATAATTGTCTGCTAAGAATTCAGAATAGATGTCCCAATATTGGTGGAAATCGATTAAGGTGTACAAAATTTGAACTAAAATATTTGTTTCCTAAAAAATATCAAACTCCAATAAACTCCCGCATTCATAATGAACCGCCCAATATCTTCATAATCGTTTGTTTTGAAAAGAGAATTATGGCTAGATCATTTAGAAATGGGGCCCTCCATTTAAGAGATAGTGGCGTTCCATGTGGTCGGATATGCAAGTTTTTCACAGCGTTTCATAATTAGTAAACCATTCACTTTGGTCTATTTTTATCACAGTTTGAAACTAAGTGGTTTCAAAATATTCATCATGCAGGAAGAAAATCTAAAAATAATTATGCACAGTCCTACAAAATCCATGTCCTCAAAGACGGATTATACCCTTCATTCGGTCCCATGATGCCCCATTTACGTTTTAGCTAGATTTAGCCAGCTGCCATTGTAAAAAAACTGAATCCATCAAATTGTCCTCAGGGAAGATCCATAAAGTACGTCACGCAAAAATTGGCGAATTTCAACCCCCTCCCCTTCGTCACACTTTTTGTATTAAAAAACAAAAATTGTTGTATGAATCGTCACGCTGCTCGGAACCCCCCTCCCCCCTAGGAGCGTGACGTACTTTATGGATGGCCCCTCAGTTTCATACAATAGAGTCATTTTGGGTGATTATCAACCAGAAACTGAAGATGAAGGAGGCAGTCACCACTGATATTGGCCGTATGAAGGATTAGTGGAATCAGCTAGCCAAAATCATGACTGAGAAAGGTGTGCGCCAACTGAGAAGCGGCATCAACAGAAAAGTACGAGATTCTTCGAAATAACGGTGCATGATTCGTTTCAGTCATTCATATGAAATAAAATCACATATTTTTTGTTTCATTCTCAGAAAGTTTTTCAATCAAACAAAAAGTTTAAAAAATACACGCATTTGAAAGTGCCCCATTTCTTAATGATCTAGTCTTTACGTGTTACACATTTGGTTTAAATTATTCAAAAGTTCTCTTCCTTTCCCCTATGACACTACGAAATAGTTAGGAGGGTAGAAATGGTGAAGAGGGTGAGAAGTTACACTGAATTGATCGATAAATAAGCAATATCCCTTCCCCTACCCAATACACACTTCCCCTTTTCATATGACCTACCCACCTTCACTAAAATTTTCCTTAGGACAGAAAATATTTGCTCCAAATTTGGTTGAAATCGGCCAAGGGGTTCAGAAGTTGTTAACTGAGTTGATCGATAGCTAAACAATATATCTCTCCATTACACCCTTCCCTTTTCTGAAGATCATCCCCCCTTTCATCATCATCCTAAGATAAAAAACCTATGTTCCAAATTTGGTTGAAATCGGTCTGTAGAATTATTAGCAATTTGTTTATTCAAAACTTCTGGAAATAAAACTAATAATTAAATACATAATTAGAATTGCTTTGTTTCTAACTATTAAGCCCTCATTTACTCAAGCAAATGCAGGGCATTTAAAGATTTATTATTGATAATAGTATTTGAAGTTTGAAAATTCTATTTATAACATTTTCAAACTTGGGCAAAATGTGCTATTTTAGGGGAACTTTCCCGTTTTCCACACAAAAAAATACAGCACCAATTTCATGCGTGCTTACTGATGAAAAAAATCACAACAATAAGAAACAAGTCAAGGAGCAGTAACTCTACTAAAATAGAGGAGGTACTGCTAATACATTAACGAAAAATTATTTAATGTTATGATTCCAAACTCCAAGTCTACGTCAAGTTTAATAATACAACTTCTCAGAAAATGAAAAACAGAGAATAAGATAGTTGATTTAAATATTCTTCTGGAAATTATTTTTTGCGGACTTTTTTTGAAACATTCACATGTAATACAGCGAAATTTTCTAATTTAAAATGGATATGACCCTTATTGCTGATTGTGCATCAATGAAAGTAATTATTTTAATCAAATTTTTATTTTCATCAGTGTATTTGATTTTTTTTATAGTATAACCATGTTTTAACAACTTAACATATGGCCAGTCATATGCCATGACACGTACCCATCGCGGGATCATGTGGATTATGAAACCAATCACCTGGATGAGCAGATCAAATCTCTCCAGTTTTATTCTTCTTCATTCACCACCGCTGCCCTCGCTGCCTCACCCATCATCGGCCTCTAGCCGTGAACTCAGAGTGATGCGATCCGTCGTGAGACAGGTTAGTTTTACCCTACTGGTGTGCGAATGGAAAAAAAAACAAAATAGTTGACATTTAGCTTTCATAGTGTTATTGAGATTACTGCTGAGTGAAAACAATCGCCATTACATTTTTCCATCGGATAACAACGTGCTGCCGCAAATCACGTCCCCGTGGTCGCTGGCCAATACATCATTCATACGTTATTGTGATTACTGCTGAGTGAAAACAATCGCCATTACATTTTTCCATCGGATAACAACGTGCTGCCGAAATCTACGTCTCCGTGGTCGCTGGCCAATACATCCTCAAGATGAACGGTCATCGTAAGGATTCTCTCTATCTAGGTTTTAGCACCATGCCAGCCCGCCCCAAACTAGAGAAAGTTTTTGAGCTCATCAGCCAAAAAATCAACCCAGATATGTCAAAGGTAAACTGCATCCAGCCAAGCATGTCCAAGTCGCGAGTCATTATCGAGCTCAAATCACAACAATATGTGGAAGAGCTGGTAGCCGAGCACAGCCTAAAGCATACGGTCGAGCTCAACAATAAACAGTACGCCATTCCGCTGGTACCGTATGACAACGCCATTGAGGTAGCCGATCTCCCATCATACATCACGACCGAGAGTATCACTAAACACCTAGTGCCCTATGGTGAAGTTCTCTCCACACAAGATGAAGTGTGGAAGGACTTTTGGCCTGGCCTGCCGACAGGAGTAAGAATAGTGCGAATGAGACTGCAAAAAGCGATTCCATCGTATATTTCACTGGGAACACACACTGCCTTTATCGCATATCGGAACCAGATTCGCACTTGCCGGTACTGTGTGCGGCCATTGCATATCGGCCGTTCCTGCACTGAAGCACGCAGAGAGATGGGTCTCGACATCAATAGTCGTTTAACTGCAGCACAGGTTGTACAGGGAATGTTACCTACTGCCCCGATATCGAGGAACAATCAACCAAATTCGATCTCCACAATGGATGAAATGGAAACAACCGAAAGCGAAAATCCTAGCTCGCATAAAAACTTGGCTACCGTGATTACAGATCGTATCATGGACACTGGTACGAATCTAATAAGACCTACATCTTTAACTCGCACTCCACTGGGAACATCTCAAGTCGCTGGCCCAAGCAGAACTAGTTCTCCTTTTATCACTAAAAGGACCACAGATGACATCGCATCTCAACGCAGTAATTCCGATTTTAATATTTCGGATGATGCCGAAGATGTAACAAAAAGCATCGTCCCCCCAAAAAGACACCGATCACCGAAATCTTCAACTCCCACCGAAGCACCCTTTCTAGAAGTGAAACGCAAGAGCCGAAGCAGAACAAACAACACTTCTCGGTAAGCTCACAGACAAACAGACATAACACATTGAACATTCACTCATCAAATTCATCGTCGTTCAAACACTAACGACATCTGTTGATTTCAGTTAGTTGGGCAAATCACGAACCAGATAGCGGTAGTGAGCAAACGTCAAACTAAAGCAAATCCGATGCGCGCGCCACGGGTGATCGATTGGCCAACTAATGATTATTTGAATTGACCAGTAAATCAGTGAACGATGGAAATTTGATGAGTGTTATGTCTGTTTGTCTGTGGTAAGCTTTTCTATGGGTATATGTCTCGCCGAAGCAAATCCCGATACTACCACTCGTCTCAAGCAATATCCACCCGCTTCTTTTCATTGTCAATTTCTACACACCACTGGTTGAATTCAAAACAATCTCACCTGGAAAGCAACAGCAAAATAGCACGGAAATCAGCATACAGCAAACCCACTTCAAACACCAGCAAGGGCTTCACCTTCTGTCAGGTAAGCCCCAGTATATGTCCTGCCGAAGTTAATACTACCACCATTCTGAAGCAATTTGTATCTCTCTTCATAAAACAACATTCGTACGCACGGGACAATGTTCATCTAGTAATACCATTCAACGAAATATATATCCTAGCGATGAAAACATCATTCTTCGGCACTACAAAACTCACCACTATCATCGCGGGCTTCTCCTTCTGTGAGGTAAGCCAAAGAGAGCCAAAGTATATGTCCTACCGAAGCATCTCGAGATACTACCGCACTAGAAAAGTATACACCACTTTCAGCACTAAGAGAGAGTCGCGCACTAAATGTTCCGTGGATTCCGCCGGCTGCATTGCCCCTGTTATTTCAACCGCCTCCGTGTACAATGTATGCGGCATCAGTGAGGCTTCCTTCATTCACTAAACACTACACTGAATGGAACTACACTACGTCGTATCTTTTTCCCCGGACATCTGCGGAACCGAAACGTACTTTACGATTAAAACAACAACAGAAGTACGACGGGAATGACATCACGAGACCAACCGACGTTTTGACATCTATTCCGTTTTCCATTCGTTCTGACGCCAGTGACCGGGAACGCTACAAGATAAGTCTCTGCTCTTATTAAGGTGATGGATTTATTAAGCTATAACATTGCAACGATCAACATCTGTAACATATCTAATCAAACAAAAATTGATGCGCTGGTATCATTCATTCGATGCGCTGAATTGGATGTAATATTTTTACAAGAAGTGCAAAATGACAAGTTGTTAATACCAGGATTTGAAATAATTTTCAACGTTGATGGTCAGCAACGAGGTACAGCTGTGGTAGTTAGAGATCGATATAATATACAGAACATAGAAAGGAGCTTAGACAATCGCATAATATCGTTAAGAATAGGACCAGTTACGTTCATTAACATGTATGCCCCGTCAGGTAATGCCATGCAGAGCGATAGGGAAGATTTTTTCAATTCATCTGTTGTGCACTATCTTCAGCATTCTACGCAGCACGTAGTGTTGGGCGGTGATTTCAAGCCGATTTCAAGCGATTATTATCAAGCCAAAAGATGTAACAGGGAGTGGGAATATTAGCCCGATGTGTAAACGTCCTGTGAGTGCTGCACAGCTAATCGATTCATGGGAAGTTCTTAATGGAAACAGGGTAGAATTTTCTTATATTAGACCCAATACTGCATCACGCCTTGATTGCATACTGGTTTCGAATGCGATGAGACACCAACTTCATACTGCACATTTTTCTGTTACCGCATTTTCGGATCATAAAGCCTACATAGTGAGAATCTCTCTTCCCAACCTGGGCACTCCAGCAGGGCGTGGCATTTGGCGTCTTCAACCACACATACTTGACGAGCAGGAGGTGATGGCTGAACTAACTAGGAAGTGGACATACTGGATACGTGCGAAAAGAAATTACCGCTCTTGGATAGAGTGGTGGGTACTTTACTGTAAGCCAAAACTGATTTCTTTTTTGAAATGGAAATCATCCATCACACATCGTGACTTCAGAGACACAATGGAATTATATCGTGGGTTACTGAAAAGAGCATATGACAACTATCTTGATAATCCTGAACAACTTGCAACAATCAATCGCATCAAAGCACAAATGCTTCGACATCAACGAAAGTTTTCAACTAGCTTCCGTAGAATTAACGAAACATTTCTGGCCGGGGAATCCACTACTCTTTTCCATGTTGCTCAAATCCATGGGAAAAGATCTAAAACTACAATCAAATCGCTCCAGATTGAAGATGGCAGTGAAATCGATGATCAAAATCAAATAAAAAACCATATCAAATCATACTTTGAAACGTTGTACACATCGGCCGAGACCAGTGACTCTCTGAATTTCATGCCAGCCAGGGTCATTGCCGAAAACACTCTCGCAAATGAAAATCTAATGCAAGCGGTGACACAAGACGAAGCTCTCGCTGCAATCAAAGGAAGTTGCTCAAGAAAGTCTCCCGGTATGGATGGTTTACCAAAAGAGTTCTTTCTGAAAACGTGGGGGATCATTCGCTTTGAATTCACAAACGTGATCAATGATGCTCTTCATGGAAACGCAATGAAGCAATTTTTGATGGAATCATAGTTCTTGTCAAGAAAAAGGAAATGACAAAAACGCTAAAGGATATCGCCCAATATCGTTATTGAACTACGATTATAAAGTTCTAGCAAGAGTCCTTAAACAGAGAATGCAGAGCTTACTCCCATTGGTACTCTCGGAACACCAGAAGTGTTTCAATGGAAAAGTAATATTTTCGAAGCTACTTGTCGCATTTCTGACAAAATTGCACAACTGAAATATCGTCGGCGGAGCTCCCTCCTAGTATCGATCTTGACCACGCATTCGATAGAGTGGACTATCGATTTCTGAAGCAAACAATGCTACGAATGAACTTCAATCCTCAATTTGTAAACCTTCTCGATACGATTTGGAACCAGTCATTCTCAAAGATTCTAGTGAATGGACACTTAACCCCTGAAATCAAAATAGATCGGTCTGTTAGACAGGGTGACCCACTGTCTATGCACTTATTCGTAATATACCTTCAACCGCTGCTAGACACCTTTGAAAGGCTTTTCCCACGCATTGTTTTTAATGCATATGCTGACGACATCTCCATGTTTTTTGACAATGAAAGCGTCGTTACGCAAGTAGTAGCCATCTTCAATGACTTTGGATCAAGTTCTGGTGCAATATTGAATAAACAGAAAACAGTTGCTGTGATGATAGGCGACGTCAACTTAACAGCAGAGACGGAATGGCTGCACATCGAGAATATAGTGAACATTCTTGGAGTTCGCTATGGAGACAACATTAAGCAAGCACACAAGCAAAACTGGCAAGCTGTTTTGAACGGACTGCGAACGCGATTGTGGTTTCATCATCCGAGGAAACTAAATTTAATTCAAAAATCTATTCTTCTCAACAACTATGTAAATTCAAAACTTTGGTACATGGCATCAAACATACCACTTACCAGAGGATTCGCGACTAAAATTAGGGCTGAGATAGGGAAATTTGCTTGGCATGGTCAAAGCCTTCAACGAGTAGCTTTTTCCAATTTAACCTTGCCAAAAAATCGTGGTGGTTTAAACCTACATTGCCCAGAAACAAAATCGAAGGCTCTTTTGCTTAACCGATTAATGAGTCTGAATCAGCAACTTCCATTTCAAAGCAGCATCATGGAGAACCCCAATACTCCCATACCAGCTATATTCAGCCACATAATCCTACTGAAGTCAGAACTTCGTAATCTTCCGGATCAAATAAAGAACGCTCCATCATCTGCTGGAATCTACCAGCACTTTCTAACCCTCAAGCCGGACCCAGGATTTGTATCAGCAGAACATCGTGAATGGAAATATGCATTTAAACATCTCCACAGCAAATATTTAACGTCTTCTCAACGATCATCGTGGTATATGATAATGCATAAGAAAATCAAACATAGAGAGTTACTGTTTCAACGAGGCGTCGTAGATGATCTATTCTGCGAGGTCTGTCCAGGAGAACCAGAAACCGTGGTGCACAAACTTTTCCGCTGCGAACGTGTCCGGAATATCTGGAGATATCAACGAAGTCGAATTACAGAACAAGAAGCTACATTACAAAGACTTGAACCAGAGGATTTTGTGTATCCTAATCTTCGAAATTTTAGGCGCACTTCTCAAAAATTTATAATTGAAGCACTAGGGAAATACTTTTGCTATGTAACAGAAACGGCACGGCATATGCTGGGTAAAGCGTACCATTGGTACTTCGCGTACCTGAAGGAATAAAATAGACCCCATCTCGCGGTCCTTAGCCTCTTACTCAGCAACTCCTATCCCTACCTCCACGTGGTGCTGGCCGGGATACGAGCAGCCTTACGGAAGATCGGGTAACCAACCCCGGTGGGAACTATGGTCGTATGCTGACCTCCTCTCCAGAGGTGCAAATCTTACTGAGCGTCTGTTCTCCATGTCAGGATCGGCTCACAACAGCGTCTGTTCTCCATGTTAGGGGCGGCTGATCATCGTCCGAGTGCCAGCGAGGGGCTCTAAGTGAAACTGTGCACCATGGTCCACCGGAAATAAGGAGGAATGGTCCTCCGGAAATTTAGGGGGTTTGGTGTCAGGCCCTGCAAGCCAGCCTTTAAAAAAACATAAGCAACGAACAATCAACAAGAGAGTACGGACCGGAACCATCGGCGAAGACCACTGCGACGAAAAGGGACTAACGATTGGAAACTCGGTTCGTGGAACTGCAAATCTCTCAACTTCATCGGGAGCACACGCATACTCGCCGATGTGCTCAAGGACCGTGGATTCGGCATCGTAGCGCTGCAGGAGGTTTGTTGGAAGGGATCAATGGTGCGAACGTTTAGAGGTAATCATACCATCTACCAGAGCTGCGGCAGCACACACGAGCTGGGAACAGCTTTCATAGTGATGGGCGACATGCAAAGGCGCGTGATCGGGTGGTGGCCGATCAACGAGAGAATGTGCAGGTTGAGGATCAAAGGCCGGTTCTTCAACTTCAGCATAATCAACGTCCATAGCCCACACTCCGGAAGCACTGATGATGATAAGGACGCATTCTACGCGCAGCTGGAACGTGAGTACGACAGCTGCCCAAGCCACGACGTCAAAATCATCATAGGAGATTTGAACGCTCAGGTTGGCCAAGAGGAGGAGTTTAGACCGACTATTGGAAAGTTCAGCGCTCACCGGCTGACGAACGAAAACGGCCTACGACTAATTGATTTCGCCGCCTCCAAGAATATGGCCATTCGCAGCACCTACTTCCAACACAGCCTCCCGTATCGGTACACCTGGAGATCACCACTGCAGACAGAATCACAAATCGACCACGTTCTGATTGATGGACGGCACTTCTCCGACATTATCGACGTCAGGACATATCGTGGCGCTAACATCGACTCTGACCACTATCTGGTGATGGTTAAACTGCGCCCAAAACTATCCGTCATCAACAATGTTCGGTACCGACGACCGCCGCGGTACGACCTAGAGCGACTGAAGCAGCCTGATGTCGCCACTGCATACGCGCAGCATCTCGAGGCAGCGTTGCCGGAAGAGGGTGAGCTCGATGGGGCCCCTCTTGAGGACTGCTGGAATACAGTCAAAGCAGCCATTAACGACGCAGCGGAGAACAACGTCGGGTATATGGGTCGGAGTCGACGGAACGATTGGTTCGACGAAGAGTGCAGACAGATTCTGGAGGAGAAGGACGCAGCGCGGGCGGTCGCGCTGCAGCAAGGTACCCGGCAGAACGTGGAACGTTATAGGCGGAAGCGGAGACAGCAGACCCGCCTTTTCAGGAGAAGAAACGCCGCCTGGCAGAAGCGGAGTGCGAGGAGATGGCACAGCTGAGCCGTTCTCAAGATACCCGCAAGTTCTATCAGAAGCTCAACGCATCCCGCAAAGGCTTCGTGCCGCGAGCCGAAATGTGCCGGGATAAGGATGGGAGCATCTTGACGGACGAACGTGTGGTGATCGAAAGGTGGAAGCAGCACTACGAGGAACATCTGAATGGCGCTGAGAGTACAGGCAATGAAAGTCAAGGCAGCGGAGGAGATGACTACGTCAGTTCAGCGGACGATGGAAGCCAACCAGCCCCCACCTTGAGGGAAGTTAAGGATGCCATTCAACAGCTAAAGACCAATAAAGCAGCTGGTAAGGATGGTATCGGAGCTGAGCTCATCAAGATGGGCCCGGAAAAGCTGGCCACTTGCCTGCACAAACTGATAGTCAGAATCTGGGAAAACGAACAGCTACCGGAGGAGTGGAAGGAAGGGGTTATATGCCCCATCTACAAGAAAGGCGACAAACTGGAGTGTGAGAACTTTCGAGCGATCACCATCCTTAATGCCGCCTACAAAGTGATATCCCAGATCATCTTCCGTCGTCTGTCACCATTAGTGAACGAGTTCGTGGGAAGTTATCAAGCCGGCTTCGTTGACGGCCGCTCGACAACGGACCAGATCTTTACTGTACGGCAAATCCTTCAAAAATGCCGTGAATACCAGGTCCCAACGCACCATCTGTTCGTTGATTTCAAGGCGGCATACGACAGTATAGACCGCGTAGAGCTATGGAAAATTATGGACGAGAACAGCTTCCTGGAAAGCTTACCAGACTGATCAAAGCAACGGTGGATGGTGTGCAAAACTGTGTGAAGATCTCGGGCGAACACTCCAGTTCGTTCGAATCGCGCCGGGGACTAAGACAAGGTGATGGACTTTCGTGCCTGTTGTTCAACATTGCGCTAGAAGGTGTCATGCGGAGAGCCGGGTGTAACAGCCGGGGTACGATTTTCAACAGATCCAGTCAATTTATTTGCTTCGCGGATGACATGGACATTGTCGGCCGAACATTTGCAAAGGTGGCAGAACTGTACACCTGCCTGAAACGTGAAGCAACAAAAGTTGGACTGGTGGTGAATGCGTCAAAGACAAAGTACATGCTTGTGGGTGGAACCGAGCGCGACAGGGTCCGCCTGGGAAGCAGTGTTACGATAGACGGGGATACCTTCGAGGTGGTCGAGGAATTCGTCTACCTCGGATCCTTGCTAACGGCTGACAACAACGTTAGTCGTGAAATACGAAGGCGCATCATCTGTGGAAGTCGGGCCTACTACGGGCTCCAGAAGAAACTGCGGTCAGAAAAGATTCTCCACCGCACCAAATGTGTCATGTACAAGACGTTAATAAGACCGGTAGTCCTCTACGGACATGAAACATGGACAATGCTCGAGGAGGACTTGCAAGCACTCGGAGTATTCGAGAGACGGGTGCTTAGGACTATCTTTGGCGGTGTACAAGAAGACGGTGTGTGGCGGCGAAGAATGAACCATGAGCTCGCCCAGCCTCTACGGCGAACCCAGTATCCAGAAGGTAGCTAAAGCCGGAAGGGTACGATGGGCAGGGCATGTTGCAAGAATGCCGGACTGCAACCCTGCAAAGATGGTGTTCGCTTCCGATCCGGCAGGTACGAGACGACGTGGAGCGCAGCGAGCGAGATGGGCAGACCAGGTGCAGAACGACTTGGCGAGCGTGGGGCGTATTCGAGGATGGAGAGATGCGGCCTCGAACCGTGTATTGTGGCGTCAAATTGTTGATTCAGTGTTATCTGTATAGATGTAGACTAAATAAATGAATGAATGTAACAGAAACACATCCAGAAGACTTAGGGTTAGAAAATTTTATATTTTACCTCTATATAAATCACTAACTTGACAATAGAATAAAATGTTACAAAAAAAAAAATGGGCAATTGCATCCATCGCAACCGACACCACTGCATCCGACCATCATCAAGCACAGTATGACAAAAAATGCGCCCACTTCATTTATACATATTCGCAGACCCACCGGTAGTTCTACCGCTGGTGACTGCATGCTGTCGCTGTATAGGTAAACAGCGAACGAACGAACGAAACGAAAAATGTGCGAACAAAAAGCACGTCAGTACGCGCTGCTGTCACAAATTGTAATGACTCGCACTTATACACAAAGAAAATCTTCCGGTAGACCCGAAGGCCCGTGACATACCGCATTTTGATGTCCGTGTTAGGAATGCACGGGATTGGTTACATATGAAATTTTTACTGGCTTTGACAAGATTGAAGTTTTCAATAGCTTATCGTTAATAATCTTAAGTTTCAATGAAATAGGCAAAATGGTGGAGAGTGTCCGAGTCGATTCATATATAAATCTTAAAAATCCAACGAAAGATAAAGGCGCTAGTAACGTTCAAAATCTTCCCTTCCAGCGTAACGCTCTTGATTTCCAAAAATCTAACTGACACCCAGTATAGTAAAGAAAGACGTAAGTCGTACGTCAACATATCCTATCCCCCTATCGTCGCCTCCTTTAGATAAAGAATGTGTGTTCCCAACTTGGCTTAAATCGGTCAATGGGCTTAGGAGTTATGTTGGAACATACATACAAACATACATACAATCATACATACAAACATACATTATCGGCAACGCGCTGGCACGATACCATGGGGTTCTTCTAAAAAAGCGAGTTACGATGTTCGGTGCTGCAAGGACACGCAGCTAACCTCGAGGGTGCGTTGTGCACTGGCCCCCTTTGAAGCATTACTTTCTGGTTGTACCGAAGGGACGATGGGCTTGGCGGCAAAGGAAACGGTTTAGCGGGTCGGGGATGTAGTCCTGCCTCCCTCGGTGATCCCTAACCCCGCACTTCCTGGTCAACCCAGAAAAAAAACATACAAACATACATACAAATATTCATACAAACATACAAACATTGAGCTTTATATATAAAAGATAGATAGATAGATAGATAGATAGATGGTACCAACTTTGAAAAATAATAGCAAAATAACAAATCATTGCAGAAATAAGACTATGTGGTGAAAATGCAAACAAATTTTATCAATAATCTGAAAAATAAAAAAACAAAATAATTTCCACCGTACCACCCTTATTGGTAACCATTCGTTACTGTCAGTACAATAAAGCAATCCAGGTGTTAGACTTATTGCAATACGCTCAAAATAAGTAGGCAGAAGAATTCACCGAAATTACCCACAACCTTGCTGTTAAGTGTCTGTCAAACATGATACGACCGTCATTCAATCATGACGTAGCGTAAGTGTACGTTACTATGGAATCACACGCTCCAGTCTGTGAGTGATGAGTCTCCCTCTCGTCGGAAGCACTTTCCCATTGGACACTGAAGTACCAGTTAGGCCCAATACATTTTTCTAGTTTCCGTCCCTGACCATCACCATCATCTCGTTTAATGGAAACACTTATTTGCCGTCGAAAACGATGGTTATAGACACACATTACTTCTCATAATGATTTTCCAAATTGCGTTTTTATTGTGGAGTAGTCTCAGCAAGTTTTTGCAAAAGAGAGAGTATTGCGGCCGAGCCAGTTAGTTGATGCTGTGTCATGGATAGTGGCACGTGACTTGACTCGTAATGTGGTCAAAACTGTGGGATGTATATTCGAACATTCTAGCGAAAGAGCACATATTAAATTCTATAGAGACATTATTACGCCGAATAATCCGAGGATTCCACTATGTCCATGTACGGCCTTACATCCAGTTTTTTTTTTATCTTGGCAGACAAGCTCAAGATTGATGAATGTTAATAAAGCAAGAACGTCGACAATAATTTCCGCTCCTCACAATTGCTAGCCAGTGTCATGCCGCACCACCATATTTGTCGATATGGATACGCACTGAACCCGCAACCGAAACTCTAATGCCGTAGTCTGGGAACAGAAACCCATACCACCGCTGGTGGAAGCTGACCCAGTTTTTCACAGTGATGCTTTGTGTCGTAAATAAAAGTTTCTTGTGTGCCCGCCGCCCCGCCTTCCACTTATCGCCAGAAGCAAACGTCGACAAATGCTTCCACACAATTCGCAAGGGAAAAATCAACGCGACACGGTTGCGAATTTTCAGACGGAGACGACAACGACGACGTCCACGATACATGATATCCGAGTAGTAAGGTTTCGTACCCCATTTATAGCACAAGAGCGATGAAGAGCAATATGTGAAGTTTTACTAATAATGAAATTCGAGCAATAATTAAAATTTTAATTGATTAATATTAAACGGGAATGTTTTTAGTCTGTGAATAGACATTGGATAGAGCCTCGCATTGGCCAAACAGCGAGATTGAGAAAGAAGAGGTTTTACTGCAGCAGTATAGATGGAAAGCATACTGTGTCTTCCATTAACGAGATAAGATGGCGATGATTTTTCGTTACATTGGCTAGCACTAATTGCGAATGATATCGTGCTGCAATATGAGTAGACTTATCAGATGCTAAATACAACGTACTCGTATATAATTTATTAAAATTGAAGTTTTATGGAGTGAGTGATCACTCATGGGTGCTGAGCGCCTAGTGCTAATGCAAAAGATCTCCATCCTTGGGAGCCTCTCGCTTCACATAGTTTTGACATGGGCCCAGGTCAGATTGCATTCGACTTTCTTTATTTTATGTTAAGGTTTCGTCGCCACGAGCTCCTGGGTCTGCCTCTACCAAGATGTCCTTCCGCATTTTGACCAAGTGCTGGCTTACAGATTTTGTATTTGTTCTTCCATAATGTGTGGCCGACTCACCTCCATTTCAAATTTCTAGTGATATATTTTTTTTCATGTCATCATACACTGTAATGCAAAATTGATCGAGCTAGAACCGCTTTTTCATACAACCTAGTCAATTGTGGTGAGCTTTAAATAAGCCTATGTATATGTAGGAACGTTCCGATACATGAATATATCGATATTCATTCGATACGATAATCGAACCAAGGTATCGTATATCATCGGTATTATTATTATTGTAGAGTATTGGTACTTCCTCAACAAACGTGCTGGAAATTTTCACCTACCCCGGGCAATCTAAACGCCAAAGGGTATTAGGCTCATTCGCCGGTTGACTTAAATCCTATTATAGGCGTTTGCACCAGATGTATTAACTGTGGTGGTTCATGAACCTTCTTACAATGCTGCAAGTTCCAAGAACCACTGTATTTTGGAGGTGCCACGGAGGTTATGCGATAGTTCCAGCTCATTTGAGGATCTCAGAAGAGATTTCGGGACGATTCCGGTTGCTGAGATAGCTACGGGAATTATACGCACGTTTTCCAGGTACTACATATGCTTCAACTCCTCCGCCAAGTCGTGGTACTTCGTTTTCTTGTTGGAGAATGTTGTTTGGACATTATGGTCTAACGGTACAGCAATGTCGATGAGGGCTACCCGCTTCATCCTTTTATCGTAGACCACAATATCGGGCCGATTGGCATGTATTAGAATTAAGGACATCCGTAATGATCTTGCGATACCAGTTCAGCTTCAAGAAACTATTTTCCAGAACCGGAACGGACACATATTTGTAGTAGGCGACAAATTGGTCAACTGTTTTAAAGTGAGAACATTTCCTGACGGAATCAAGTTTCAAAGTGCTCGCGTTTTCAGGGCACACCAATAGATACGGAGGCGGCGCACAACTGTCATTTTGTTGACTTAGTTTTGCTGCGTCGCAGCATGCGTGAAATAGTAAAAATGACAGTTGTGCGTTGCTTCCGTATCAAGTGGTGTGCCCCGAAAACGCGAGCACTTTCAATCTTGGATTCCGTCAGGAGTGACCTTAAAGTAAGTTGTTGTTGCCCAATCTTATTTCGTTATGGCGACCGAAATAGGTTGAATCAGCTAAGGTTGAACACCCGGATACTGTATGCTCGGTCGTCTCTCCTACTGACTTGCAATTCCTGCAGTAGTCTTCTGCGTTTTCGTGCCGATAACTCTTCGTTGCAATTACCCGGTCCTGAATGGCTTCCATTAATCATTCTGTTTCTAAGAAGAGTTCACCCGCACCAGCCACGTATTCGACGCCGCTTTGTAGATATATTCCAGCTCCAGTTGATGGGGGTGCGTCCCGTGCAACTCCTTCTGCTTCCATGATGCGATCATCTCGTCGACAGTTTTGTTTTCGCAATTCTGCTGATAGTCTTCCTGCGCCAGATGCAGGGCACTGAATCCGTAATCAGATTTAAATACAGCGCGATAGATTTCGTAGTGATTCTGGCTCTTCACGAAATATCTCCGCAACTGTTGACGCCTCAGTGATGGTGACGCTGTGCGTGCCAATGGACGATTTTGGATGCTTTATGCGATGCTTTGCGAACGCCTCTTGTACTGCTCGTTCTAATGCCTCCAAGTCAATATTGCTTCACTTCACCCGAAACTGTATGTCAACAAGGGCACCGCAATCGTGTTTATCGCCTTTACCTGGTTGCCGGCCGTCAAGAAGTTGATAAAAATACCGTTGACACAATGCAAGAACTTTTCTTGCAGCTCCTTCTTCAGTTGCAGGAAATCCAGTAACTTGTACGTTTCGCCTTAACCCAAGTTTTGAATCTTCTCCTGTTCGTTGACGCGGAAACTGTCAGCATCCACCAGGTGACCTAAGTGTAGATATATGGACCGACATTTATCGATACCAAACTCCATCCGGATGTCGTTGCTGAATACCGTACAAGCTGCAGAAATTGGTGTAGCTTCTCCACATATTCCGCAGTTGAAGCTGTCCATAAAGAAGGTGTGGGAAATGTTTGAACGCATTTCTCCACTCTTCAAATGATAGTCTTAGTTGTGTTGGTTGAGTGCTCTACTAAGAGGGTTCATGGCAAGGTCAAACCATAGAGGACTAAAGGTATCGCCTTGGAATATGCCCCTCCTAATGCTGAGAGTCCTGGATCGTAACATCATCGGTAATGTGTAGGGATGTGCGCCACATCCCTCTACCGTGCTACATTAGCCTGATGACCTTACCGTCTATCGTGTACCACTATACGAGTGAGGAACTGAGTCATACGCCTTCTTGTAGTTGATGTACGCCATGTTCAGGTTTCTTTGCTTGTGGGGGGCCTGCCCAACAACGACTACATCAATGATGACCTGAACCTGATCCTAGAGTGCTGCGTCGACAACCTTTTGTTCCTCGATCATCAGGTTGTTGACGTCACAATGGTTGTGCATCCTTCTCGTTATTACCGATGACAACACTTTGCACAGACTCAAAAGACAAGTTGTTGGTCTGTACGGGGCTGGGTTCAAGGTGTCCCGACCCTTCGTCTTACGATAAGTGACGCCCCTAGTGATGAATTTTGGTAACTGCCCGGGGTTATCAAGTACCGTGTTGAAGCATTCCGCCATCCACCCGTGGACCGTTGTGAGTTTCTTATACAAGAAATTATGCACAAAATCGTTTCCTGTTGTAGTTCTGGTATACCTGGTCTTACGTATGTCTTGGGCGGTCACGTTGATAGCGGTCATGTCTCCAATTCCACCACATTCTATATTTCATATTCAATTCCATTCCATATCACTCTTCTTCTGCCATCCACACCCCATCGCCGTTATGTATGACGGGATTCTTCCATCGGTCGGACCAAAACTGCGTGACTTTTCCAATCTCCGGAAGGCCTTCGCCAAAGCCGGCTTTGTTGTTTCAGATGTGTTAGTAGAACTCCCTTTCGTTGATGTTGAAATTTCGATTTTGCTTTTTCCTCTTCGAACATTCTCCATAACGTTGCAATCGTTTAGCAAGAGCACTCAACTTCTGGCTGTACATGGGTGTCGAGAATCTCAGTTCCAATTCAGTGTGAGTTGTGCTACTAGGTTATGTTCACCTCGGCGAGATCACGGGGGTTTCACAATTTCAGCAGCATTCCGAACTAACCTCGATGATCGTTTCCATTCCTTGTCCTGTGTTAATCGACCAATCTTTGATCGCATTGTGGCGATGCGGGTCTCCAGACGTCGCATCCACACCGGTTTTTTTGTACTTTGGGGCGTGCGCGTCCATCATAACGAAAAAATGTTCAGTTTCGTCATCGAAAAACATCGTCGCTATAAAATAAAACAACACAACGGACTCTACATATTCGTGTCAACTTTTCTAGGCAGTACGTGAAACATGCCGAACGGCGAACGTGAAGTCAGGCTTGAGACTTGAGACTATCTTAGACTTATGCGGGATGCTCTCAAGCCTCACGACGAAAACGACTCCTGGATAACTAGCTCAGCAGCATGGGACCCCTGAACTGTGTCGCAGGGCCGGCATGCTACTGGGTAATTCGAAGGGGCTACACGGAACAACGGATATATGGGTTTATTTGAAACTATTGTTGATTAGGAATGGTTTTTATTGTACTATTGCAAAATGGGGGTCAATGTGGGTGGGTGGCATCCGTTGTAGGTACGTACCGTTGGTGATGTTCGACGACGTTGACGAGCGCTCGTTGTTGTTGCGGAAAAGAAGCTTGACGACTTGGTCCAATTAAGATGGCAGGTTGTTGGCTTGATCAGCACGATCCAATGGCGGGATCGAAGGCTTTCTGGGCCTGGCGGCACGCCAGAGAGGCTACCTTAGTAGTCGGAGATTAACGGCGTTCCCTTCTTTGACGCTATCGACGGACCACGGTCTCGCCGAGAAGGGTTCTCTTCGGCGGAAGTAGGGCCTGGAGTTTCGCTCCTTTACTGTTAGGCCAACTCAACTAGCTTGTTGAATTGACCGATCGTGCACTGTGCGGTTTATAAATCTGTTGATTTGACAAACGAAAAAGGTCTTGAACGAGTTTTTGGGAACCGCTTAACCGCTGTTCCAGTCGAAATCCCCAAAAATTTATCAGAGTCCACTATCAACTCCACCAAGCCCCACAATCCCCTTTTTCTGTCATTAAAAAGCTACACAAAATTTCTAGCATGTGATGCAATGCTTGGGTTATGTAATCGCGAGGATGGTGAACATTTGTTGCATTTGAGAAACCTTTTAACTCCTTTGAAATTGAAATTGATTTTGTAAATCACAAACCGTTTGATGATGATAATGATGATGATGATGATGACGATGATGATTTGCAATTCACAATTACGTCATATCAACAAAACATTCTACACGGACAGATAAATCAACCCAAACTTTGAGTTCAATATATGCACTATTGAGAATATCGCAGAAAAAATTTACCCAAATTTGGGTAGTTTTCCCTTTCTTTCTCATGATTGTTGTCAAAACTAGAGCAAGATGTAAACACCTCACCGGGGTTGCTCTGCCCAATAACCCAAATTTGAGTAAATTCAATATTCTCAATTTTTAGTTGATCAAGGTCTGCTTTGGATAAATTAAACTCAGCTTTGGGTAAATTGTTTACATGGGATTAAAAGCAAACTACCTAGTGCCAGAAAAGTCAATTTACTTAAATTTGGGTTATTTTGTTATTACTTTTGGGTAGTTTTGGTTTTCAGTGTACAGTACTTTTCGGAAGTACCTTTCAACATTTATTTTGAATTTCGACAACAAAACGCCTAAACTTGTGATGCCTCTCCCCCAATATCAAAAGCTCGGCTTCGATCGCGCATAAAGACAATCTACCAGGTTGCCAAGACCAATCATCTATTTCCACTCATTACTGGTTATTCGAAATTCACTTTCATCAATTGTGTAAATTGTCTGGAATAAATTATAAATAACTTATATCTTTATTGTGCGAGCGAGGCTCACACTTGTGTAGACAAAAAATATTCAAATAAAAATTACGTCAACAATATAAAATCCATCATCGTCATCGAGGCGATCGTTGTAGTTAATTAATGCCTCAATAAATAAGTGATAAATTAAGATTAAACATAAACATCCGTTGGTCACAACTTCGTCCAGATTTAAAGTTTGTCAATTATAAAAAATGTCCAGTATCCGTTCAAAAGCTGCTTTGACGTGTGAAATAGGGGAACTGTTCCATTTTCCATCTTACTGAACATATATTCATCTCATCGCAAAACAAAGAAATGCAGCACCAAACTCGTCGCTTCTTTTTGCTAACAAGCGTGCTCTCTGGTGAAAAAAATCTCAAAAATAAGAAACAAACCAAATTTCTTTTCATTGCTTTGTTTTTGATGGGATGGAAATAGGAGCTATGGGATGAAGTGCCGAACCGTTCCCCTAAAATGTCTCTTAAACTCTAGATTGCTTTAAGAATAGGTCGTATGTGCAAAAGAGAGGCTCTCTTCGTTCACGCTCTCTTTCGCTTGTACATAAGCTAGTTTTGCATATTTT